>NC_033794.1:74333966-74399566 GCF_001876935.1 Asparagus officinalis | reverse complement strand
CTCCGATAAGTATAAGAGTATAAACTGCTTCTTACCACTCCAAAGAGTACAAGAGTATAAACTGTTTCTTAAACTCCAAAGAGTACAAGAGTATAAACTGTTTCTTAGACTCCGACAGAGTATATGAGTATAAACTGCTTCTCAAGACTCCGATAAGTATAAGAGTATAAACTGCTTCTTAATCCTCCGACCGGTATAAGAGGTTAAACTGCTCCCTGATACTCCAACAGGTATATGAGTCTAAACTATTTCCTACCATTGACGGGAAGTTCCTGGAGGATATTACGCTAATATTCTTAAGGATAACCCGGTCGGACAACCAAGTCAAACCCAGTTCCAATAGAGAAACTGGGGGTGGATAATCCAATGCATCGGGAAGTTCCCGAAAGAATACCACACGGGTATTCTTAGGGATAACTCAATCATTGTGGAATTGGTGAATAAGAAATTCACGTTCGAACTCTGAAGGTCAGAATGTCTCCTCTTATTCTCTAACTCTTATGAGTTATTTTTTTTGTGAGAGGAGATCCAATCTTCTGGCAGGTTAATCTTTTCTCACCAAACCACCCGCTGATCAAATTAAACGACAGTGGATCCACCAGTGGACCCACCAACATTTCCATCTGCCAGTCATTGGCATTTCTCAGATTTAACATGCTAGGTCCTAAACGCCTAGCGTTAAAGTCTCCCTTTGAGTGATGATACGAGTTGGCACTTTCTTTGCTACCCGTATTCCACTCTCTTCGCTTTCTGGTCAAACCTATAAAAGTTAGGGCCAAAGCCAAAATCCCCTCTCGATTCCTCCAATGAACGAGAGGTCCACCTTCAAATCGAGCGATCAAACTTTCCGACAGTTAGGTCGTCTCAAACTCCTGCTTGGTCAAACATTCATACAGTTAGGGCCACAGCCAAAATCTCCTCTCGATTCCCCCAATGAACGAGAGGTCCACTTCCAAATCGGGTAATCAAACCTTCCGACAGTTAGGGTTATCCGAATTGTTACGATTCTCGGAGTGGAGATCCCACTCTTAGTTTCATCCTTCCGGATTCTGGGGGTGGAGATCCCACCTCGAGTTTCCTTTCCAGCTGTAGATAGAATATAAAATTCTTCCTCTTCAGCACCGGGAGATAGAATATAAAATTCTTCCTCTCCTCGGACCTTTCCGATGCTCGGAGTGGAGAACCCACTCCCAGTTCATCATTCCGGATTCTGGGGGTGGGGGATCCCACCTCAAGTTCCCTTTCCGGCCGAAGATAGAATATAAAATTCTTCCTCTTCAGCACCGGGAGATAGAATATAAAATTCTTCCTCTCCCGTTTCTCAATCTGTCTTTGCTTTTAGAAAAGACACGATTGTCAAATCCGGGCACTCGATGCACGGGGAATTTTATCCCGAAGCCTGAGTAGGGATAAGTCAACGCCTAACACGCGTTGCCGGGTAGTCTATTCCCGTGAGAAAGACGAAGTCTATGTATTCAAAATCATAGCATTAAGTCTAAGAGAAGCAATTCTCTTAGCACAACGTTACATGTGAAACGGGTTTTAATAATTCACATGCTAGCCCGATTCAAACGGTAATCGGTAAAGGCACATCAAACCCGTTGATGGCTGGGGGTTTGCCAAAAATCCCAAAGCCTATGTCTAACACACATGGCCGGTTAGTCTTTGACCGTAAAAAGGACAAAAGACCACATATTCAACATTGTGGCAGGTTGTTATTAATAACACCATAATCCGTGCCTCACACGCACGGGGAATTTTATCCTGAATCCTAAGTAAGGATAAGTCAGCGCCTAACACGCGTTGCCGGGTAGTCTATTCCCGTGAGAAAGACGAAGTCTACGTATTCAATATCGTAGCACTAAAAGGGTTAACTCTTTTAGCTTAAACGTCACATAGGAGCGGACTTAAACAATCCGCATGCTAGCCCGACTCAAACGGTAGTCGGTAAAGGCTAATCAAATCCGTTGAAGGCTGGGGATTAGCCAAAAATCCTAAAGTCAACGCCTAACACGCGTCGCCGGGTAGTCTATTCCCGTGAGAAAGACGAAGTCTACGTATTCAATATCGTAGCACTAAGAGCGTTAACTCTCTTAGCACAACGTCACATGCGGAACGGACTTAAACAATCCGCATGCTAGCCCGACTCAAACGGTAGTCGGTAAAGGCTAATCAAATCCGTTGATGGCTGAGGATTTGCCAAAAATTCTATAACTGCGAGTCATTGACGCATCAACTCCCCTAGTTGGTCTCGTGACTCGAGCACCCAACAAATTCGGGACAAAATCCACACATGCAGATGAATCAACTTTAACAGTTGGTCCTGCAACCCCAACATTCGGGACCGCGATGCTCCAATACCTTAAGAGCTTAAACTGTGTATACTCCAGCAAACGTACGAGTATAAACTGTGTTAATGGCGATTTGTAAACCCTAGGGACAACGCCGGTCAACGCGTAACCCTAGGTCAACGCCAAGCAACGCGTTGCAACAAAAGTCAACGTTCGACGATTCAAACCCTAGGGGTGGACGCCGGTCAACGCGTAACCTTAGGTCAACGCCAGTCAACGCGTTGCAAGCGAAAGTCAACGTTCGACGATTCAAAACCCTAGGGTCAACGCCGGTCAACGCGTAACCCTAGGTCAACGCCGGTCAACGCGTTGCGATAAAAAGCCAACACACGGGGATCCGAAACCCTAAGCCAGCACAATGTGGCGGAGGTAGTTCAAAGTCAACTCAATGACACGAGCCAAACTCAATTCATCAGCTGCAGACTCGAGACTCCGACGACGGCCAGACGATAAACGCAGCGCCGGAAGAACCTCGGCTATTCGTCAAAGCATCGGATAGATCGAAAATCGAAAGAGTCAAGAGTTGAAGCTAACTACGCCGACTGAAGGCCAGATCAATCACATCCAAAGTATTCCAGCCTCTTCTATAAAAGAAACGAGTCAGGAACACTTTGGAGGGGGTATCTGTAGGCATCAAAAATTGCCTATAGTTCTCCACAACCGGTTCAGTGTTAACGAGCGACGATGAACGTCACCATCCAATCCACATGAGCCTAATCGACGTCGACGAACGACTGAAGTGAATCGACGAGTTACATGAGCGGATAGGACTTCGGAATCACGAAGACCCGGACCAATCGGGAAGCCCGGCACTGTTCACAAAAAGGACAACGCCCTTCATGCCTCGACCACTCTACAGATAATCCAATCACCAGAGCGGGTCAAACTCTTCGTCGCGCATCCAACGCACCCGGAATCACTCAAATCCGAATCCGGACGAAGAATATACAGGGGAACCAACAAAACACCTAAACGGAGTCTCGGCAAGCTCGAAACACCCGAGGGGTGTCTTGGCAAAACCAAGACACCCTAGGGTGTCTCGGCCATGGCCGAGACACCCAAGGGGTGTCTCGGCCTTGGCCGAGACACCCCCAAGGGGGTGTCTCGGCCCCGAGACACCCCACAAAGATCTTCTTTCCCTCTTCGTCAATCCGACGGGTCTTGTGCCGTGCCCTTTGTGATCGAGCATTTTCCCAAATCATACGGGAATCAGCCTGAGAAGCCTTCTCAGCCTCTAGCTCTGCAATCGGCTTCACAGGAATAGTTTTATTGGCTGCTAACAACCACTTGCAGCTTAGGAAGGTGAGGTTCAACTGCCGCTCAGAACTCGGGAGACTGAACTTAGCACCAGTACAGCCCGTCACGGTCCACAACCATGCACGAAGACCGTCCACCAAACCGCCGTGGGTCCGAAGCTGCTGACGTGGATTCCCGACATAAAGCTGATCATAGCCAAACTGGTGAGCGAATCGGCATGGTAGGTATGGCTCTATGAAACACTGATTCCTCACCCGGAAAGTCAGATAACCCGGCCTGATGTTCACCAGCCAGTTAAAGCAGCCGACGTCTAAATGAGTTCGATACCCCCCTCGGCTTTTCCTCATCAATCAGACACTCGCCGTATCGGCCGGAGAACTGTGGAAAGCAAGTGGAAAACGCCCAACACTTGTGGACCTGTAGCTGCTGTCTGACGTCAGGGAATCCTCGCCCCTCCCACTTGCCATTTTCAAACAACTGTAGTAGGGGAGCGGAGGGGTCTGTGGCATACGGTACTGACATCATATCAGAACGATGAAGGACGAACCAAGCCATCAAATAAGTGTACGGAAGCTCCACCTTAATGGTAGGAATCTGAGTCGGTGGTCCACTTTCCTTCCGTGTAAAAGCACTAGAAATCTGTCGAAGCCCTCGATGAATGTTAGCCACCATCACCGGAAGAAGCGAAAGTTCCTTTTTGTAGGCAAGCTGAACTGCTGGGTAGAGCACCTCCAATGGCAAGATATCACTAGACTGATACGGGACCACGCATTTCTTCAACCAGATAGCGAGGTAACCGGCTAGAAGGGTCATCGGTCGAATCGGCGCGGTCGCATGCCACAAGAATGATTTAAACTTGGTCCCTGTAGGAAAACCACTCTCAGGACTGCTAATGGTATAGGAATGAGCATCAACCTTCTTCAGTAGACTATTAACCCCTGAAGGAGTGAGTGGTGCCAGCTCACAAATAGCCTCGCCAGAATTGCTCTCTAGATTCCTGAACAAATAAGACGCAAACTGTTTCTGGCTCACATGGGATTTAGCCCTCTTCGCTAAGGGTTCAGACTGCGCCAAAGCGATATGATAGTGACATGTGAGGTCCCATAAAGTCTCGTAGCGGTCGGGCATGCGATCCTTCAGCTGACTCAATTCTTGGTTGGAGGGAAAATATTCCTGATATAGCATTTGTCCCATGGGCAAACCAGAAATCCTGTGCATCTCATGGAGGGCCAAGCCCAACTCCCCTTGCCGTGTCAGAAAAGTGTTCGAATCCGGGTTGTAGAGCTCGCACAAAGCGAAGAAATGCTTCGTGCTAACAGGCAAACCATACATAGTGGCACGAACGGCTGCATACAGACCACAAGCGTGCAACTCCTCGCTCCATCGGCTCAAGACGTACTTCGTCATGCGAGTCCACCAAAGCTTGTCCAAAGAATGGACCCAACCATAAAACCTGTGGCGTGTCGCAGGCATCTCCCGTCCTAAAGCAGCGAGGTGATTCTTCAAAGTAGAAGCAGCGGCAAGAAGCTCGTTACGTGGCGGTGCATCTAACCCCAATACTCCAGGATGCAATCTAGTGATGTGACTCCTACTCGAACCAGGAGCTGCCTGATGAGTGATGTATCCGCAGTGAACGCTCTCATGCTCCTCCGTCAAGCGCCACGACATCTCCCGTGTTACAGCCTGACGCCTGAGCTCAGTCAACGAACGATGCCGAGGAATCTTCGGCAAATATATGAAACCACTGCCAGTCTTATGAAGCCACTGCTCAGCATCAATAAACACGGCATCCGGATCCCTGGCAGAGTCGCCAAATAAAAAGTCGGTCTTCCTGAGAGGCTGAATCGAACTGGCATCCTTCACGAGGGGCGCATCTGTAATCAACTGGCGAAGAGCTCGATATCCGCCTTCCCTCACCACTTGGGCAACCTCTGTCGACGTGCCCGAAGCAAACCGAGGAGTGACTGGGATAGGAGAAAAATTGTCGGAAGTCAAATAATACTCGCCACGACGCCCGTATACTGCGTGAGATGAGAACGCCCCAGAAGGATATTCCACTGGAAGCAAAAAATTTAAATAGTTGTTAGTCTCAATCATAAAAGGAAGTTGAACTCATCCTACGAATGGATAAGATAGAGTCACTGCCTTATAAAGGGTGAGACGATTTGGCCACATTATGCACTTATAAGATAGGGTATATCGACTATATATCCCTGCCTTATAAGGCACAATGCAGCGTCAAAACGCCCCCTTTTATTGATTTTGAGATATGGTTTTGACCAAGCAAAACATATCTTTAAAGCGTCGATCCTCGCCAAGGAGAATCAAGGCTCTTCCCGATTGCCTCGCCAAGGAGAACAAAATGGGGTGAAAAGGACCAATTTGCAAATTTCCAAAAAAAATGGACTAATTTGTAAATTTCCAAAAAATAGCTCACCAGCATAAGAGGGAGGCGCGCCATCAGCCGACGCGGTAGAGGATTGACCCCTCGCAATACGAGACATAGAGACCTGCAAAATAAGTTAAGGAATCAGATCCAGAAAAAGTTCCTCTTTTTTTTTGCAATTCTCCCCCCTGAAAGGTGAGCTCGAGGCGCCAAATCTTAATCCTAACCCTCGCATGCGACCCCACAAATTCATAAATTGAATTAAGCATAAAATATGCCAAAATGGTTGAGGATTTACCTGAGGAAAAGCTCATGGATCCAATAAAAATCAGATCTTGAAAGAGACTCAGACCACGCGCTCGAGGGGTGAGAGAAATTCTAAATATGGAAGTTCGGAGGGATTTCTCAGTCAAAGATCCAAAGGAAGACTAGATCTAATGCAACTATGAGGTTTTGAGGGAGAAAGGATGCTCGAGGGAAGAGAAAAGTGGAAAAAGGGTCAAGGGGCGGGGGGACCGGCCCTAATGAGAAAAAAAAAACCTCTTTTATAATGTTGAACCAAGACCAAGTTGAACCAGACCAGACTAAGTTGAACCGGACCAGACCTGGTTTGAACCAGAATTCAAATTGAAGCTGAATCGAGCATCGAAACAACTTCAAATCGACCGAGGGTTCAGTCCTTGGTTTATTCTTGCCTCTCCCACATATTCGGAAGAATCAGAAGATTTTTTAAGCCGAATTACTGCCTTTTTTGGCTCATTATCAAGCCGGTTCAGTTCATTTGGGCACAGAAATTACTCCAATAAGGTATATGAGTATAAACTATTCCCAATTTTTGGTTGAGAAGTTCCAGGAGAATATTTTTATAAATATTCTTAAGGATAACTCAACAACACTACGCCGGACAACGCGTCGCAAATAAAGACTTCAACGCCAACAATCGATGGTCAGCTAAAGATTAGAAAATCAGGAATCGACTTCAAGTTTAAATTTCCGACAACGGTCAGACAATAAATGCAGCACCGGAACTCTTACAGACATTCGACAAAGCACCGAATAGCCTGGAAGATTGAAGGAATCAAGAACAGAAGCCATTCCAAAGTCCTGTTATACCGATTGAAGGTTGGGACAATCATATCCAAAGTATTCCAGACTCTTCTATAAAAGAACGAGGCTGAAATACTTTGGAGGGGGTATCTGTGGGCATATAAAATTGCTTATAGGTCCCTTAGCACAGCTCGGCATAAACCGACGAGCTAACGAGGCGATGAGGTTGACGAATCGCACGCAAGCAACGGAATACATCCATTCGCGTACGGAATCAAGCCAACGGTTCGGGGAGTCAACGAGTCATCCAAACAAGAGCGGACTCGGATGAATCACGACCGAATCAAGATTGGTTTCGGACTCAAAATCAGAAGTGGATTCACTGCCAAATCAGGAATCGGATTTACTGCCAAATCAGGTCAACAAATCGAGTCCAGACAAATCAACCGCACAACCGAATCACGGACAAAACGGGAACAACGACAAAACGACGGAACCCAAACACCCTGAGGGGCTCGGCCGAAACCGAGCCACTTCAGGGTGGCTCGGCCTGAGCCGAGCCACCCCGGGGTGGCCGGCCACTTGTGGCCGAGCCACCTCAGCCCAGATCTGTGCCTAGGCACAGATCTGGGTGCCTATAAATAGGCCAAGGGTGTTTCATTTGAAAAGGTTGGAACTTTGAGAGCCGAAACTCTGCCGAATTAAAGATCGAGCTTGGAGTTTTGAAGACTTGAGGACTTGAAGATTCAGATCTGATTCTCAGCGAGCGTCTACGTCACAAAAGGCAGGAGTTCGAGAGAGGTAAAAATCAGATCTAAGATCTACACGAGATCATACTCCGGATCAAAGCTTGGCCTTTGATCCCGAGATTTGGAAGATTATTTCCTTGGTGAACTAATCCTCCCCGGCTATTATTTCTTTCGTGGAATAATACCCGTCGAATCGTATAGATCCGACCGGATCTAGATCGCGCGGTGGTCCACGGATTAACCCCGGCGTCGGCAAAGAACCCACACAAAGCGAGTGACCGAAAAACAGGAGCTCGCGATTTGTTCTAAAGGAGAAAGTTATAACTTTTTTTATTTTCTTTGATCTTGTTGTAACCGGATCTAAAAAAGACCGGATCTTTTGTAACTCAAAAAGTTGTTATTTAAGATGACAATAAACTCAATGAAGGCAATTTTCACCGCGAACAGGTTTATCACACTAAGTTGTGGAATTTCCAGAGATCATAAAGTGCTATAATTTTTCAATAAGGTGCTATACTATTGCCATAAAGTGGTAATTATTGGCCTTCTTGTTTTGATGATGTTTAACAAATAATTTACTTCTAATGTTGTTTGTTTAGTATTTGTATAATTCTATTTATTGTAGACAAATAACATGTTGGAGGATGAATGGAATCGAGCATTCACAATCATATCAAATGGAGGTTGGCAGAATTATAGAATGAAGCCTATGCAATTCAAATTAAAGATCCATGTTCTAGCTTCATCCGCAAGTGTACCAAGTTGAGCTACATCGAAGATCTATCAAGCTTGGGTATATTTAGTTTAGGTTTTATACTATGTGTGTTAGTACTTTAAGCTCAATCATATATACACACACATATTTGGTTTTTATATATAAAGTTATATATATAAACAAGTTTTGGTTTATGGACTTAATAATTATTGTATACATATTTAATTAAGTCTATAAAATCATTTCATAGGGTTTCAAAACATTGTTTATGTCAAAACATCAAATTTCATGTATATCACATTTTCATGTTTTGGACACACTTGCAAAATACATGAGTTTTCACAAATGGGAAACTCAATTTGAGAAATTCTTTTTCTAACATGTTCAATTTCATATTTATAAATGTTTCCCAAAGTTTTATCAATTTTAAAATTAATTTGTTATGATTATTTGAATTTACAAAAATCAAGTTTTTAATAAGCTCATGTTCGTGCACATGTTCGTGCATGTTTTTGTAAAACAGATACGTTTTCACAATTAGGAAATGAGATTTGAAAAAAAATTTCGTTTACATGTTTATCTTCATATATACAAACATTTCCCCAAGTTTTACTAATTTTGGAGTTGTTTTGTACAAACATTTCCCCAAGTTTTACTAATTTTGGAGTTGTTTTGTTATTTTCAATTGAATTTACAAAACCAAGTTTTTTTACTAATTTTGGAGTTGTTTTGTTATTTTCAATTGAATTTACAAAACCAAGTTTTTAGCAGTTTTTTTTAGAAACTGTATATCTGTGTTCAAACAGTTATTTCTCTTAACTAGGAAATGATATTTCAGAAATTCTTCCTCTAACATGTTTATCTACATGTCTAAAACCTTCTCTCAAAATTTTATGATTTGTGGAGTTGATTTACTATTTTTAATTGATTTTACAAAGTCAGATACATAAAATTCCAGAATCTGTCAAAATCAGAAACTGTCAATGAACAGTGCGGTCGACCGCTACAGTCGACCGTGCTACAGTGTAGTCGACCGCCACGGTCGACCGTCTGCAGTCCAGAAAGCAGTTTTGTAGTTTTAATTCTCGCGGTCGACCGCGACGGTCGATCGCCAATGTTACCGTTGCACAGTAACGGTAACTTGCTGATTTTTGTCTTTTAGTGGTTTTTTAGGGTTTTTGGGGTTATTTTCTTCTACCCTATATATACACCATTGCATTTATTATTTCATATACCATGAGAGTCTTTTAAATAAGTTTTTACAAGAGTTTAAGTTTTGTTTAAGTGTGGGTTAAAAGTTTCAAGTTTGTGAAGATTATTTCACAATAAGAGAAGATCATCTTTGGTTTGAGCTTTCCATTTCACATCTCCATCTCTCTTATTCTAGAGAAGTTTTCTCAACTCAATTATCTAGTTTGTTTACATTTACATTGTCATATTTATATTTGCTAGACTTTAATTGAGTTTGATTTTATTTCTCTTTGTTTACACACACAACCATTGAGCTTATTGTATTTTCATACTTATTATAATTTGGGTTGTGGAGAGTTGTAACAATTGAGAGTGAGCCTACATTGAGTTCTCATCTATTGTAGAGAACAAATTTGTTACATTGAAAGTGTTGTAGAGTTTTCGGTTAGTTAGAAAACCGTATTGTGAGGTGTGGAGTGTAGTCACATTGTGAGATTGTGAACGTTGATCGGTGACCGTTGAAAACCGATATTGTGTAGTGTAAATGTTATTCGGGTGAGCGTAGAAAACCCGGTTGTGATAGTAGATTTCTCCCCGAGAGTGGGGAGCGGAGACGTAGGATGGAAGGTCCAAACTCCGTGATCATATTGTGTGTTTGTATTGTTTATATTGCCCACTATCTAGTTTAGATTGTTTACCCTTGTGTCATTTATATATCCTTACATGTATTTCACCATATATCTCATTGATAGGATATATCTCTTTGTTCATATTACATATTCTTGCTCATAACATATTGTACATCTATCTTGTAAGAATAATTTATTAATAAGTTTTAATTGGCATAAAATCGGATTAGATTAGCATAAGACCCTAATCACCCCCCCTCCCCCACTAGGGTCTAACAGTATACATAGCCATAAGGTACTATACTTTATCAATAAGCTACTATACTTTCCCATAAAGTGCTATACTTTCCAGAGATCATAAAGTGCTATACTTTTTTAATAAGATGCTATACTATTACCATAAAGTGTTATACATTACCATAAGGTGCTATACTTTATCAACAAGCTGCTATACTTTCCCATAAAGTGCTACACTTTATCAATAACTGGAAAATTGAGCTACTTTATCAACAAGCTGCTATACTTTCCCATAAAGTGCTACACTTTATCAATAACTGGAAAATTGAGCGAGGACCTCTCGTCTGTTGGCCTTCTTGTTTTGATGATGTTTAACAAACAATTTACCACTAATGTTATTTGTCTAGTATTTGTGTTTTCTTATTTATTATATACAAACAATGTTGTTGGAGGATGGATGGAATTGAGCCTTAACGATCATATCATATGGAGGTTGGCGGAATTGTGGAGTGAAACAATGTCAATTCAAGTTAAAGATCCAATTACAAGCTTCTTCCGTAAAGTTTACCAAGTCATGCTCATTGAAGACCTTCATCAAGCTTGGGTATATTTAGTATAGGTTTATATTATGTGTGTTTAATACTCTAAGCTCAATATCATATACACACACAATATTGGATTTTCTCACAAAATAAACTATTTTGAGAAAACTTTGTGATATTGTTTTATTAACCATGTTTACTTTATATTCATGTGTTATAATGTTTATGAATACATTTCATAAAGTTTCAATATGCGTTTAAACTCTTTTTGTCAAAAACATGTTCTTAACAAATTCATATTCATGCATGTTTTTACAAAATAATGAGTTTTCACAATTGAGAAATGAAAATTGAGAAATTCTTTTTCTAACATGTTTGTTTTCATGTTTATAAATATTTCGCAAAGTTTTATCAAGTTTGGAATTGATTTGTTATGTTTAATGAAATTTACAAAATCATGTTTTTGTTTGTGCACATGTTCGTGCATATTTTACAAAACAGATGAGTTTTCATAAATGGGAAGTGATATTCAAGAAATTCTTTCTTTGAAATGTTTATCTACATGTTTAAAAACTTCTCTCAAAATTTTACTATTTTTGGAGTTGATCTACCGTGCCCAATTGATTTTACAAAATCGTGTATGTCAGCAGTTTTTTAGAAACTGTAAATCTGTGTTCAAATATTTATTTCTCTCAACTGGGAAATGATTTTTCAGATATTCTTTCTCTAACATGTTATACTACATGTCTAAAACCTTTCCACAAAATTTCATATTTTTGGAGATGTTTTACTATTTTTAATTGATTTTATAAAACTGAAACATAGTGCTACAGTACCAGCGGTCGACCGGTACGGTCGACCACCAAACTCTCTGGACGTGGTTACTGTAGCACAACGGCTATATTTTCCAGATTTTGATATATCCGTTTTTTTGTCTTTTTGCTTGGTTTTCTTGGGTTTTTGGGCTTGTTTCATGAGCCTATATATACTCCATGCCATCATACTTCTAAGGTGACTCAAGAAATGTTTTAAACAAGTTTAAAGAGCTTTAAACAAGGGTTTAAGTGTGTTTTAGTGTTTGTTTGGTTTGAAGATTGTTTTCACAAGTGGAGGAGATCATCTTCTTGTTTGGGCTGCAATCTTCATCTCTCCATCTTGTCATCTATTGGAAAAGTTTTCTAAACTCTATCTAGCTTTAGATTTGCTTAGTTATTTGATTATCATTCTTTAAAGCTAGTTTTTATATTGAGTTTAGATTTGATTATATTATCTCATTGTTACACACACCCATTTGAGCTTATTGTATTTGCATACATAGTATATTAGGTTTGTGAGATATTATAACATTGAGTTGTGCTTAATTGTGTTCTCATCTATTGTAGAGAACAAATTTATATTTGTTACATTGTGAGTGGTGTAAGGTTTTCGGTGAGCTAGAAAACCGAGTGTGTTGTGAAGTTTTCGGTGAACTAGAAAACCGAGTGTGAGGAGTGAACGTTGTTCGGTGATCGTTGAAAACCGACATAGTGTGGTTGTAAACGTTATTCGGGTGAGCGTAGAAAACCCGGTTGTGATAGTGGATTTCTCCTCGGGAGTGGGGAGCGGAGATGTAGGACGGAAGGTCCGAACTCCGTGATCATATCTTGTGTTTGAGTGTGCTTTGGCGTTTATTTATACTTGTGTTTATATTTCTTATCGCCATTGTCTTAGCTCATTATTTATATGATCCACTATCTAGTTCATATTGTTTACCCCTTGTGTTAGTTTTATATCCTTGCATATACATATATCATATTGTATATCTCTTGATAGGATATATCATCTTGTGTTAGTTTATATATCCTTGCATATATATATTCATCATATAGGATATATCTCATTGTTCATATTGCTTATCCTAGCTTATATAGTTATTATATTTCATACTTGCTAGGATAACTTGTTAATAAGTTTTAATTGGCATAAAATCGAATTAGATTAGCATAAGACCCTAATCACCCCCTCTAGGGTCTAACAATTGGTATCAGAGCTTGGTGCTCTTTGATTTAAGGTCTAATCGCCTTGAGTTAAAGATCCAAGTTAGCTTATTGTGCTAATCTAGGATGTTGATTCCCGTCAAGTTCCTACAACGAAAGCTACAATCAAATAGCTTTCGCGCCGACAATCGAAAGCTGCAAATCGAGGACTTTTCACATGGATCGAGAAGAGTTACAATTCAACGACACTTCCGACAACTGATGAAAACTCTATTCAGCAGTCTTCATAATCTACAGTGAAGGTTACAATCTGACGACTTTCACACTCCACTACAGCTAAAGCTAGGATTACTGAACAAACGGTCCTTGCAACGCTTTACAGAAGAAGTTACAAGTCAACTAGCTCCTTCTAAAACGCGGATGTCATCCCCGCGTTACAATTCTGGAAATGCAAGCCACCCGCGCGTTCGTAGGGGTTCAACCAACACCGACCCCCGCGTTCCCAAACTACAACAAACCAAAACGCGAGCGACCCTCGCGTTCATCAATGTTCAGCCAACACCCAACTTTGCGTCTCAATTCTAAGACACGAGGTTGGGTTCTGAACGCCAGATTGGGCGTTTGACTCGTTCAAACACGAGTCGAACGGTTTTAGAACTGTTTTCCCCACGATCTGGGGAAATCACGCCCACTTAGGAGCTGATTTAGAGGGCAGTTACAACCTCTTATCCCCCTATAAAAGCTCAACAAACCCAACGAAGTAAAGGGTTGGATTTCGAAGAATCTAAACCGTATAGGTTGGAGATTTTCTAATTATCAAAACCAGGGGCTGGCTTTTTGGAACGAAAGAGAGGCAGCAGATTGGATTTGGAGGATCTCAACCACTCAGGTTCGGTGATTCAACAGCAGCAGCAGCAGTAAAATCCTTGGAGATAGGATTTTTGAATCAAATTCAGAAGATCAAATCTAAGAGGATTCTTCAACAACAGAATATCAGCTTGGTCATTAACCGAATTTTCGGTTCTATTAACTCTTCTAACAGAGTTCTAACTCATTCAGAGTTCTTAAACTCATTCAGAGTTACCCATTAAAAACTTTCCACAGAAGTTCATCGTTCCCACGAGATAGAAGACGGTCGGATCGTCAACGGAGAGCAAATTCGATACGAACAATCGAAGGAGGCATTCCATCGCTACCGAGAAGAACCCAGTTTTAAACAAAGGAGAGAATCAAATTCGTTCTCTTCTTTTTTGTAATCGAATTGTAATCGGAATCAAAGGAATACAAGTCAATTTTCTTTGTTCTTTTCTTTGCAATTTTCTCTACAAACAAAAGATGGCGACTCTGCTGGGGATGAGCTTTTCCGATGAAGAAGTGGTGGCGCAGTCCGACGTCCACCTCATGGAAACCACTGTAGAAACTCTCGTCGTAGAGTTTGATCAAGCTAAATATGAGGAAGCCTTATCCTCTGGATCGCTCAGCCCCAAGGCTAAGCATGGTGCCCGCAAGGTCTCCAAGGAGATCAATTCCGTCGTTGAAGTGCCGAAGAAAGCCCTCTCCTTCGGCCAGGAACTCAAACTAGCTCTGCTGGCGGAAGATCCCACATCCGCGTCAGCAAGACATGCTTCGGGCCACAAACGGCCTCTGGAGGAGACGAGTCCTGTAAACGTCAACGACGCTGCTGCTAAGGCTTTGAAACAAGCCAAGAAGAACGCCGCTCGCAGACGGAGAAGATCCATACGGTGAGCGCATCTACACGAAAGCCGAATGTTAGCCCAACGCGAAGACCGCATTTCTGAAAATCCAACCGAGCCTAGCGTTCCCAAAGAAGAACGCTCACTTCGTGGCAATGAGCCCAACTATGAGCCTCGGCTTATACAGCTAAAACGCGACCCTGAATGGCACGTTGTTCATTCAAAACGTAGCCCTCAGAAGGGAGCTGTCAAAACCAAACGCGGCCCTCAGGTGCGCGTTCAAATGAAACATGACTCTCAAGAGTCTGTTTCACCAACTAAACGCGACCCTCAGGGGCGCGTTCAAACAAGACATGACCCTCAGAGGTCTGTTTCACCAACCAAACGCGACCTTCAGGGGCGCGTTCAAACAAAACATGACCCTCAGAGGTCTGTTTCATCATTTAAACGTAGGCCTCGGCCTAATGTTTACAAATCTCAACGCGACCCTCGCGTTATTTCTCAAGAACGCGATCTTCAAGAGGTCCGCCAAGTTCAGAAAAGTCAGCGTGGCTTCAAAATCCACGTTCGACAAGAACCAATCTCACCCACCCAAGGGCAGGGGGTTCCATCTCCGCCTCCGTGCCTAGGAAAAGTCTCCTCTCAAGTCCCTGATCTGCGGGAATTATTATCGAGAGGAAAACCAACAGCACAAGCAGCTCACTCATGCCAATGTGAGAGGCTTATATCTGCAGTCTTGTCAGAATGCCATTGTTGCGCATCCACACCTCGGCAGTCTGTATTCGATAGGTTGACGAACGTCGTTAGGCCTGCCAAACGACAACGCCGCTACAGAAAGAAGACAGCTGAAGCGGAATACCCTCAGGTCACTATTAATATGATAGGCCGAGGGAAAACCTCGCATACTGATTCCGATGAGTCACAGAAAAGTCACTCCCCAACTGTTAGGGAAATTTGTGACCAGTTCGAAGGAGTATATCAGAATACTCGGACTCGGACAGGAGCCATCCGTCCGGTTGATTATCAAAGATTGACCAAGGGGGTCGTTTCCGACGATGAACATTCGGCAGTCGCCGAATCCCAATCTTCAAGTTCCGTTGTCGCACGCGGGGTCTCCGTTTACACAACAGGGAACCATGAAGATATAGCCAAAAGAGTAGACGAACATCATGTCATGCTCCAGGCGCAGCAGGAGACACTTCTCCAATTAAAGGATATGTTGGCCCAGCTTCTTTGCTGAAAAAGGCCACAAACCTGAATCTTCCCGGCGGACTACGTCAAAGGGAAAGCAAAAAGCAACCGAACATTCGGATCATGAGACTCACCATCTGGAATCCTCTTCCGAAGGTGAGAGGGAGATAGAAAAAGAACTGCACCCTCAATCCACCAAGGTGGATGAACTGGAGGCTCGCCTCAACGCAATCGCCAACAGAAGTGAGCTCCGTGAAGAAGGAATAGTGCGGCCTTACCCTACCGAGTGGGATACAGCTCCCTACCCACCGAAGTTTAAGGCCCCTACCTTACAACCGTTCGATGGCACAGGATCACCGAATCAGCACATCTACTACTTCAAATTCCAAACTGGAGATGTGGTAGCGAATGATGCCATCCTGACCAGGCTATTCATCGGTACCCTTAAGGGTGTCAGTTTCGAATGGTTCATAAAACTGCCTGCCGGATCCATCCAGAAATGGGTAGACCTGGAAAGGCTATTCTTGGCCAGGTTCTTCGAGGACGATACAGATGTCTCAGTCCCAACTCTCCTCGCCACTAAGCAAAGGAAAGGAGAGTCCATCAAGGCCTATGTGGAAAGATTCCGCAGCATGGCATTGCGATGCCCCTCAGGTATGACCCAATCAACTCTGGTTGAAACTTACAAGCACAACCTGCAAACCCAGCTCCTTGCTCAGATGGGAGTAGCAGAATGTCACTCCTGGAGACAACTAGTTTCACAA
This sequence comes from Asparagus officinalis, assembly GCF_001876935.1. NCBI lineage: Eukaryota > Viridiplantae > Streptophyta > Magnoliopsida > Asparagales > Asparagaceae > Asparagus > Asparagus officinalis. The sequence continues at coordinate 74,382,837 of NC_033794.1, read as the reverse complement.
GGAGAACAAGCTGAAGAGATAGTGGCGCGAGTCAAAGCTGAAGAAGTGCTACAACACAAACCGCAGCAGCAACGCAATCAGCAAAATGCCCAGCGGTCTAAAGGAAAAGAGACTTTAGCAGCCGACTATACGCGAGTACTACCGCCGAATAAGCAGGGCAAGGCGCCAAATCAGCAAAGAGCGCCCAAGCAGTATTCGTTCAAGGAGGAGCATGTAGATACCTTATTCCAATTGCTTCGAAAGAACAACAAGCTGCAATTGCCTGAGATCAGGAAGCCGGATGAAGCAGGGAAAGTGGATGACCCTAATTATTGTCGTTATCACAGATTCCTTGGACATCCTACCAAAAAGTGCTATGTCTTCAAAGATATCTTGCAGAATTTGGTGAAGCTAATGTGCTCACCTTGAAGCCAGAATAGAAGACCGTATCCACTAATATGATAGCGGTCCAATTCGGTGACTTTTCCCCAGTGGTAACTACAAATGGTGTTGTGCCCATTCGCAAGGGAGAAATGCACCTGAAGAATGTTGACTTGCATAGTCAAAAAAACAGGGGGTTGGTACCCCTCACTACCCCAAAAGGGGAAATTATGTGGGTCCACCCTGATCTGCTAAGAGATCAACAATGGACAAGCACCTCATCCAAAAAGAAGGGAGGCAAGGCTAAGTCTTCCAACATGATTAGCCCCTCCATTACTAAGAATGATGACCACCTCAAACCTCTTACTGATTCAGAAGAGGAGAGGATCGCCCTGGTAGCATACCCAGGAGACAACCCTGGCACTCGGTCAGGAAAAGCTTACTTGAGGGATTACGGCCAGAATGCTCCAGAAGTTGAAGAGCATCCCCAAGACGCTGGGGGTTCTGTCCCGAAAAGGACGGTTGATAAAGGAAAGCAGAAGGAGCTCCGATTCAACAAAAATCTCCACCAGGAATCCGGAGAATCGAGCGCTCCCTTCCAGTTCAATGTTATGGCGCAGTTGGCCAACATACCGGCCAGGATTACTTTATATGAGCTCCTAAGGTTGTCCAAATCCACCAAGGAAGCTCTAATTGAAGCTTTAAAGAATACGGAGAGCTTCATTACTCAAGTAACTCCGATTCCCGAAGCTTCTGAAGATCAACTTTGTCTGCAATGCCTACAAGCAGCGAGAAGTCTACCCTGCATATCATTCACTCAAGAAGATATGCAAGTCAAGCACGAGCATGACCGACCACTGTACTACACAGGGTATATTAGATCCTCCGAAATCAATCGTGTTCAAGTTGACCCAGGCTCAGCGCTCAGCATCATGCCTTACCGGGTCATGCAGGTCTTAGGGATACCTATGCACCGACTGCACACCACCCAGACTACTATCTTCGGGTTCAATGCAAACAGCACCCGACCCTTGGGAAAGATCAAGCTCAGATGCCAGATCGGAGATCTTAAGTCTGAAGTAGCATGCTACAATCTTTTGCTGGGACGACCATGGATACATGCAAACCGCATTGTCCCATCTACTTTGCATCAGGTCATGAAGTATGCCAATGACGAGGGTGAAGTCCGAACCTTGATTGTAGAAAAATACCCCTTCCGAGGGGTGGAAAACTTCCACACCGACTCCGTCTTCTATTTCGAATCCCAAGAGAAAGAAGATGTGGACAGCGGTAACGAAGCTGATATTGAACCAGATCCTGATGAAGATTGTCCTTGGGAGTTAAACTTTGATGTAATGGGTCAGGGTGAGAGTAATAATGATGTACCGAGTGAGGGCGAGTGGTGCATTAATGAAGATTTCATTTTAGCGTACTTGTCTGATGTCTCTCCTAAAAATGAACAAATAGAGAATGATTCTAGTGCAGGTACCAACCCATGGCACATACTGTGCACAGAGGCGTCGCTCACCTTGCCAATCCAATCATCCTTCGCTTCAGATGAAGAAGTGGAGGACGCACGGAAGGCTTTCTTCAAAGTCCCATCCAAAAAGAAAGGGCAGAAGCCGATCTGTTTTGGTAAAGTCAAACCCGAACAACTCAAACGAGCAAGTTTAGAGGAAGACGACGGAGTTCCCCAATTCCATTACCACGAACCCAATTCTATATACTTAATAAAATGAATGGGGTATAATTTTAATGAGAAACAGGGCTTAAACTTTGGGAAAGGAAGACGAACCCCGATCCGGATGTCTCTCACTCCTGAAGGAAAACCTCCGGACTATTATCAAAAAACCAGGAGAGGCGTGGGTTACGTTACCTCTCCCCCACCTCGGAAAACGAAATCAGTAATTACCTGCGTCACGATCATTCATCTGGAACATCTTCATACGAGTCCGACGTCAGTGTTGGACCTTTCTTTAAAAGCCTGACTGTGAACATGGTTTCAACCAGTCATCCAGATGAAGACGCAGGGGGTGACGAGGAGTTAATGGAATCGACCGACGATCCTTGGATCAAGCGTCTCAATATCCTGTGGGATATGCGTTTCGAACAACGCGAACCGCCCACTGAAGATAAAGTGATCCAGGTCAACATGGGAGATGAACATGATCCTAAGCCCATCTTTATAGCCGAAGACTTATCATCATCCGAAAAAGAAGACCTTATATCTCTCATCCGAGAATATATAGATGTCTTCGCTTGGAACTATAAAGATATGCCGGGTCTTGACCCGAAGGTTTCCATGCACCGTCTCAACATCGATCCGGATGCAAAACCCGTTAAACAGCAACAACGCAGGTTTCGTCCAGAGATCATGGAATCAATTGAGTCAGAAGTTAGAAAGCTTATAGACTCAGGTTTTGTTAGGGAAGAACAACACGCAGACTGGGTAGCCAACATTGTTCCAGTTCCCAAAAAGAATGGTAAGGTCCGGATATGCATCGACTTCCACGATCTCAATACCGCTTGTCCGAAAGATGAATTCCCACTTCCTATCACGGATGTTATGATTGACAACACCTGCGGATATGAAAGGATGTATTTCATGGACGGATTCTCCGGGTATAATCAGATCAAGATGCACCCGGACGACGAGAAACACACTGCTTTTAGAACATCACTGGGGGTATATTGCTACACAGTGATGCCCTTCGGCCTAAAAAACGCAGGTGCAACGTATCAACGTGCAATGAACACGATCTTTCACGAACACCTTCGAAAGAAGATCGAGTACTACGTCGATGATATAGCAGTAAAGAGCCAATGTAAAGATGATCATCTTACAGATCTGAAGACAATGTTCGAGATCATACGAGCACATCAGCTGAAGATGAATCCGACGAAATCGTTTCTCGAAGTTTCAAGCAGAAAATTCCTAGGATTTATCGTTACTTCCAAGGGGATCTCCCTTGATCCAGAGAAAGTGCGTGCCATCCAAGACATGCCACCTCCAAAGAATCTCAAAGAGCTCAGAGGTTTACAAGGTAGACTGGCCTACATCCGAAGATTTATATCGAATCTTTCAGGGCGTTGCCAACCTTTCTCTAAGCTCATGAAGAAAGGAATATCCTTCGTCTGGGATGGAGAGTGTTAAAAAGCATTCGAGGAGATTAAGAGATATCTCACTCAACCACCAGTTCTCGTAGCCCCGATATCAGGAAAACCATTCCTGTTATATGTGAGGGCCATGGACCATTCTCTTGGGGCTTTGTTAGCCCAGAACAACGATCAAGGTCAAGAGCAAGCCATCTATTACCTGAGCAGGACTATAATGGGAGCCGAACACCGGTACAATCCGGTCGAAAAAGAATGTCTCGCCTTGGTATTCGCAATTCAAAAGATGCGACATTACCTAGTTGGACAGACAATTCACGTCATCTCTAAGGTGAATCCCTTGAGAGTGCTGATGACGAAACCATCATCTCTGAATTGCCGGCTCGCAAAGTGGGTCATTCTCTTGTCGCAATACGACATGCAGTTCATGCCTCAAAAGGCGGTCAAAGGTCAAGTACTGGCAGACTTCTTAGCCGATCATCCAGTATCAGGAACGTCTAAGTTATATGAAGAATTACCCGACGAAGTCGCCGAAGCTTGCGCTACTCAAGAAGCTACACAAGTGTGGAAGTTATTCTTCGATGGTGCATCAAGAGCAAACCCTCATGGAGCAATTACCGCGGGAGTAGGAGTAGTGCTAATCTCTCCGAACGGCCATGTAATCCCAAGAGGATTTTCCTTAATCGAACCCTGCACCAACAACGTAGCCGAGTATAACGCTCTGCTATTAGGCATGCAATTTGCTGAAGAACTTGGTATTCAGCATCTTGAAGCTTACGGTGACTCTCAGCTCATCGTTAATCAAGTCCGAGGAGAATACGAAGTACGTCATAAGGATTTGATCCCATATTACGTCGCAGTGCTAAAGCAAGCTCAAAAGTTCGAAGGATTCTTTATCGAATATGTACCACGAGCTCAGAATGCGTATGCGGATGCTTTAGCCTCCTTGGCAACCTCATTAGCATTGCCACCGAAGACTGAAACAACGATTCCAGTCATGGGACGGAAACTATACTTTTCCAAAATTCCTATGGAAGAAAACTCAGACGAGATACCGACAGGAGAAGTCTGTACAACCTCCATGGAATTTGAGTCTAGAGATTGAAGATTCCCGTACATCGACTATGTCCTATACGGGATCCTGCCCGATGACCCTAAGGAAGCGGCCTCTATCAAAAGAAAGGCCCTCCGATTCTATTACGATGCAGTTTCTCAAGTCCTGTATCGCAAATCGTATGATGGAGTTTTACTTCGATGCCTCTCTCGGAAGGAAGCGAAAGAGGCCCTCAAGGAAGCTCACGACGGAATGTGCGGAGCTCATCAGCCTGGAGCTAAATTAGGAGATCGCCTCCGACGAATCGGTGTTGCATCCACAGCATATTATCTGCCAGCAAATGGTCTTGCAGAAGCTTTTAACAAAACCATAGTGAAGCTTCTCAAAAAGTTTGTTTCCAAAAGCCGGCGCGATTGGGATGAAAGACTTGGCGAATGTCTGTGGGCTTACCGCACGACAGTAAGGACTTCTACAAGAGCTACACCGTTCTCTCTAATATACGGATGCGAGGCTGTATTACCATTGGAAATCCAGATCCCTAATATACGGATGCGAGGCTGTATTACCATTGGAAATCCAGATCCCTTCTCTGAGAGTTGCTATCACAACTGGACTAACAGAAGAAGAAAAGCATCAACGACGTCTGTAAGAACTTGAAGCCTTAGACGACAGACGACTTCAAGCTCAGCAACAGATCGAATTGTATCAAGCCCGTATTTCCAAAGCCTACAACAAAAAGGTTAAGGAACGGATTTTCAAGAAAGGCGATTTAGTTTTAGCCAACAGACGACCCATGGTGATGACACACAAAACCAAAGGGAAGTTCAATCCTAAATGGGAAGGGGCATTCGTAATAGAATCTGTCTATTCGAACGGAGCATACCGCCTCATCAATCAAGAAGGAGATATGCTCATGATGCCAATTAATGGGAAGTTCCTCAAGAGATACTTCCCGTAAATCATGTAGCCCCCTAAACCCCAACCAAATCAGGCTGGGGGTTGCCTATTTATAGTGTAATTCTGTCTTATATTTCGTCATGTTAACACTACACCTCTGACGATTGTAATTTGCTGGAATTATTCTAATAAATGATAAAGAGAATTTCAATAGTGTTAGCAATATTCTCCATTGTTTTAAGCCAGATTTCAGCAAAAGAGACGATAAAAGGCAAAATGATATCATTTTCATTAAATGTTGTTAGTCTAAACACAAAATGATGACAAACAAAATGAAAAAGATATAAAATTCCTTAGCCAAGGACGGAACAAGATCTAAACATCAGGCCTCATCAACTTGAGGGTTTTTAGCCTAGACTTGAAGGCAGAAAGTTTCTCTCGGTGAGCTGCTCGGACTTGTTCATCGATCTCCTTTCTGAGCTCTGCTTCAAGTGGAGAGGCAGCAACAATGTCTTTGCGAATCCGCTCAGCCGCGTGGAGCGTACGGTAAAAATCTGTATAAATTTGACCACTTTGATGCTCAAGCTCTTTTCTGACATCCTCATAGTGGGCCAATTGGGCTTTCTTCTGGTCCAACTCGGCCTCTAATCGAACAATAGTCTTTTTGATACCACGGATATCAGAAGCAACACTTTTGATTTTAGCATATGCTGCAGAGTGCCGCTTCCTTAAAGCTGATATGCGGGCCTTTTTGTCAGACAAGTCCTTGCGAAGGGTCCCTGGGTGATGTGCTCTGGAGATTATCGCCAAGGAAAGAGCCGGCTCCACTTCAGAATCTAAATTGGTGCGCTGCAGCTCCCTGAAAGTTGCTAATTCTGCCTTCAAGAGAGCGATTCCTCCCTGACAGTGCTCAGTCCATGATGCATCCCCTTTAGCCTTGATATCATCCAAACACTGGGTCAAGATGGGCTCACAATCTTCAAAAGAAGCTCCTTCAACACTGACAATATTAACAATTGTCTGCATCCAACGTTCCAGTTCCTCAATTGATTTCTTCAGAGCTCTCGAGCGTGGAGGGGGAATGGTTGGATAGATCGGACCTGTGTGTTCATCCTGAACAGATGATGGAGCAACTTCGGAAGAAGGGCCCTTACATGCACTTTCGTCTCGCGAAAGAGAAAGAGGAGCGGATTCAGAACCCTCAACGGGCGATGCCTCTCCAGCTCTAGCGTCCTCAATAATAGAAGGGGTTGATTGGGGCATTTCGTTCTCTCGATCAGTGAAACTCCCAAAGGGCGCAGATTTCATCGCATCTCCCATTAACTTGGCCTTTTTGGAATTTTTGGCCACGACAGGTATTCGCTTACGAATTCTCCTGTCGTATTCGCCTTGCTCAGCAGCAAAAAGAGCCTTCTTACCTGATCTTAAAGAACGAGGTTTAGGAATAGGCTCTTCTGCAGGAATCTCCTCAGTTGTCTTTTCTTCAGGAGAATCAGCAATTGGTCCTCCCTCTTCGACCCTCATAGGAACCTCTTCTTCAGAAGGTTCTATGGTGGACAAGTCCCTAGGAGCTCTAACGGCTCCAGCTGCTTCCTGTTCGAAAGATAGGTACTCTTCCATCCCTGGCAGACGAGTACTCGTAGAACCGCTCCTCGAACGATACAATTCCCGAATCTCGTTTATGCATGAAGTATAAACATCATATTCCGGGATCTGAGAAACTTCAGCAAACCACTGGCGGAAATCCATAACAGTAGAGCAGCTAGGCGGTGAGTTGGGTAAGGTGAATTGCGCATGGGTTCCCCCGGCGGAGAAGAAGTACCATGCACGGGCTCCTTCATACAAATTCCCAATCTGAGCTAATGCCGGGTTAGGATTGCCAACATAGAGTTGGTCATATCCAAACTGTCTAGCGAACCGAGAAGGCATGTAAGGCTCGATTATGCACTTCTCCCGCAAGCGGTAGACCAGGTAGCCCAACCTGATCATAAGAAGCCAATTAAAGGTGCCCTCTTCCAGAGAAGACGAGCCCTCAAAAAGCAAGTCCATGAAATGGGCATCCTCCACGTCAGCTCCGTCAAAATTAGGAGCGTACCAGAAAACCCGGTAATTGTCTTCCCGGAATAGAAGTTGTCGAGCCCTGACTATATAAGAACTAGTCCACGTGGCTGACTCCAATCTCTGTATAAAGGGAATATAAGCGTCATCGCCCTTATATACTCCCATCATTAATGAAGGGCAATGCAATACGAACCAGGCCACTAAATATGTATACGGCACTGGAACACGTGGTTGAGGAGCTTTCCCAGCTTTCTTCTGGGTGGCTTTGACCCCCGAAGCACTGAGAAGTTCCGAAGTCAACACCCTCAGGCCGTTCTGAATACAGCCAACCATAGCAGTAAGGAGGCTCACAGGTTTCCCACGTGCTAATAAAACAGCGGGGTACACAACCTCAGCTAATATCGCCTCTATTGGTCTTGACGGTACCACACACCGCTTCAACCAAATCATGAAGAAGCCTGCAAGTAGAGCGGTGTCAGAAATAGGGACTATGGCTTGGTAGTGGAAACTTTCAAATTCTACACCAGCTTCAAAGTCACCCTCTGCATGCTCTGTCTTGTAAGTAGCACCAGGAGCTTTAATCCGAGCCTTGGCGTCCGTAAGAGAAACAACTACGACACGGGATACGGCTATATCTTTCCGGTTTAAGTTTTGAAAGAGGTAGTCTGCACATGTGGTATGCATAATGCCCCCTCCACGCATCCCAAAGACTTGGGCACATATGTGGAAGTGGCACATCAATTCCCAGAAGGTAGCATAAATTTCCGGGTGTGCCACCTTCAGTAAAGAAAGCTCCTCGGTGGTGGGGACAAACTCCTCATAGGGTGTTTTTCCGAGCGACAACCCCGATACTGCCTGCATCTCATGAAGAGCAAAACCTAACTCTCCTGCAGGTGTGAAGAATGTGCAGCTGTCCGGGTTGTATTTCTCCAACATGGCGAAGAAATTGTGAAAACTCTGCACGACTCCCCATCGTGTAGCTAACACGGGAACTGTGAGACCCGATTGAGCGAGCGAGTCCTTAAGCTCCTCAAGAACGAAGTCAACCATGCGGGTCCACCAATCTCCTTCTCCAGAACAGACCCATCCATGGGATCTGAACGTCTGGGTAGAGAATTCACCCTGAATTATAAGGAATTAGCGGATAAAAATGTTCGCTGGACGTGACATCTCCGGAACTAGCTCCTTCTTCTCAAACAAACCAAGTCTTAACCCCTTGAGTTGTCCCCCGATTTGTGTACGAGCTCACAGACCAAATCCAAGCGACACGTTCTCCTTCTCCTTTACTATATCAAAGGTCAAACCCCGACGGCAGCTCATATTCAAGAAATAGGAGAGTGGGTACATCCTCTTCATGTTTGGGAGAAATAAAAAGCGATTATCAGTTCTCTACAGCAGCTTCGAATCTTCTATATATGTGAGATGGTCATCGACTGGTATGCGATCTCCAAATATGAAGGCTGGTTTAGGAAACTGGGCATGATGTGAGATGGTCATCGACTGGTATGCGATCTCCAAATATGAAGGCTGGTTTAGGAAACTGGGCATGACGAACAGGGGTCTCCAAGTCTAAGTCAGTTATCAAAATCCTGAGAGTAGAGTATTGAGGGAATTTGATCATTTCCGCTCTTTTCGAATCAGGAAAAGTACATAATGGAATCATGTTCTGAAGACTGAATAATTCATTCGGGTCAGGTCCACCAATATATCCGAAATGGTGCTCTTGTGAAAGCGGTACGTTTGGGAAAAGCACTGCACAATCGAAAGCAGAAGTTAGCAGCTAGAAGCGAGCTATCGACATAAAGACAGAGTCTGAAACACAAAGGGGTAAAGTCTTGTGTCAAAATCTCCAACGCGAAGGTCGAGCCTCGCGTCAGAAGTCTTAAACGCGAGGGTCAAACCTCGTGTTGAACAAGTTGAACGCGAGGGTCGAGACCCATAGGGTATCCCAACCCCGCGTTATCATTGAACTAAAACGAGTCATCTTCCTCGTTATCAAGAACCCATCTAGGGTTTTCAAAGAACTTGCCAAGGCAAGTTATTTCGGTCAGCACTCACCACGACAGGGAGGCCCCGGCGGCGGCGATGTCGACGGCAAGGTTCCCGCATGGATAAGAACACCGCCGGCGTTCTCAGCCGACGGCATGTCAGAAGTCGCTTCAGCGACCTTCTTGGAGTTCGAACCCATCCTCCGAGGCGCCATTGATGCAGTCGATCGGAGGAAACTCCTTTGAACGAGGGAGACGAAGCTCGTCGGAGATCTCGCCGTAATCAAACGAGAGTTCTCGTTCTTGGAAATAGCCGAAAGTTTTGAAAGTCAAGTGACTTTTGATGTGACCATTCAGGTCTATTTATAACAGCCGCCAAGCTGTTAAGATGGCACGGGATTCTAGGAGTGAATCCCAACCATCTCCAAAACGCGAAGCTCACTATCGCGTTCAATTTCCTAAGTGCAAAGCTTGAGCCAGCGTCACGAAGACCCGAACCTCGCGTTTCAAACATCAAACGCGAAGGTCACTTCAGCGTTGCAACTCTTCTAAATGTAGAACCTGCACTTGTGAGCCCTCTTAACAGAGTGTTAGTCAAAACCTCTGTATCTCTTCAGCAGAATCTAAATTCTCATTGGGTTAATACTACACCCCAAAATCCACTTATCAATTCTCGTTAATAGAATGATAAGTCTCCAAATCATTGTCAATTTATTAGCTCTCCTCAGCAGAGCAATAAATAACCTGTTTTCAGTGGGATAACAAAATTCCCTAAGATCTTGTTCAAATCACAAGTATCACAATTCATCGCTCCGATGATAAAGCACTTAGCAGTTCTCCCCAGTGAGACGCTATAATATTCTTTCCCCATACCTGTCACGTTAAAATCACACCTCTGACAAAATCAATTTATCGATTCTCGTCAATAGAACGATAAGTCCTCAAAATTGCCCAGATCGCAATATTTCTCCTGTCACGTTAAAATCACACCTCTGACAAAATCAACTTATCGATTCTCATCAATAGAACGATAAGTCCTCAGAATTGCCCAGATCGCAATAATCCCCCTGCCAAGTTGAAACTATACCGCTGGCACTTATAGATTTCTTTCAGTGTTCAAAGCAGAAATAATACAGGAAGAATTCTACTAGTCAACCCCATTACTGAAAAATAATAAAATTTTCATCCTCAGCAGTTGGAAACTTTCTAGAGTTATCTTAAATGATAATAAAGAGAGTTTTCTGTAATTTACTTATTATTATTATTATTATTATTATTATTATTTATTTTTATTTTTATTTTTTTTTATTTTTTTTATTTTTTTATTTTTTGGAAAAGGATTTAGCTACAAATTGTTCAACATGAGTTAATTTCAAGTTATCAGAATTTTGTTTTGACAATAAATTTCCTCGAAATTGTTCTTTTAGAACAAAAATGTTAAACTTTTGATAACTTGATCGGTGAAACATACATGTTGATATGACAATTATAAGCTAAACCTTACAAATGTTGAATAAAACATCCTTAATTATCCAATACAAATTTTCGAATGTGAGAAGTGTACTCAATTCAAACTTCAATTATTCACTTTTTGAATTTTTAAAATTTACATAAAACACTCAAAATTCAGTCCGAAATGATTAGCATTTTTTTTTGAATTGTTGCACAGAACACCCAAAATTCAAGTTTTATTTTTGCATAAAACCCCCCAATTTTTTGGATTTGCATAAAACACCCCCCAAAATTTTTTTAGATCATGTTCTAAATTTGAAATCACTTACTTAATTGAATGTTCAAAAATTATGTGTTTTTGCATAAAAAACCCCCTAAGAATTTTCGGGTTTGCAGAAAACAACCTATATATTTTTTTTAGATTTTTGTACAAGATATCCTCAATTGAGTTCCAAGTTCCAATTTTTGTGTTTTTGCAAAAACCCCCCAAGAAATTTTTGGATTTTGTATAAACCCCCCAAATTTTCTAATTTTTGGACAAAATCCTCAATTATACCCACAATTTGTCAAATTGATCAATTTTTATCATGAATCAACACCAAACTATGATAATAATCCAAAACTATTCACATGCCAAAATATGGATTGGCAAGTGATTTGGGTGTAGAAGTCGCGGAGGCAACTGAAACATTCAATTGTGAAGGGCTTGAAGTCAAAGCCATCATTGCCCTCGCCGGAGATTCGCTTGGTCCGGCCTCTGTGGGCCCAAGCGAGATCTTCATCAAGGCTGAAGATGAAGCAGCTACGGTGGATGAGGCAGGCAGGGACTGCTCTTGCATAGAAGCTGACGCCTGCACGAGCTGCTGTTCCGATGGAGGAGTTGCGGTAGTAGTTTCAGGCAATGCCGCAGGTGAAACAGTTGCGGTAGGAGAGCCAGGTAAATGTTGCTCTACTAAAGGAGCCGACATCTGCGCAGGTTCTGGCTCTGAAGTATGTATTCATTCAAAAATTAAAAAAAATGAAATTACAAGATCAAGTTAGAAAATATACCTTGGGGAGATGAGGAAGAAACCCTAAAAATTAAAGAAAAATCCCTCCAAAATGCTCTTGATCTTGTGTGGGTGAATTAGGGTTTGAGAGAGGGGGGGATCAGGTTTGGGGAATGTTAAAATGAAGAGATAAAGAAGGGGAAGAAAGGGGGCTGCGGTTTTGATGCAGCAGGGTTTGGGCATCGATGCCCAAGGCGATGGCGTTTGGGCCAGCCGGCCGAGGAGATGTGAAAAGGAGTATAACCAGATACTTTATCGGATGGGACCTTAGGAGCATCGTCAAAAGTGGTAATGTCATCTATGGAATCATGCTCTTCATCATCTTCACCACCACTTGACATGTTGCAATGTCAGCATCCTCATCGTCTCTATCTTCGTCAGCCGCACCACCAATCGAGGAGCCTTCATAATCAACTCGCTCCTCATCATCCTGAGCCGCTGAAGGTTCCGGAAGATCTGTTCTAGCAGCTGGTTTATTCATAAGTCCCGTTGTAGGACTAGGAATTAAATCACCAACTTGTGACATTAATGCTGAAGGAGAAGGAGGTGGATTCTCTTCAAGACCCCCTGGTTCTAAGGCCAGAGACTTGGGAAGGTCCATCGCCGGAGCAGACTCTGCATCTGCAGCCATTAATTCATCCTCTTCGCCCTCAGGAGGATGGTAAGAAGAAGCTTCGCTCGATAAAGATGGGCCATGAGAACGAAGTCCAGCTCTATGTGGCAGGCCTGCAACAGACGATTCCTGTTGTTCTTCATTTACAGCAGCTTTGATGGCCTCAGCCATCAACTTGGATTTTTGTTGGCCTTTGGGGGGAGAATCCACCAGCAGTTTCCGACGGATCTGCTTCATACTTGTCGGCTTCATCTGCAGAAAGTTTTCTTTTCTCCGCTGTTCTCATTGTGGGAGGATCAACCACTCGTTGCTCTTCCCGTGGAGCAGGCTCAGCTATCTGTTCCTCTTCCTGCCCAGCAGGCTGATTCTCAATGGATAGGAACTCGTCGATCCCTCTCAAGCGGGAGGTTTTAGACCCCTTCCTTAAATTATACATATGCCTAATGTCTTTCAGGCAAGATGTATTCAAGTTGTAATTGGGAGTCTGAGAAGCGGCGTTATACCAATTACAGAAGCTTATAGAGGTATAGGAGTTAGCAGTTTTGTGGGGAAGCTTGAAGACGGCCTTGGTACAACCTGCTACAGAATAATACCAGGCACTGGCTCCTTCATATAAGTTGGCTATAACTGAGAGTTGAGGACGAGGGTTCCCGACATACAACTGATCATACCCAAATTGGCGAGCGAACCTATAGGGTTGGTAAGGCTCGATGAAACAGTGGACGCCTTGTCGGAAGATCAGGTAGCCTGGCCTGATGGAAAGAAGCTAATGGAAAACACCCCCGCTCAGCTGAGTGGATCCATTAGGACCTGCCGTATCCTGATATTCCGCTCCATAGATTCCGCCCTCAAAATCAGGGAAACAGCGGTAGATGTGGAAATGGGTGTCTCGCGCTAAGATTTGGCGAATTTTAACCATGTACCCCCCTTCCCACTTCGCAGACTCTAGTCGCTGCACAAATGGGATGAATGAGTCTCCCGAGGGAGAGGCTACACTCATCAAAGGAGGACAGTGAAGCACGTACTAAGCCATCAAATAGGTATATGGCATTGGCACCCTAGGATTGGGAGTTTTGAAAGTCTTGTGACCCTCAGACTCCACCTCTGTGACACCAACGAAGTCAGAGGCCAACTCCCGCAGTCCATACTGCAAACAACCCACCATAGTGCTGAGGAGGCTCACAGGTCTCCCATGTGCCAAAAGGACAGCCGGGTAGACCACCTCAATAGCAAGGGCATCAACCGGCCTGGTAGGAAGGACGCAACGCTTGAGCCACAGCATCAAGAATCCAGCCAGCAACGCCGCGTTGGAAATTGGAATCAGAGCTTGATAATGGAAACTCTCAAACTCCGTATGAGCCGGGAAAACATCTTCCTTGGCCTCATTGGTATAGTGGGAGGTAGCGTCGTTAATTCGAGCCTGAACTTCCTCCAAAGTACTGACAGGCAATCGGTTCACAGAGCCTCCCTTAGTGGTCAAGTTCTGGAATAAATATTCTGCCCAAGACACTTGTTTAATACCGCTTCCTCGGACCCCCGTCAGCTGCATGCAGATATGGAAGTGACACATGACTTCCCAAAGAGTTGCATAAATTTCGGGGCTGGCCTTCTTTAAAATTTTAAGTTCCGCTGATCCCGGAACAAATTCTTCATACGGCAAGTCCCCAAGAATAAGACCCGAGACTTCGTGCATCTCGTGAAGAGCGAAGCCTAACTCCCCCACAGGGGTGAAGAAAGTGCAAGTCTCAGGATTATACTTCTCCAATATGGAAAAGAAGTGAAAGTGGCTCTGGATAATCCCGAACTGAGTAGCCCGTACAGGAACCTGCAATCCAGCGCGAGCAAGAGGGACTTCCAACTCTTTCAAGACAAACTTGGTCATCTGGGTCCACCATCCCGTTACCGGAGAATGGACCCAACCAGGAGTTCTGAATCCTTGCACGGGGAATTCTCCTTTCTTTTCCACAAACCTCTTGACGAAGGTATTTGCCGGACTGGGCACTTCACTGAGTGGATATTCCTTGGCAAATAGACCCGGTCGTAAAGCAGTCACCTGTCGGTTATAACCAACTATGCGGACCCCGTGAAAAGTCAGAGTTCCGAGGGCGACCCCATCCTGATCCTTAACCAGGGGCCAATCCATACGCCTTGGGACAGAAGCACACTGGAAATAAGATATGGGGAACATCCTCTCCATATTGGGCAAGAAAAGGTTGCGGTCCCCAACTTTCCGCAGCCACTTATAGTCCCCATCGTAAGCAGTGCTTGCTTCGAAGTCAACGAAGTCCCCGAAGAGGTATCCAGGTTTGACTATTGGCTTACGGCTTGGGCTTTCAAGACGAGCGTCTGTAACCAATGTCCTAAGAGTGTCAGGAGAAGCTTGGGTAATTAATTCTATGCGACTCTTCTCCCTAATTCGGAAAACTGGGAGTTCTTGGCGCGAGCTGAAGGTCATGTTCATGTCCGCACCACCTTCATGTCCAAAATGGTGGCGAAAAGGAAGAGGTTCATTGGTATGGCGCACTGCAAAAGGACGAAAAAAGTTAGACAACTCCAAATCAAAGCTCAGACACGAAGGTCGACTCCCGCGTCAGACAAGATCAGACGCGAAGGTCGAACCCCGCGTCAGACAAGATCAGACGCGAAGGTCGAACCCCATGTCAGATAAGCTCGAACGCGAAGGTCGAACCCCGTGTCAGATAAGCTCGAACGCGAAGGTCGAACCCCACGTCAGATAAGCTTGGACGCGAAGGTCGAACCTCGCGTCAGAAAATTCAGACGCGTAGGTCGACCCTCACGTCAAAAATCTGAGACGCGGAGGTCAAACACCTCGTCAAAAATATCAAACGACGGAGGCCAGCTCTGCATTATTGAAACGAGTTGCCTCGTTGATCCAAAGATCAGAACTTGCCGAAGCAAGTTTAATGACCATGGAGGTCGTACTCACCGCCAATCAAAGGGAGCGGGGGCGGCACATTCGCCTGAGCAGCAGCGCCGCCAGCCAGCACTGACAATGCTGATCCCCGAGCCGCAACGGCATCAGACTTGGAAGCGACGTCGGGCTTGGAAGATTTCTTGGGTGCCATGAGATCTGGTCGGAGGAGATGAATAGTTTTCACCGGAGAGAATGAAAATTTTCGTTGGAATTTCAAGAAGAGTCGAATGACTCTTATTTTGGCCTTTAGCGGTCTATTTATAGACAGCTGTGAGCTGTCAAATCGTAACGGACGGGATTTGAGGTCAGAATCCCGCCTAAACTCGACCCTCGCGTTCGAGTTGGTTGAGCTTCCAAACGCAAGGTTTAGCCACGCGTTTAAATTCTCCAACGCAGGGCTCACCCACGCGTTCTAATCCTCAAATGCAGAAAGTATCTCCGCGTTTGGACCGCTATGATAGCAGCTTTTTGACTACCAAGGCTACGACACAGCCTCCAGATGAGTAAAAGAAGAGCTAACAACAATCATCAAGGCGATCAAAGCCGGGAAGAAGCAGACGACTCCGTTGGGGAGTCTATTGGAGAAACACAGATAGATTACAGTCAACAACATTAGAATCATCTGGCTCGATCAGACGGAGTGAGCAATTAATTCACTCAATTTTGGGATCCAATGTATTCCGAAAATTTGTCCCAGTCAACCGCGAACTTTCAAAAACTTTGGAGGGGGTTCTGTAGGCTGTCTAAAAATCACAATGGATATCTGATCCCTATCAAGCTCCTACGATGGAAGTCACAATCAGATGGCTGTCTAATCACTGCATCCGCAACTCTACAGTCGCTACAAATACGGCCTCATATTTGAGATGATTGATCTTGATGGCTACGATAACAACATGACTAATATTATATTAGCAATTGTTAGAGATGCTAATGAACAGTGCAATGATTTTAGAAATAAAAGGTTGGATGTAGTTGGTGAGTTGCTTGGTAGAGAGCTGTGGGCAAATATTCATCTTCAAAACACTATGGATGTTGATTCCCGTCAAGCTTCCACAACGAAATCTACAATCAAATAGCTTTCGGGTCGACAATCGAAAGCGGCAAATAGAGGACTTTTCACATAGATCGAGAAGAGTTACAATTCAACGATACTTCCGACAACTGATGAAAACTCTATTCAGCAGTCTTCACATTCTACAGTGAAAGTTACAATCTGACGACTTTTACACCCCACAACAGCTAAAGCTAGGATTACTGAACAACGGTCCTCGCAACGCTTTACAGAAGAGGTTACAGATCAACTAAGTCCTTCTAAAACGCGGAAGTCATCCCCGCGTTACAATTCTGGAAGTGCAGGCGACCCCCGCGTTTCCAAGCTACAAGCTAAACGTGAGCGACCCTCGCGTTCGTAGGGGTTCAACCAACACCGACCCCCGCGTTCCCAAACTACAACAAACCAAAACGCGAGCGACCCTCGCGTTCATTAATGTTCAGCCAATACCCAACTTTGCGTCTCAATTCTAAGACACGAGGTTGGGTTCTGAACGCCAGATTGGGCGTTTGACTCGTTCAAACACGAGTCGAACGGTTTTAGAACTGTTTTCCCCACGATCTGGGGAAATCACGCCCACTTAGGAGCGGATTTAGAGGGCAGTTACAACCTCTTATCCCCCTATAAAAGCTCAACAAACCCAACGAAGTAAAGGGTTGGATTTCGGAGAATCTAAACCGCACAGGTTGGAGATTTTCCAATTATCAAAACCAGGGGCTGGCTTTTTGGAACGAAAGAGAGGCAGCAGATTGGATTTGAAGGATCTCAACCACTCAGGTTCGGTGATTCAACAGCAGCAGCAGCAGTAAAATCCTTAGAGATAGGATTTTTGAATCAAATTCAGAAAATCAAATCTAAGAGGATTCTTCAACAACAGAATATCAGCTTGGTCATTAACCGAATTTTCGGTTCTAACAACTCTTCTAACAGAGTTCTAACTCGTTCAGAGTTCTAGCTTGGTCATTAACCGAATTTTCGGTTCTAACAACTCTTCTAACAGAGTTCTAACTCGTTCAGAGTTCTTAAACTCATTCAGAGCTAACAACTCTTCTAACAGAGTTCTAACTCGTTCAGAGTTCTTAAACTCATTCAGAGTTACCCATTAAAAACTTTCCACAGAATTTCATCGTTCCCACGAGATAGAAGACGGTCGGATCGTCAACGGAGAGCAAATTCGATACGAACAATCAAAGGAGGCATTCCATCGCTACCGAGAAGAACCCAGTTTTAAACAAAGGAGAGAATCAAATTCGCATGCATTTCTCTCATTTGCTGCATAGCCATTTCCATTTCAAATTTGAAATTTTCTTTCTGCTTGGTCAAAGCGTCCTCAAGTATCTTAGCCATCTGTTCGGCGCTAATCATGAATGATTCGTAGGATTGTCCCGTGCTGGATTCGGTATCATCGGAAGCCATTGCTGAGCAAGCATCTGAGCAAACATCCGACGTTTCCTCTTCTGAAGGAAGTCCCTTGTGCATTCTTTGGTAATTCTTTTGTCTGATGGTTCCCGATCGCAATCGGGTCATACGTCGGGATACTGCAGCAAATTGATCCGGGCTAAAGTGTCACGTTGACTTCCCTCTCCCGGTCATGTTGACGGACATTTCTGGAAATTCATTGTCTCGGAGGACAGGTTTCCTCCTACGGAAATGCCTTGGTTTGGCCTCGGACGTTCTGGTGGAGATTCTTTCAAAGAGGACAGGTTTCCTCCTACGGAAATGCCTTGGTTTGGCCTCGGACGTTCTGGTGGAGATTCTTTCAAACACCGAAACTCTTCATGGGGCTTTAGAACAGCAGCATTCTGATAATACTACCTTGATTATATTGGCACACGGACAGTGAGAATCCGCGTCTTGAACATTTCTTTTTCGGGACTTATTCGTACCCCCAGCCCTATAGTACAACTCGTCAGTTTGATGACTGGAGCAACCCATAGTGTGTTGGCACGACCTCCTAGGTATAACATCATCATCGGACAAATATGTTTCCCTCTGGGGATACGACGCTTTATTGGCGTCCCCAAGAGTCACTCGTTCATATTTACGCTTTTGTGAGCGTGAAACTCTAACGGGCTATTGAACTTCAACTCGCAATCCAATGCGGTCGGTAACAGGGGCCTTTCCTTTATTATTTTTGGGGGAATTAGTACGACCCCCAGTCTGAATTGTTGTCTGGGAACCTTTCAATGGTCCCAATCGCTCCCTCATAGGTGCTTTACCTCGGTCTTCAGGTAGAGGACCAAGGCGATCTTTTAAAGGAACTCTGGATTTGGTGAGATTCACGCTACCACACGGCTCCATCGGAGGTGCGGGGATAGGGGAAATGGGATCTGAAGTTGACGAGCGTCGGGCTGTAACTTCGGTCATTTTTGCCTTAGGCACTGACTTCGCCTTTGGCACCCACACCTGTTTGTGCTTGGGTGACTTATTAACTATCTCTTCTTTCTGCATCTCTTTCGCTTTCTACAGAAGGACTCGGGCATGCGCGAGCAATGCGCGATGCTTCTTGATTCGCTCCCCAAGGGTGGAGCGGGTCCTCTTGACGCGAACTCATTCGTTCGTTTCTATCTTGGAGGAGGGGTTGGTTGCTCACCGTTGTCGTTCTCGGCGCTGCCTAGATTTTAGATCCTCATCATAGCGGATCCCGTCCATTGACTCCGAAAACTTGGCCAATTGACGCGCAAGGCGTTGACGCCGTCTTTGGTGCGCCCTTTTCGACAAAGTTGGAGCGCCTTCATCAGTTATCTTCACGGCGGAGGAGAAGTCCGGATCTACAGCTTCGACCTCTTTGGACGTCGCAGGGGCGTCGCGGGGTGTGAGTGCAGCGGCGACGAGGGGATCTTCGATCTTCAAGCCTGAAGTCCTGCGAGTGTTTCTGGAAGAGGAGGCCTTCCTACGCCTGCTTGGAGAGGCGGATCTGGAGGAGGAGGAAGAGAGGTACTCTTCAAACTTTTGCTGATCGAATTCATATTCGATCTCTTCATTCACCCGGATCTTGATTGCCGGTTGCGTCACGACAATCTCGGCAGCGAGGCTGTTGGCTCTCACTATGGTCGCCAGTTTGTTTTCGCTAAAAGTTGCCTTTATCACTGAACTCATTATAACTTTAGCCGTTTACAAAGAATTCAAATAATCAATAAAAGAAAGAAATAAAGGAATTACAACTCTCTCGAAAATAACACAAGATCTGTTCGTCGTCTCTTGCTTGCGTGGGTTTTTGGCCGGTGACGGGGACGTCAATATCCGTGGACCACCTGACAATTAGATCAGATCTAAGACTTTGTCGATCCGCGAAGGAATCTAGAAGCAGAAGCGTTTATCTCGATAACGGCGAGATAATTGCTCTTCTTAAGATTACCGCAACGGGATAATCCTAAGAAACGGACATGGGCGATGTAGATCTGAAGAAACTTTCTCTCCTGTGCTGAAAACTTGATCAATCCTCAGTCCGGCAGGGCTTCGCCTATTCTCTAAAATTCCAGATCTGAAGAAATGAAGGTCCTGGGGCTGTATTTATAGGCTCCAGGGAATCCAGGCGGTTAAAACCGCATAACCATCAAAAATCTGATTTTTTTTAGGGCCCAGGACACCCTTGGGTGTCTCAGCGAGGCCGAGACACATTGGGATGTCTCGGTTGGGCCGAGACACCTCGGGGGGTCTTAGCTCAGGCTGAGACGTTTCGTTTTGCACACTTGTCCATTTCCGCCGTAACTTCTTCATCCGAACTCGGATTTGAGTAATTCAAAGTGCGTTGGAAAGCTAGTGAGGATTTCTATATGCTCCGATGATTAGATCATTGTGGAGTAAGCTAGGATACGAGCGGTGTTTCACCTTTTGTAAGCGACGCGGGGCTCCCGATTAGTTCGCACCCTCGTTATTCTGAAACTCTGTTACTTCACGAAGTTCGTCGATTCACTTTAAGCGTTCGTCGACGTCAATCAAGCTTATGTGACTTGGATAGTGACGTTCATCGTCTTCCCTTAGCTTTGAGCTGTTCGTGGAGACCTATAGGTAATTTTCAACGCCTACAATGGTTATTAGCGGATGGATAAAATTAGGGGTGTCCAAATGGGCCTAAGGCCCGGGCCCGGCCCGGTGCCCGCCCAGGCCCGACCCGGTGCCAGGTTTGACCCCAGGCCAAACCGGGTTTAGGGCCCGAGCCCGGGCCGATTCGTCGGCGCCCACACCGGGCCCCGCCCGGACCGGTCACAGTGGTCACAAATGTTTACAGATGGTTTTTATCCCGCATTTAAAAAAAATTCGTCAAACTTGTCAACGTGATATTTTAAAATATTATCACGAAGAACAAGCAAAAATAATTTCTTATTTTCAAAGTTTAAACTGTAATTTTTTTTAACTTCTGATATTTGGACATCTAAAGCACAAACTGGTTATTTATATATCACAGCACACTGGATTGACGATAATTGGCAAATGTTTAAAAGAGTTATTTTTTTATTGCATTTGAAGAGTCAACTACTGGTATTAATATTACAAATTTAATAATTAAAGAACTTACAAAATTAGAAATATCAGAAAGAATATTTTCTCTTTCACTAGATAATGCAAGTAATAATAATGTAGTTGTTAATTATATCAAAACATCTCTTCTGTGCCATGTCATGGTGATATTTTTCATATTAGATGTGTGTGTCATATTTTAAATTTAATTGTTCAAAGTGCATTTGGTAAAATAAAATCCATGATAGAAAAGATTAGGACAGTAGCTTATGCTCATAATGCTGCTGAGCAAAGAATTAAAAGATAGAAATAATTTTGTAAAAGAAAAAAATTTAAAACTCAGACTAATTCTAAAAAAATATTGACCATAGGTGGAATTCTACCTATGCAAAGTTAAGCATAGCAATAGAATATAAATAAATTATAAATGATTTTATTGCTTTCTGTACGTCTAGTTCTAGTTCTTGTAGTATGTATGGAATAACTGAGGATGAATGGACAGTTATACGTAATTTAAAAGAGATGTTACAAGTTTTTTATAATGCTACTATGTTATTATCTAGATGTTATTATCCGACCATTACTTTAGCTGCTTTATAAGTTTTAAATATATAAAAAATTTAATAAATATCGTATAGATAATTATTTTCGAAATATAATTTTTTAAATGGAAAGTAAATTTAATAAGTATTTTATGCATATTCCTATTATTTTTTGTTTGGGGGTTCTTATTGATCCATGTTTGAAGGATATTGGCCTTCAAAGTTTGTTAAATTCTTTGTATGGTAATATGATAATAGACATTGATGATGGTCAAATCATTACTGCTCTTACTCATCATAATACTATTAAAAATTATTTTCATAGATTATATGATGAATATGCAGCTAGATATGGTGTAACTACACATCAGTCTACATGCGATTCTGCTTCTACGAGCTCAAATCGGGGCAAAAGTGTGAGTTTTGATGGGGAATCAATGGTAGCTGAGCTAACTGGTAGATCTAGACTTGGATCATTAGCAGAGGTTTCTGAAATTAATCAATATTTAACTGCATCTTTAGTTAAATGTCAAAATAATAGTTTAGATATTTTACAATGGTGGAAAGTATATAGAATAATTTCATATCCTATACTTTCCATTATGACTCGTGACTTACTAACAGTGTAGGTTTCCACAGTAGCTTCGGAATCCGCCTTCAGCACAGCAGCACGTTTGATCGACGATCATAGGATATAATTAAATTCGTATACCGTACAGGCGGTAATGTGCCTACAAGACTGGTGGAGGTATGAGAAGAGAACGCAAAGCATCGATCAGATGGCTGGTATTGAAGATAAATTTAAAGAGTTAAGGACTAGCAGATAAATATAAAGAGTATACATTATTCATCAAATTGTAATTTTTATTTCTTAGCTAAAAATTTGTGATAAATTATTTTGGAAACAACTGCAAATGATAGTGACATAGATGAGTAGGTGCCAACCTAGTTGGGATGTATTCATCTATTGTGATGCGATAAATTCTAAAATAAATTTATAATTGTAGATAATCAATCGATTATTAATAAAGAAGTTATTTTTATCATTTTAATTTTTATAATTTTTTATATTTGTAAGTTATGTAATTACATGTGATTAATAATATAATTGTTTTTATTAAAAATTTGATTGATTTTTGGCTATATATTCTTGAAATTTTAAAGAAATAAAAAATTAAAAAAATCGGAAAAAAAACCGGGTCAACCCGATGCCCGGTCCGGGCTCCGGTTTTGCCCAGCCCGGCCCGAAAAATCGGCCTGTTTGGACAGAGTTAGATAAAATTACAAGTTGATGTTAAAAATACATGTTTATATAGTGGATGGATTTGCAATTATATTTTATGTCTTTTATATATATTGTGTTTAAACATCGAAATATTAGTGGAATTTAAAGAGTACATTTAATCCTAGTTAACAAGCGGATCTACTCATTCACGGGAGGAAGAAAATTAAGAAATAGAAAGAAGAATTTTACGAGCATGCAATTTAAGTGAATAGAAAATTAATGAGCGAGAGCTTCTCATATCACGCATATTTATTTCTCAGTGACGGAACGAAATCGTATTATCATATATGTGAACATATATATAATTGGATTGAAGTGTTTCAAAGGGAATTCCGGATACTTAGAGAAAATTGCTTAAAACAGTGCTAAGCTATTAGTATTTGCATACATGTTTATATTTAAACTTTTAAATGCCAAAGAACTCAGTATATCCACGCCCACCTATTTTCTTCTACTAATTTTGACTATTGATCGACCGAGGTGAACTTTTCAATGAGTAGCGATAACTAGTCAGTCGACTCTATTTTCTAAACTATTTCCACATGGCTACTACATTCAAAGATAGGACAGTGTTGGTAGTTATAAAATTATGATATATTTTTTAAATTTGATACATTGCATGTGAAAAAGTCTAATATTTCACATTGGGAAAAAGAACTCAACTAGCCAGTTTGGTGCATAGTACAGTATTGCTTGTATCCAAAATATTCACACTGTTAACATCTATATAAAGCTAATATTATCATTAACATTTATTGCTTGTATATCTGCAAAGATAACGTTCAAATTAACAAATTATCAACTTTATTATATGACGCAGCGCGGAAATAGTAGCATTGGAATCCACCAAAGACAATCTTCAAATCTACAAAAAGCTTCGAATCCACGAAGTAAATATTGAAGAAAAACAAAATTTTATTAATCAAAAGTTATGCCTCTAGAGCTTACATGACCCTACTTAAATAGAAAATAAACAATATTTTTACAAGGACTCAAACTACTATAAGGACTCTAACTTACTAAAAATAGTAAAAGAATTCCTAAAACATTAAAACTCCTAAAAAGACTTCTTACGACTAGGAAAGTCCACCGGCCAAATCTGAGATCAAATCGGCGTTGTTTCCAAATCAAAACAGACTCTTAAAGCATTACTAAAAATAGTAAAAAACGGACAAAAATACAGATATCTCTCAAACCGTAAACCGTAAGAAATTTGGCAAAACGGAGGAAGCAAACCGAAGGGGCCCAACGCTCACCAACCGCATATATTGGGATGCTGACCATAGTTTGGCCAAACTATACGCATAATTAAAAGGGTATATACGTGCAAAAAGACATCGATCCGCTCACAAAATAAACCCCACACAAAACCGAACGGACCCAACGCTCACCAACCGCGCTCCCTTCGGTCAATCTTGTTAACACTAATTAAGTACATAAATCTGGTTAATCACGTAGTACAGCATTTTCTTTTTCCTTCTCCTTTTCCTTTTCCTTGCGAGTTGTGAGAATTAAAGACGTACGTACGTACGCCAACATGGAGAACATAGAGAAGGTGTGGGGTTCGGGCAGGAGGAGCCTGAGGCAAAGCGTGAACGTCAACATCAACATGGCCAACTGGGGCGTGGACGAAGCTTTTCAAAGAAACGCAAACTCGCCCGGTGCGAGAGCGAGCTCGAGGGGCGACGACGACGAGGAGGCCCTCCGGTGGGCCGCGCTTGAGAAGCTGCGCGGACCTACAACAGGCTGAGGACTGGGATCCTGAGGTCGGTGGTGGGGGACGAAGGGGACCACCAGGAGGAGAGGAGGAGGAGGGTGGGGAGGTACGAGCACAAGGAGGTCGATGTGAGGAAGCTCGGCGTCGGGGACAGGCAGGAGTTCATCGGAGGGTGTTTAGGGGTGGCGGAGGAAGATAATGAGAGGTTCTTGAGGAAGTTGAGGAATCGGATCGACAAGTAATTAATTAGTTTCTTGATTAATCTCTCTTACTCTTAACTTAATTAAACTTCTCACCTTCGATCCATATAAGTGCGCATTAGTTTTTTCTCTTTTTTTTTTTCTAAACATCCATAAAATTTTGTCCTGTTGACTTAGTCTGAAAATTAAATTAATGTCACCTGACGACCCAAAACATCTTGGGATATGACCCTAAATATTAGAGGTTTCTCTGGGGGTTAAGCGACATTAATTTTCAAACTTACTTTCTTTCTTTGGATGTTATATATATCAAGAATGGGCCAAACCTCGATCTTGCGGATTGTTTTGAATTTTTATTTTGGATTAATTGCACAAGCATCTTTGTATTATCCTTTTGGAAAATGATTTAAGGACCTAAAATATGGGACCAAGGGAGGGGACATGTGAGGTGTCCCCTCCCTATTGCATAATGAGTTGACCATGCCAACTCATGCCAACTCGTTATGCAATAGGGAGGGCTATCCTTTTTATGACTATGAAAGGGTAGCTAGCGTTCAATATTGATTATATAATGAGATATAAGAACAGGGACTTCTTTCTCATGAATTAATTGGCAGCTAGAGGATAGATAAAACCAAAATAGGACGAAACTAATTAGTGTGATTACACCAAACATTATCATTATATATTAACATTTTGTTTTCTTGAATCGTTGGTGGGATTCATTCCATTCGTTCTTAGCTGTAGTGAGAATTAGCCTTTGTTCAGCTGCGGAGCGGCATCAAGAATCGGTAGGTCGAGGGTCGCGATACGAAGAATATGTGCACATGAGTCTTTCTGAAGTTTGTTGCTTTATGTTTATTGTTTTTTTTTTCCCACCACAATGGGTAGGTAGCTTGGGAGTAGGTCCTAAATTATAATCTGACTCGGTAGAAATTGACTGAGCTTGGTTGATGCTGACTCCTCTCTAGCTACCATATCCTAACATTTGCATTTTTATAAAGTGATCAATCTTGCAAAGTAATTGACTTATACATGATAACGATAGTATTTTGACCCCTTTTTTTCCCCTCTAAATGCAGGGTTGGAATTAATCTACCAACATTAGAAGTAAGGTTTGAGCACTTAACAGTTGAGGCCAAGTGTTACATAGGAAACAGAGCGTTGCCCACTCTCTTAAATCAAGCTAGAAACTTTGCGGAATCAGCTTTGGGCATGGTGGGCATAAGACTAGCTAAGAGAACTACCCTCACGATCCTCAGAGATGCCTCAGGAATTATAAAACCCTCAAGGTTTCAATCCAATTCATCCTTAATTAACTACATAATTAACATGCTTAATTAATTGCGCAGAGACACTCATTATCTTGATCTTAGCAGATGCACCCCTGAGTGAAATTTCATTTAGGAGTGCATCTTCCAATGCCAACTTAATGGGTAGTAAGTGACGCAACGCGTTACTATAGGCATGTATATGCAAATGTGCAATTAACCCTAATTAAATATGCTTATAAAGCTAATAACATCGCATAGTTCTTGATTTTTTTTGGTTTACAGGATGACGCTTCTATTAGGCCCTCCATCTTCAGGAAAGACCACATTATTACTAGCACTTGCTGGGAAATTAGACCCATCATTGAAGGTTGGATACAAAATAAAGATTTTTTTTATATATAGTAGTAACATTTTTACTAAAATGCTGTTACTTTTCGTATAATGTAGGCTACAGGTGAAATTACGTATAACGGGTATGGGCTCAACGAGTTTGTACCACAGAAAACAGCAGCATACATTAGTCAGAATGATATTCACGTAGGAGAAATGACTGTGAAAGAAACACTAGATTTCTCAGCAAGATGCCAAGGAGTTGGTGCTAGATACGGTAACTCTTGTTTAGTTCTTCATTCGTAATTAAAATTAAATTATAAGTTGGCTTTTTTGTATATTGATACGATCTGTAACTTAAACAAAAATTGATGCAGACCTACTAACGGAGTTGGCAAGGAGAGAGAGGGCAGCAGGGATATTCCCTGAGCCTGAAGTTGATCTCTTCATGAAGGTGTGGACCACTAACTTAATAAACAACTTAGTCTCAGTTATGGTTATAATTGCAGGTGCTAATTATAGTATGTTTTTTTATTTACCTTACTTAATTTGCTTTAAAATTTTCAGGCAACTGCAATGGAAGGAGTTGAGAGTAATTTGCAAACAGATTACACCCTCAAGGTATGCTTCTAATTTATTTATCAATTTGTTACGGAAAGAAGATTTACTGTGCTGTGACAACTTATATTTTGTTTTCTTTTGTTGGTATAAGAAATTGGACCTTTGTGTACTTTCATGTTGACAAATTCAAACTAAATAAGTAGGTGAACAGAGCACGTGACTAGGATGATGCCAAGTTTAGATAATGACAGAATCATGATTGTTGGTTTTGATCCGTAATCATGGCCCGCTTTTGACAATTCTGAATAATGATGAGGTTATTTTGACAATACGCTCACCTACTCATATGACGGTTTGTGGGCCATACGTGGGCCCATTACACCTTTTAGCTGGTGACCAACTTTGTTTACTTCTATAGCTTATAATTATATATGATGATTATATTCCCTTGCCCTTGGGGAAACCAAATGTCCCAAGTTTGGTTTTGTTTTGGTAGAAAGGGAGTAGGTTCCATCAACTTTTGGTCAAGGAATGCACTTGAGATGTTTGTTGTTATGTCCCTTTGAGGCTCAGCAATCATATGGCAAGGTGGAGGGTAACTACAATATTTGTTCGTAACGAATGATTTTAAATGTAAATTTATTAGAAAATTTTAGTGTGATCAGTAATGACATGAGATTGACACTTGAACCAATGGATGCAGATATTGGGGCTGGATATTTGTGCCGATACCATTGTTGGTGATGAGATGCAGAGAGGGATATCTGGCGGGCAGAAGAAGCGTGTTACTACTGGTGCGTTTACTTTGATGTCCGTCATACATATAACAAGAACTTATCTAAATCAATGTGTAACACATTATACATGAGTAAGTGCACAAAGTGATATTTGAGATAGCATGTGACATTATGCTACATCTTTTATTGATGAAAGGAAAAATTAAATCAGGTACAAAATGTAATAACAATGGAAGATAATTGACTCGTTGAATTATCTAATCTTTGAGCTGAAACTGTGGCTGTAGTAAGCAATGTTTACTTGATTTATCAATCCTACATTTCCTTTAGTCCCACATAAACCTAGGGTAACAATTTCTGGATAGTTTCTTGTTCGATCTCTGAAGGGGACTTGCGTGTGAGAAATCAATATGGCACTAATATTAACATGTTTTTGACAAAATTATTTATGTCTTAAGAAACCAAGTGTTGGTATAACTAATCTCTTTCTTACCTCTCTTTATGCATCAACCAGCAATAGTACTCCAGCAGAAACAAAATGAGTAATATTAGTTTTAATTTTTCACTAATAACCATAAATTTACTTTGTGCTTCAATCTAACAATCATTTGATCAAATTCTTCAAGGTGAGATGATTGTTGGACCAACAAAAACTCTTTTCATGGATGAGATATCTACTGGTTTGGACAGTTCCACCACCTTCCAAATTGTGAAATGCCTGCAGCAAATTGTTCATCTCGGAGAGGCCACCATACTTATGTCCCTCCTTCAACCTGCCCCTGAGACCTTCGACCTGTTTGATGACATCATCCTTCTATCAGAGGGTCAGATTGTGTATCAGGGACCTCGGGAGTTTGTCCTCGGTTTCTTTGAGACATGTGGCTTTCTTTGCCCTGACAGGAAAGGCACAGCTGACTTCTTGCAAGAGGTAATAAAATTATTATTTATGTTGTCCTTAAGGTTAATTGCGGATTGACCCCCTGAAGCCTTTCTACTATCGGTCAATTGCGGATAGATCCCCTGGGTGAATTTTTTTGACTCTCTTACCCTCGGGAGGTTTATTTGTCAAAAAAAAGAAAAAAGAAAACAATTTCTTTTCTCTGAGGTAAAAGAGTCAAAAAATTTCAGTAAGGAGACCTATCTGCAACAACTGAACTGAAGATGTTCTATCTGCAATTTCAGTAAGGAGACCTATCTGCAACAACCGAACTGAAGGTGTTCTATCTACAATTAACCCTAGTTTTTTATGTATGAGCAAATCTTACTAGAAATTGTACAAAATGACAACTGAGAGGATAATTTCTGTCATCTTATTTGAGTTTTTCTTTTCTTTTTTCTTGCCCAGTGTCACTTTAGTTTAAGTTGTTTTAGGCAATGATATGTTTGTTAAGGTGATATTAGTCTAGGTCAAAATCACATCACAACATGTTTGTTAAGACACAATTTTGTAGATTTTAAGCAATCGTTCTATGGAATTTATGTTATTTTTTTGTGCACAAAATTTTTTGCCTTAAAATAGTTGCCAAGTAGCACAACCAATTGTATTATTCTGTCCAGACAGCTAAATGTCATTTATTCAACATTTCCAATGGAAAACTTTGATTTAGAGTTTTTTAGCAATAATATTTTGATTAGTTGGCTCTTATGACTTGAATTTTAAGTAGTGCCTTCTTTTTTTTTTAAGGTAACATCAAGAAAGGATCAAGAGCAGTACTGGGCAGATAAAAGCAAGCCTTACCGCTACATATCGGTATCTGAATTTGCGCAAAGGTTCAAGAAATTTCATGTTGGCCTTCGCCTAGAGAATGAACTCTCGATCCCCTTTGACAAGAGTCGTAGCCATAGAGCTGCCCTTGTCTTCTCAAAGCATTTGGTCCCTTATTCTGAACTCCTCAAAGCTTCCTTTGGCAAAGAGTGGCTTCTCATCAAACGCAACGCTTTTGTTTACGTCTTCAAAACTGTTCAGGTGAGTTACTGCTCATTGTGTTATCCTACTACAGGGTGACTTTCACATAGACCCCTGTACTACGCTGTTTTGAACTTACTACTGTAGTTTCATTGTTGCAGATAGACCCCACAGGTTAATATTTTGACTCTTTTACCCTCAGATAGACTCCTAATTTCACCCAGGGGCAATATGCCAAACGTTCATCAAAGTAAAAGAGGCAAGAAAATTTAACCTTGGGCGTCTAACTGCAACAACAATACTACAGGGGTCTATGTGCAATTAACCCTACAATATCATAGTCCTTGTTAGAATTAATATAAAATTATACCCTCGACCCTCATCATAACTTCAGAGTTTTTGTGTAATGGTTAGAGAGGACTTAATTTAAGATGGTATCAGAGCAACTCAGGTTCAAATCCCACTGACCACGAATTTTAAGCGAATTTTCTAAAAATTGATACCGCTTCGGGAGTCCAGGTTTCAGCTCATAGAAAAGGGTGTTCAACCTGCGGGGGACATGTTAAAATTAATATAAAACTATAGTCCTCGGCCCTCACCATAACTTCGGAGTTTTTGTGTGATGGTTAGAGGGACTTAATTTAAGATGTTAGAATTAATATAAAATTATAATCCTTGGCCGTCATCATAACTTCGGAGTTTTGGCCTAATGGTTAGAGGGATTTAATTTAAGATGTAATCTTTTTAGCCCATAAAAAAGAGTTTTGGTGTAATGGTTAGAGGGGCTTAATTTAAGAGTCCTTAATAGACCTTGAATATTAATAATTTCTCGTGTGTTCCACAGATCATAGTAGTGGCCATCATTGCCTCAACGGTGTTTATACGAACTAAGATGCACACGAAAAATGAAGAGGATGGAAGTGTTTATATCGGTGCCCTTTTGTTTGGCTTGATTGTCAAC
Source organism: Asparagus officinalis (assembly GCF_001876935.1). Classification (NCBI taxonomy): domain Eukaryota; kingdom Viridiplantae; phylum Streptophyta; class Magnoliopsida; order Asparagales; family Asparagaceae; genus Asparagus; species Asparagus officinalis. The sequence continues at coordinate 74,352,286 of NC_033794.1, read as the reverse complement.
ATGTTTAATGGGTTTGCAGATTTATCCATCACTATCCAAAGGCTTCCTGTATTCTACAAGCATAGGGATCTCCTCTTTCATCCTGCATGGGTCTATACTCTACCAAACTTTCTTCTAAGGATCCCCATTTCAGTTTTTGAGTCAGTCGTTTGGGTTATAATGACTTACTATTCCATTGGGTTTGCCCCCGAAGCTAGCAGGTAAAAATATCAGATGTTTTGTATGTTCTAGATTGATAAGAACCGTTCTGTTTTAGTGTTAATTACGTAAATTTATTTTCAATGCAGGTTCTTCAAGCAACTTCTGCTAGTTTTTCTGATCCAGCAGATGGCAGCAGGGTTATTTAGGGCTACAGCAGGTATTTGCAGGACGATGATAATTGCCAATACGGGAGGAGCACTCTCTGTTCTCATCATGTTTGTACTCGGAGGGTTCATCTTACCAAGAGGTTCAAATTTTTTGACTTTAAGATAGAATTTTCAAGCTAAAGGTGTCAACTTAGAGATTTGGTAATAAATGAGTCATTTTTTAGTGTTCTTTTATTGGTCATTTTCAATTTATTATATATAGTAGTTTATAACTTTGCACGTTGAGCTTATGTATTAGAAATCAGATTATATAAGTGATAGGTAAGTTTCTTCTTTGATAGGAAAAATAATAGCCATGTTAGAAAATTTACAGTTGATAAGAAGTATGCATTATATCTAGAGGTATTGATTGCATAAGATATTGGGTGGCCTAGTTTTGATTTACATTGAATTAACTAACGTCTCTTGAACTTCAGAGATGAGCTTGCAAATATAAAAGAGGTGAACATGAAGTGGCTTGGGGGGAAAAAATCTCAGGCTTACCTTGAAAAGGGACTTAGCTTATTAACTAATAATAAAATCTGTAGCTTACAATCTTTTCTGATAATCAGCTGTAGAACACTTGTACCTATCATATATGAAAAATATCAATATCTTTTTAAGAAATAACTATGAATTGGATGAGTTCAAGTTGCTGAAATATCCCTAAAGAGACTCTATTGTCCATTTTTAACAGATGTGATTCCAAAATGGTGGATCTGGGGATATTGGATTTCGCCACTGCAGTATGGATATAATGCTCTTGCAGTAAATGAATTGTTGGCTCCCAGGTGGATGAACAAAATTGTAAGTTGTTTACACTGAGAATATGACATAGCAAATAGTTCTTCTTATAAGCACTCGGACTATTCAGTCTTTCATTTTGTCCAAATTGTATTCGCGTTATTGACAAGTATGTACATAATGAAAAATAGGCACCTGATGGTAGGAGATTAGGAGTTGCAGTACTTGAGAATGCCAATGTGTTCCCCGAGAAAAAGTGGTTTTGGATCGGAGCTGCTGCACTTTTAGGATTTGCTATCCTGTTCAATGTTCTTTTCACGGTTGCTCTCATGTTTCTCGATCGTAAGTGACTACATTTTGCTTGTGAATAGTATTAACTAACCCTCCAAATTTACATATGATTCCACAATTTGAAACAGTTAAGATTTATTATGTATAGAGATTAAGAAATGTGTGAAAGCTCTGGGCTCTGTCCATCAAATTTTTTGTCCGTTGAATTTACTTTGAGATGTGTGGTGATGTGATACTCATCAAGGCTACTTTTGAGATGTGCAGCTTGATGTGTGTCACACATCAGCATACATCTCAAAGCAAATTGAAGGGGTACGGAGTTGGTGAACAGAGCCCTCAGTCCCCTTAAGGTTACAGGAGTTATACTCAAGAGATGCTCAAATTTATATAGTTTAACTTATTTTTTTAACGAATTCATGAAAAAATCAAGTTTTTTAACAATAAAAAAGAAAAAAGAAAAAAGAAAAAAAAAGTTTTTATTAATAAAACTTAATTTTTTTCACGGGTTCATGAAATGAGAGCTTCTTTGGTCACTTCTAAATTTATGTTGTTTGATGACAGCTTTCAGAAAAGCACAAGCAGTTATACCAGAAGAAACAGCATCAGAGATGGAAAACAACCGAGATGAAAAAGAGCCTCCAAGGATTAAAAGGATGGGGTCAAGCGATAATTCCATTCCTCGAGCTTTGTCTAAAAACGATGCAAACAACACCAGTAAGCGATTTCAGTTCTTAAAAAGGTTCACGGCCAAATTCAGGATGCATATAACTATAAACTAAGATGATTGCAATGTGAATTATTCAGGAGAAATGATGATATTACGAATGAGTGGGCGTTCGACGAATGGGCTTACTCGTGAAATGTCCATTGATGCAGGAGCCAATGGGGTTCCTGCTAAAAGGGGAATGGTTCTTCCATTCACACCCTTGGCCATGTCTTTCAATGAAGTAAATTACTATGTTGACATGCCTGCAGTAAGTTCACATTCTCCATATTATTTACCTTTATAAAGAGAAGAAGTAAAAAAGAGGACTCTTTTCAAATGTAATCCATTTTTATTGACAGGAAATGAAGGATCAAGGAGTTACCGAAAACAGGCTTCAGTTGCTAAGGGGTGTAACAGGAGCTTTCAGGCCTGGAGTCTTGACTGCACTTATGGGAGTAAGTGGGGCCGGAAAGACTACTCTTATGGATGTTTTGGCGGGAAGAAAGACTGGTGGTTATATTGAAGGAGATATTAGAATCTCCGGTTACCCTAAGAATCAAGCTACATTTGCTCGAATTTCTGGATATTGTGAACAAAATGATATCCACTCTCCTCAGGTCACCGTTAAGGAGTCTCTGATTTATTCTGCTTTTCTTCGTCTCCCTAAGGAAGTCACCGATCAAGAAAAGTTGGTCAGTACAATTTACTTCAGTCTATTTTGGTTTTAAATTTTAGGGTAAATTTCACAAAATCCTGGCCAATTTGAGATAACCTCAAAAACTTTAAAAACATCACTTAACCCCCTTTTAACTTTAGGCTGTTTCAGAAGGCCCCCATAAATTTTCATTTTTTCAACTAACCTTCCTCCCTAGCGGTGTTTGATGAACTGGTAAAAAGACCAAAGAAACTGGCCAAACTTTGGGAGTTTGTCAAACTTTCACTAAAGTTTAATTATGTGAGATTTTCTGAACTGAGAGTTTTCTCATGAACAGATATTTGTAGACGAAGTTATGGAGTTAGTAGAACTCGACAGTCTTAAGGATGCAATTGTGGGTCTCCCGGGGATTACTGGACTTTCAACAGAACAAAGAAAGAGGTTGACGATAGCTGTTGAGCTCGTTGCTAATCCATCAATTATTTTCATGGATGAACCGACCTCTGGACTCGATGCAAGAGCAGCAGCTATTGTTATGAGGACCGTCAGGAACACTGTTGATACTGGAAGAACTGTTGTGTGTACAATTCATCAACCAAGTATTGACATATTCGAATCGTTCGATGAGGTAATTAATATTTTCAAACTTGTGCATTTGCTCATGTGGGCTTTGTTGTTATGTACATATACACATCGTCTTCAAGTTGTTTATTTTCATTCTTTTTTGACAGCTCTTGCTAATGAAGAGGGGAGGCCAAGTCATTTACTCTGGGCCTCTGGGACGAAACTCACACAAGATAATTGAATATTTTGAGGTACGCAATGTTGAGATGCTTATTATTTTTTCATGTTTACATACATATATATTGAAACTATATCAGTATGAAAATAGTAAAGACTTTATCCCAAATTTTCGGTGTCGGGTACATGAATTCTATTCTTTCATTCAGTTCTATTATGGAGTATTATCATATACTTCATAATTAATATTAGAAGTTTGAAACATGTTTGTTGAACAAAAGAAGAGCAAATCATTACAACTGCCATCTTTTCATTGTTCTCAGGCAATTCCTGGAGTTCCCAAGATAAAAGAAAAGTACAATCCTGCAACATGGATGCTGGAAGCAAGTTCTATTTCTGCTGAAGTTCGTCTAGGAATCGATTTTGCAGAGTATTACAGGTCATCAGAATTGTACAGGTAAGTGATATAAGCCGTTCTCGGCTTAACATTTTGGGTTAATTGTGGATAGACCCCCTGTAGTTCTATTGTTACAGACAGACCCCATGAGTGATATTGTTGCCTCTTTCACGCTCATAGAAAGAGAAAATTGTTTTTTGATAAATAAACCTCCTGAGGGTAAAAGAGTTATAAAGTTTTCACTCAGTGGGTATATCCGCAATTTACCCATAACATTTTCTATGCAAAGAAGCTGACATTCACATTCTGATTTCTCTCAATGCTATCAGGCGTAACAAGGCATTGGTTGAAGAACTGAGCCAACCACCACCCGGAACAAAAGACCTCTACTTCCCAACCCAATACTCTCAGTCTACATTTGGGCAGTTTAAAGCTTGCCTCTGGAAACAATGGTGGACTTACTGGAGAAGCCCAGACTACAATCTTGTCAGATTTTTCTTCACTTTAGTCACTGCTCTACTCTTAGGAACTATCTTTTGGAATGTTGGACACAAAAGGTAATTTTACAACGATGCTAAGACTTAGCAGTCAAAATGGAATATATTTTGAGAACCTTTGCATAACATCATTATTATCTGTTCTTGGTGCAGAGGAAATGCAAATGATCTCAGAATTGTTATTGGATCCATGTTTGCAGCAGTTTTGTTTGTGGGAATCAATAACTGCTCAACTGTTCAACCTGTTGTATCGATTGAAAGAACCGTCTTTTATCGTGAGAGAGCTGCTGGAATGTACTCTGCCTTACCTTATGCCATTGCTCAGGTAGGAAAAACTTACAAAAACAAAGCATTTCTCCCAAACTTTTAGGCTTGGTTTCATGAATCCTATTTTTCCGTTCCACTTTGATAAGGGCTATATCCTCCATGAACAATTATCATATTATTCTTAATTACTTCCAACCAAGTTCCTTAGGCCTACTATAGTCCTATCAATTTTGTGGGTTAATTTCAGAAAATCCACCTGAACTTTGGGGGGTGCTGTATTAACGCCTGAATTTTTTTATTCCACTAAACCCCCGAACTGTAGGGGTTACGACACATAACCCTCCTAAACTTTTTTGTTCCAGTAAATCCCACCTAAAAATTTCTCAGTTAATCCCCTAAATTAGCACCCTCACCATCAACTCTAACATGTCATGAGACATAAAAAAAAAGGAAAAGGAAAAAAGAAAAAGAAAAAAAAACAATCCCTTAGTTTCAAAAAGTACTTTTTCTCCTTTTTAATAAAAGGGTTTTCTTGGGCTGAGAAGGAATTTCCAACAACCCCTGAAGCTCAGTGGGTTTTTTTGGAATTAACTTTTTCCCCCCTCGTAAACGAGCATTTGTTGCACATGACTAAACCATCTGACTCATGATAGATCGAATAATTTGCATGTTTCTGAAGACATATTTCCGACAAAGCTAATATGTTCCTTCAATGCAGGTGGTTGTCGAAATACCCTACGTCTTTGTCCAAGGCTTGTTTTATTCCCTCATAGTATACGCGATGATGAGTTTCCAGTGGACAGCAGCAAAATTCCTGTGGTTCTTCTTCATCTCCTTCTTCTCATTTCTATACTTTACCTACTACGGAATGATGGCCGTCTCCATCTCACCAAACCATCAAGTTGCTGCAATCTTCGCTGCGACCTTTTATTCCCTCTTCAATCTGTTCTCAGGCTTTTTCATTCCGAAACCAGTGAGTTCTGCATCTTTCTCTACTATGCCCACTAATGAGTATAGGGTTAACTGCAGACAGGCCCCCTATACTATTGCAAAATGAATTTACTACCGCTGTAGTTCTATTCTTGCAGATGCCCCCCTGAAAAATTCTATTGTTGCAGATAGATCCCCTGTGTGAAAATCTATTGTTGCAGAGACCCCCCGAAAATGATTACAAAAAATCACCCTGGGGGCCTATATGCAGCAATAGAACTACAGAGGTATTAAGTTCAAGAAGAGATCCTCTACATCATTGATTGATTGTAGAGAGTGCCTACAACTACTTAAATAGATGAATAATATTCGTTCGTCTAATGGGCCCCATAAGTAGGGGGCGTGTTAAGTTGAGAATTTCGAACAGTGTAGCATTCTTTTCTAGGTTGGGTTTTGAGTTTCGAAGTTTCAAGAACTTTGCCTGAACTCTGAATATGCAAATACACAAAAGAAAAGCATCAAGCGAGACCATTCTGTTCCATTGTGAATGAGAGACATTTTGTTTTCGACCAACAACATCTACTCATATCCAGCTTCGTGATTTTTATAAACTTATTTAATTAGTATCATTCATGGGTCCACCGAGTGAAGATCTTTTGTTGGTGAGTTGTGGACACTCTCTAGAATCAAAGATGTAGAGGATCCCAAGGCATTAAGTTAAACGTGGCAATAGTACAAGGCGCCTGTCCGCAATTTAACCCATGATTATAACGATCTAGTTACTGACGGTTTATATCTGTGTTTGATTGCAGAGAATTCCAAAGTGGTGGATCTGGTACTACTGGATTTGCCCATTGGCTTGGACAGTTTATGGTTTGATAGTTACTCAATATGGAGATCTTGAGGACATGATCAAAGTTCCCGGGCAAGAAGACCAAACAATAAAATTCTACGTAACAAATCACTTTGGATATCATACTGATTTCATGCCAGTAGTAGCTGTTGTTCTAGTGGGGTTTTCAGTGTTCTTCGCTTTCGTCTTCGCCTTCTGCATCAGAGCACTAAATTTCCAACAGAGATGAGAATGGAATTTAATGACATAAAGAGTAAATGCCGGATTTGTCTGAGCTTATAGCATCATCATTAGAGCACGTCATAAGGAGAGCGAATTTTGCGCTTCTTGTTAAAGGCTCCACCACCTGGCAGAAGTTTTGAGCTGTAAATATTTGCATACATTGTATACGGATAGATCTCTGTGCTTAGAAGTCCAGCGTGCGTATCAACATTGACAGCTATATTTGTGTATTCACCTGCTTTTCTGTACAAGAAATTATGTAGTTAGTTTTCTGTGAAGAAATTTTTTGGTATAAACAGCAATATTTCACCTTCAATCTTTGAACATGCGATCCCGTGTCCATGATTTAATCGATGATCAACAGAGACTCCTGCAACTGAGCAAGTCAGCTGAACCGTTCAATCGCACAGCGCAGTGAAGAAAACTCTCGGACATTCTGAAAATAAAATGTAACCAACATGTCTTCAGTTTTGCTCTTAATAAAATGGATTTTCTTCACTGGAATGATCTTCCACTGCTCAGCTCAGTAGGCCTTTTCTTACTTGTAAAATAAATTCCTGTTAACCATGAAATCACAGCATAACCTATCAACGATACAGTCTGACGAAATTCGAGCATTCTGAAAAATTTACGAAGATGGTTTTCTTTTATTTATTTATTTGTTTGTTTGTTTGTTTAATCTGTTGCCAGTCAGGATCGAGAATGGAGAGAGACTGTCATATGTGCTGGAGATGACTCAGATGAGGAGATGCCAGCATGAAAATTTTACTGCATGGTAAAAGCAGAAGGGACAAATTTTCAACATAGGCCAATTTAGAAACTTAATTACCAAAATCAACTCGCTTTCAAAATATTTAGCAATTCATACCTAATTTCAACCGCCTCAGCGACATGGCCTGAAACTAGGTTGAAATTTGCGAAATATTTTGCTACGAACTTCATGATAGAGTTTAGTGGATAATTAAACTCCACGAGGTTTTCACTCCCGTGAAGTTTTTATGCCGCAAAACTTGATTATTCAGAAACCCATAATATTTATTTGCAATTTGGCATGTAACTAATGTCTACGGGATTTTCGATCCTATGGTGCTACACACCAGAGAACACACGCTCTCTGTGAGTTCTTGTCTGCAACTCCATGGGATTGGCAAACTTGATTATTCAGAATACATACATTATTTTAGTGTTGAACCTAATTTTGGATAAATCCTCTGAATTCTTTTAGAACTTTCTTCTATTTTCTTGCATATTCTCTCTGTCCCATCCTAATAGGTTGTTTTAGTTTAGATTTTGAATTAGTATTTGATTTTTTTGGGGGAAATTTGCATGCAATTTTGAACGAAATTTAGGGAAAATAATGTATGTATTAGTTTATTGAGTTGACGTTGTGAGTTTGGATTAATGATGTGAGTTCATCGGAAAATTGTATGCAATATTAAATTTTTGATATCAAATTGGTCAGTTTTAGATATTATTTCTAGTGTTCTTCAAGTAATATTACGACGTGTCCCATGCTAACATTCATCCGTCTCAAACTAACAATCTATTCGCCGACGATGACACGAGCACCTGAAAAAACCAACATACTCCTTTTCTCTCTTTTAAGGAGGTGTTTGGTTCAATTTCTATAAATTGTAAGGAAAAAAAACATCCAAAATATAGTTTTTCTTATATTTCTATAAAATTTATAGAAAAATTTTATAGCACTCAAAGAGTATCATATTTCTTGTCTTTTACTATTTCTTTGTTTGGTTTAAAGTATGAAAAAGCTCCTAACTTTATAGAATAGAAAATATGTTGTTTTTTTCTTTTGTTTGGTTAGATATCACTTTATAGAAAATAGCTTACTAAGTTTCAACAACAGAAATAATACTAAGTTTCAACAACGGAAAATAGGTGAACCGAGCACCCCCTAAGTTTCAACAACAGAAATAATACTTTATATTGCTGTTAAGCTACTATGTACAAGAATCATTCAACTGATCTAGAAAAGTAAGAGCGGAACACATCAATATGGTTTACAGATTACATGAAAACGAGTGGATTTTTCACTCACCCTCAAACAAAGTGAGATCATATGTACAACATTAACAATTTACACGTAGGATTTCCTTCAAAACCGACTTCTGGATTACAATGGGGGAATCTTCAGATTGTTTCCTTGCATGTAGCTCAAACAGAGCATGACCAGCAATTTTCCATACAAATCCACAACGACCAACTTCCTTTTTCTCCATACGGTTGACATGATTATAAACTACTTGATAGATAGCTATGGCCTCCGCAAAAATATCTTCTCGGTTCCTTGTGCTCTTTTCAAACTCCTCGGCTCCATATAACATCTACATTTGTCCAATGACAGTTAATATACCTTCGCTAAACAAGAATAAAGAAACACCCTGCGGAAAGTTAACACTACCTGTTTATACTTCAAAGTAACTTGCTCTGCTGCTAAATTTTTCAATTTTGCGTCCTTTTCTCCGAGAGCCGCTTGCATATCTTTCCTATACTCATGGTATAGTGTGCTCCACAAATCCAAGCAATGTTGAGGAGCCTGCTCACTGAAGCAAGGAAGTGGCTCTACTACTGCAGAGACCATGAAGAAAAAAAAATATTTGAGCAGATTCACGTGTTCAAACAAAACCAAAACTAACTTGAAAATTTCACTGCAAAAGAAAAAATAAAACGAATACAATTAACAAACTTTCATATAATAGACAACATTAAAATGTTGCAAGAAGATGGGCATACAAAATTGGGAGAGAAAGGGGAAAAAAAGATTGAAGAAACCAGAAAGAAGAATAATAAAATTAACCAATTTCCCTTATGGTTGCTTTAGCACTAATAACCTGCTTCAGGCTACAAAAGCAAATAGTTTACCAAGCTAGAGAGCACACATCTTCCCACTTTGTAATCGGACAGGAACCTCGGCCCACCATGAATAAAAGTGTAGCAGTCCAGACCCATTAGTACCATAGCGGACAATATAAAAGCTTAATTACCATCATTAAGAGACTTACCCATTGAATTAGAAAGAGAGTTTTGTGAATGAATGTACAACAATTTTTGCTAAAGCAAGCAATAAAATAAAATAAAAACCCTCCATGAGTGGTATGATTATCTACACCTTTTCTAGACAAACTGGAAAAGGATACACAAAAGAAAGCTCCGTGAAAGATTCCACAAAATTGTATGGCTTGGATGACCAACCACCCAGCGAACCTGATTCCTACCTGATTCCTGATTAAGGAACCTATGTGCAAGAAAAGAATGCTGTACAACCCTAGTTGATAGCCGCGAAACTGGGAGTTCTATAATGCAGTCTGATGCCTATGCAAAGTAAGGAGTAACCCTCGAAAAGACCCCCCAGATAAATAATCAGGAAAAGGGAGAGTTTTGATATAAGAAATTACTGTCAACTAATGGCACAGAAAAAATACGAAGCCAAGAAGAGAAGCCATCATGAAAATAAAAGAAAACATCACAAAATAAAATTCATTAAACAATGCTTTTAGATATGATGCTGATTCATAAGGTTGCCATAATTTGAAAAGTACAGTGCTTTATGTGTAAATGATATTCTGCTGATATTCTGCGGGGTAAGAATAAACTCACCATCTATGGGGGCCTCTTGAAGTTGAAATGAAGACACCATGTCATATATAGAGCCCAATACGGATATGGAGTGATAAGATGGTTTATTTGACCTTTCTAAGTAATGTGGGAACTTGTCTGCCTTAAGATCCTTTGGTACTTCGACCTAATTTTAAGGACAAGAAATTAGCAAACCACCTTGCTACGAACTAACAATGGGAAACAAAATGCAAAAGAGTATTTAGTCTAAGTTACAAAGAGTATTTAGTCTAAGTTACACGGGATACTGGTATGGATGCCAGTGTGGGTAATGGTACATGACACGGAAAAATTGTAAAAGGTAGGGTATGACGACACAACTACAAATACATGTATATGTTGTAATAATTTACATGAAATCAATATGTTTTTTTCATTTCACATGCTATGAAATAATTATATAACATTTATATAACTCTTATAATATAGATCTATGAAATTAGAAAATTGCTTGTCTTTTAACTTGATATCCAAAAGACCCTTTATAATCATAGTTTTGAATTCGGTACGGGCTGAAATGAACCCAATTTATGTCCAATGAGTTTCAAGAATTGCATGTGGAAGGTTTTTTTTTGGGGGGAGGTGGTGGGGAGGGAGGGGTTGCTGTGTGGGTGCTTGTGTAGTATATGATGAGTGTTTTAAATTAAAACATGTACTATATAATTGAGTGCACATTTGAATAAGCGTATGCAAATAAAAGGAGTGTCTACTAAAGTTTCGATGCTTGGTACCAGCACAACACGATCATGGCTTAAAGTAGAAGTACCTATGCAACATAGCATTTATTAAATAAATCAATACTCTAGTTGCTAGTTTAATACTTAAATTTAGACATTTGATATTACTCACTGGAAAATAATATATTTTTGCGGCTGTGAAATGTGCCTTTAAATAATATATTCATAATAACTCCCAACTCTTCAGTCAAGTTTCGAAGAAATAGTTATCGTCTTAATTTTAAAGAAGACAATAAAATACAGACAAATGACTTAAGGCAATAACATAAAGTTACTTCATGTGGCCTACTAGTCTTCATACTCGGATGGCCACGACTGGAGCACAGAACTGAAAATTGATAGGTGATACCAGGGAGAAAGAACAAACCGTTGAACCCTTCTTCGGAGCATCCAGAGCAAGGTAGTACATATCAATTAGTTTAAGAAGCTTTGCATGTAATCGTTGCTTTTCCATATCAGGTACACATTCGGTCAATACCCGATCCATGTAGGCCATCCACGAATCTGAAGCTTCACTCATCGCATAACTGAAATAAAGGAAATAACAATGCTGATTATAAAAATGAAATCAACAATGCGTAATAATTGAATTATCACTAGTAGAAAAAAAGGCAAACTAGACGGATCAAACTATTCGACTCAAACTAGACGGAAAAAATTAGGTCTAGTTTGATCCATCTAGTTTGATACAATCTAGACGGATTGTTCCGTCTAGATTACCAAATTAGATGGATTTTGTAAAAAAAAAAATCTTAAAGTGTGGGACACAACATCCTTGACGGGTGTGGCCCACCCAAAAAAATCCATACAGTTTAACCCTCGCCGCCCACCCCCCAATCCCTCAATCTATTTCTCCAAAAAAAAACCTATATTGACTGCTCCGCTACAGTTTTAACCCTCGCCGCCGCCATCTAACGAGCCCCAAATCCCGTCAATCTATTTCTGCCAAAAACCTATAAACTTGACTGGCCTTCCCCGCACCCCCTTGCTCACCCCGCCCACCTCTAACATCAGCTGATGGCCGCACCACAACCGTGCGGCACGCACGCATCCCCATCCACCGACCCCGCCAGCATGCCCGGGTTCTCCAGCACCAAGCCCCCCGCTCACACACACCGTCCGCTTGTGCCCGAGCCAGGCACGTCCGGATGCCCCCAAGACCTCTAGCCACGCCCGACGCCCTCGCATCACGCCCGGACGCGCACTCCCGCGCACCTTCCAGACCGTGACCACACCGACGCTCAACATCCAGCCAGCCCCACACCACGCCGCTCAGCACACCAACCCGCAACCATCGCACGGCGTCGCCTGCAAGCCGTACACCGCCTGCTGCGTTCAAACTCCCTGTGTTCGTGGACGACGATTCTGACTGTCGCTGCCCGGCATAGACGGTTCTCGTTGCTGTCCGTCGTCTTCAGATCTCATCGGCACTCATCTCCTTAAAGGTGTGTTTTTCATGGAAATTTTCAAATTTTATATTTTTAAATTATGACCTAAAATGAATAAGTTCGAATCTTGTCCTAATTGAAAAAATTTCAGTTATTAACCCTAACTCAATTAGATTTTTCCCTATTTGAACAACCCTTATAATCGTAAATTTAATCGAGCACTTATTAACTATTAACCCTAATTGAACACCCGAATCATGATAGCCGATTAACACTAAGTTTCGTTCGTATTATAAATATGTGATTATATAAGTTGGTGATGTGAAAATGTGACAAAAATTAAAAAAAATAGAGTGATATATAATACATTATAATTTTCAATAATGTGTTATATATCCAATTTGGGTGAATGAAAAGATAACGTTATCCCTAGACTTCCGTCTAATAATTACATCCAATTCTTTGGACTCATAATATAAAATAGGCGAGTTAAATTTGGGTAGGAGATGAAGTTTTCTACCAAGAAATAATTGTTTGCTTTATATTATAATAAGAAAGAATAGGTATAGAAATTCGTAATTATTGGATCTATTCTTCCCGAAAGGATTAGAAATATATTAGCGCATATATCCAACTTGTATACTTTGTATGTTTTCATTTCTTTAAAAATTTGGTAACACATATTCGTTGTTCTTCGTGTACAATAAGCATATGTTATTCTGCATTTTGGTTTTTATATGAGGGATAGAGCCGCTGTCAACGACAATGAGATGAGGTTTTTTGTATTTTATGCGCTAAACAGTTTTTTATCTGTAAGAGTACTCTATTTTATTCATCTAGTATTTTATGGACTTGGTATTGCTAGTGTATCTGTTGTAAATATTCGGATAAGATAAATTTTTACTGAAATGGATGTTGGACTGGATTGTTGGATGTGTATATTGGATTGAATTCGAATATTGATTGTGCATTATATTTGATTGGATGTGGGTGTAAAATGAACAGGATACGTGTATTGATCTGTATATACGGGTAAATGTAAAATGTACAGGGAATCAATTATTTAAAAAATTCTGTGAAATACATTAACCTAGACGGATTTTCCGTCTATGATTTTTCGTCTATGCTGCTCCTAGACGGAGAAACCGTCTAGGAAGCAACCTAGACGGGAATTCGAACGTCCGTCTAGGTTGCCTTCCGTCTAGTTTGGTCAACCTAAACGGATTTCCATCTAGGTTGACTCAACCTAGACGGTCATTTTTAGACGGAAATCCATCTAGTTTAGTCTAACTAGACAGGTATCTTGACAACCTAGACGGTTTTTTCTGTCTAGATTGCCTCTTTTTCTACTAGTGTATGCTACTCTCATTAGCACTAATTTTCATAAAGTCCCTCTTGAGTTTTATAACCATAGTTAACTGACACCCGTGTCAAAAGCCATGTGGCTAACACTGACACTAGATGATACCAAGACACGAAAAAAGATGAGGCATACTTTACGTGGGTACTTATATCTAAGAGTTGTACTTGTACTCGATGTACTTGTACCCGACAAGTACCATTACCTATACTCGTACCCAAACTCCTTGACACTCCTTGCATATATGCAAACAGTTATTTGGACGTCTACTCAATTATACGATATATTTTTTAATTTAAAATACTTCTCATACATTTTCTCAACATATATCCTGCAGTTCACATTCACTCTATGGAACTTGCTGGTCGTCAGACATAGGTCAGGCTCCGAACAATGATTCTAAAGGACCACTGGGATGCCTAGTTCAAAAACTAGCAATTTTTTGATTTATAATCCACATAATAAAAGAAACTAAAAGATCTAATTTTAATTCTCATAACATGTGAATGAAAACAACATTGACCTAATCTAAATTATAATTCCAATAAATAATATGTGTATATATATATTTATATAGTCACGTCCCCATACCCTACCTTTAACAAATCATCCATGTCTCGTTCACGTACCCATGCAACATAGGATTGGACACTTTCCATATTTACGGGTCATGATATTTTGTGGAGATAATTTCAAACACTCCCGATTCTTACTCACACATGAGAGATCATATTACACAGTTTTTTGTTGTTTGGCTAATCTTAAAATTCAATACAGGAAAAAAAATACTTGTTTAGATGTTTTTGAACACTCCTGGTTTTTTGCTCAATCACATGGGAGCATATTGCACGGGTTTTTGTTGTTTGGCTAAGTTTAGAATATAACACAGAAAAAAATTACTGTCATCAAGAGGAGAAAAACTCTTATGGAAAGACTTCTAACAAAATTTATAGAAAGCTACATTGATTCATATAGCGTGTTAAGAGTATAATTCTCACCATAACTTCGGAGTTTTTGTGTAGTAGAAGAGACTTTGACATGGTGAATTAAAATTGTTGAACAAGGAATAAATACTGAGAATACATATGTCAAGGATCACACTTAAATAAAAGTATAATCAATAAATGTTTCCTCACGTACAGAAGTCACAGCAATCATCTGTTTTTGCAATACTTACTGCTGACATTTTGTAGAATATTCTCATTTGGCTTAAAAAGTAAGTTTGTATTTCTGATTCTGATTCAGAGTTTTTGTGTAGTGGAAGAGACTTTGACATGGTGAATTAAAATTGTTGAACAACGAATAAATACTGAGAATACATATGTCAAGGATCACACTTAAATAAAAGTATAATCAATAAATGTTTCCTCACATACAGAAGTCACACAATCATCTGTTTTTGCAATACTTACTGCTGACATTTTGTAGAATATTCTCACTTGGCTTAAAAAGTAAAGTTTGTATTTCTGATTCTGATGTAAACAGAACCAAGGATAATAAACGCACACCTGTACACATACACAATGAATATACAAGTTTCCCATGTCATTATGCAATGCTTTATTCTCGTAAATTATGTCAAGTATCATATAGTGTTAGAGCATAAAAGCTACATTGATTCAGATTTTAGCGTGTTAGAGTGAAAAATTATAATCCTCACTATAAATTTGAATTTTTGGTGTAGGAAGGGACTTTGCCTGTTTGCCATAGTGAATTAAAGTTGTTGAACAAGGAATATACACTGAGAATACATATGTCAAGGAGCATAATTAAATAGAAGTATAATCAACAAATATTTCCTCATGTACTGAAGTTCCAGCCATCATCAATTTTTGTAATACTTACTGCTGAAGTTTTGTAGACTATTCTCAAATGGGAAGGAAAAGTATTACAACAAAGGTCGGAAAATCAGTTGAAACCCAATATGTATCTCGAGTTTAGGATCACATTTCTTTTAATCCACCGATCCGAGGTAGTCCTATTTACCAGGTCAACCAAACATTATGAGATGAAGTTATCATTCGATAATGAAAAGCCAGATTTTCTATTTCAACTGTTCCGTATCCAGGTTAAAAACTAGCTCTGCTGCTTTACTATTTAACTTTTTGCTTTATAGATTTATAAAACATACCTAGATTTTGTGTTAGGTAAAAATGTAATTGCATAATGAGTTCTAGAATAAAAAAGTTAGGATTTTTATTTGAAACTAAATTTAAGATTTCTGGGAGATTCACTAAAAGATACTTTCACATGTTCAGCTTCTAATCTCATTTCACGTTGTATATCCGCATCAAGGTTGGGCAGCTTGGCTCTAAGTCTTAACCCTTATGACTACATACAAGTTTTGACTTAATTTTAGGAGGTGTTATGCTGTACTCGAGATGCCAAATGAAAGTTGAGTAAGCAAATTTTAGATAAGTAACATTCAGAAACAATCATGATCCTGCTTCTTGATTATGCTCATGCATAAGTTGAATCAATAAATGTAATTAGAGAGTACTGCAGTTACCTTTGTTCAAATGTACTGTCTAGAAATTTTTGGAACAGTGCTCTTTCCAAGTCATTGCTAGAAAAGTCAATTGGCCTCCTTGGCCGCGACTCTTTTGGCTTGGAACATGTCCAACTCCATGGTTTGCTCTGTTTGAAGTGCTCAATCAACTGAAAAGATCAAAGAAAATCTATAAGCATGTGAAAATCTATAAGCATGCGAAGTTGAAATTATACTTGCGCAGCAACATATACTTAATAAACATTGCAATTAGATTAACCCAATTGATTTATTTTTAAATGTCTGTAGAACCAATGTTTTCATAGCCCCAAAAAAATAAGAATTACTCAACTATATACCCAAGGAAAAAATCACTACAGGATTAAAGCAATAGAAATTATACTCTTCAAACAATCAACCTTCATTGTGAAAAGTTTCAGATAATTTTACAGAATACACTTACTTCTGAATCGGGTAAACATAAAGCCCCTATGGAAAAGCCTAACATCAAGGTAGAGGTAATGGAGACACAATAGTAGGGTGAGACGAGATCTTTAACGTGAGGTGGCCCAATAGGCTACCTGGAATAGGCTACCTGGAATGCTGATCGAAACCTCCCATCATGATTTGCATTCATCATGATCTATATGCCGAAAAAATTATATCATTGTCAAATTTCTAATTATTCTTTTAGCTATGAGCAAAAGGGATGAATATTTAAGTTGTATGAAAAATCAACATATTAAACTAGTTTTATTCATATCCTAGAAGACCCTAAACTATGTGAAATTTTAATCATATACATTTAATGATGTTTTGAACAAGATGTATGGTATGAATCATGAATTTAATGACCCAATTAGTCTATCTCACGATAAAGTTTCATCTCACCATCTCACCGTATTAAAATGTAATCGTATACATTTAATGATGTTTTGAACAATATGTATGGTACAAATCATGAATTTGATGACCCGATTAGTCCATCTTACGATAAAATTTCATCTCACCATATCATTACTATATATATATAGAGAGAGAGAGAGAGAGAGAATAAAGCTTTTGCAAACTTAAGTGGATAAGAGCCATTTGTTCACCAACTTTTTTATCCACCGATTTTACATTGAGATTTGTGTTAGTGTGTGATACATAGCGTTTTAAAAATAGGCCGATCTTATTGATTTATCGTCGATATATAAGGTTTGGGCCATGACCGATATGATTTCTATAAAAATTTATCGCATATCATCTTTGGCCAATTTATCCCGATATATTGGTGTAAATCCGATGAAGCGGTCAATTTCTCATGAGTTAGAAATTGCCCAATTTTCGACACTTTAACATTCTAAGTGAATCGGTTCGGGTTTGGAGGCAAAAACCCTTTTTTCCGTACCTGACTCATGTCCGCTAAACAAAAACCGTGTTATCCTATTCTATTTCACATCTGCTCATCGTGTAATCCTAATTCTCTCCGCCATCACAAAAACCTCTCTTCGATTTTAACTACTTATCCCGATAACCGGGATCCCATATGAATTTTGGTCGCTCTACTCCAATAACGGATATTTAAAACCATGGATACACATCAAGGCATAAATCTCAAAGATAGCCATGATGTGTAGCACAAATCTTAAAGCATTAATGAAGGGTAAAAAAGTTGATGGACATATGCTCCAATCCACTCAAGTTTATTCTGTTTTACTCTATATAACCATTATTCTAGTTTTTAGTCCTTTGCCTCATATTCTATTGCATCTCATCTCATCCTTTTGCTCATCTCCTTTCTCTCCCTCTTCTACTTCATGTATATTTTATAATACTTCTTAATAAGTTCTCTGCGAGTCTTGCTCGGTTACCAAAAAATTACATATATATATAATAATGGATATGCTTGGTATCAATCACCAAATTTGGTGTTTGGCAATGAGTGGTCACTTCTCATCCACTCGTTCAATTATCCAACCCATGTGCACCCATATGAAAATGGCCCCTTCTTTTATATAAGTGAATGACAATGAACAACCTTACTATCAAACACCAAATTAGCACTTGGTACCAATCATA
>NC_033794.1:74322115-74333956 GCF_001876935.1 Asparagus officinalis | reverse complement strand
ATTTCACTATCAAACACTAAGTTTGTCCTTGGTACCAAACATATCCATTATTCTCATATAAATGATATAAATGAGAATGAGCAACCTCACTATCAAACACCAAGTTTGTCCTTGGTACCAAGCATAACACCAATTTGGTGCTTGATAGTGAGGTTGTTCATTCTCATCCACTTATTTAAAGAAGGGGACTACTTTCACATGGGTGCACATGTGTTGGATAATTGAATGAGTGAATGAGAAGTGAACACCTCATTACCAAACACCAAATTTGGTGCTTGGTACCAAGCATACCCATTCTTATATATACATGTGTTTATAATATGTATATATAATTTTTTTTAGTAACCGGGCAAGACTCGCAGAAGACTTATTAAGAAAATGAAATATTATAAGATATACATGAAGAGGGAGAGGGAGAGGAAGGAGATGAAGAAGAAGAGGGAGAAAAAGGAGAAGAACAAAAGGATGTTATGAGATGAAATATTATGAGGAAAGAGACTAATGTAGCTTATTAGATCAAGGTGTTATGTTGCTCACTGAATCGAACGTCTATTCAGTTGTAAGGTGGTGTTGTCATACCAAACACAAACATGATAAGAGTTTTAAAGGCGACACACCTTAGTGCCTTAGGCAAAGTGGTCTTGTAGCTTAGGGCCTTGTGTATTGCCATGTGATGAAGGTTGATCAGGCAAGCCCTTTTTGGGCCTCAAGAGTACACTTTGGCACCTCAAGCGCTCGCCTAAGGCATGAGATGCTAAGCGCGAAGTGTTTTTTTATGTTTTAAATTTTTGGGAGCGCGAAATGTTTGTCTTTGTTCCCAATAAAGTAAAAAAATTTGTTATTGAATTTTTGTTTCTTTTTTTTGTTGGTTTCTAGCTATTTTTCATTGTAATATTGTCTATGTCATTATGAGGACATGCCACAATTTGAACATTAAAAGTTTAAAGTTTGTTGCTTAACTGTCTGTGCTAGCAATTACAAGTTAAAATTACTATTCAGTATTTATTATTACTTCATTTAGATTTAGATAATTTATGACTTGTTAAATTTGAGACTTTGAAAATATAGTTGTGATTATTTTGTCTTGTTGCTATTCATTGAAATTTGTTAATATTATTACTCAATATTTGTTATTACTTCATTTAGATTTAGATAATTTATGACTTATTGAATTTGAGACTTCGAAAATATAGTTGTGATTAATTTATCATGTTGCTATTCATTGATATTTGCATATTATTCATAATATTTATGACCTTGGTTTGCACGATGCCTTTTTTGGTGCCCGGCCTCAGGCAACATAGGATCTCATCGCCTTAACTCGCCTTTTACTTTTAAAACACAACGTAGAATCAATAGACAAAGATCATTTGCGTTATCTAAGTTTATTTAGAAACACGATCTCATTTCACTCAATCCAAATGTATGAGTAGCAAGCAAGAACAACACAATCCCAATAATTAGGCGGCAACAATTGGTTTTATTACGGGACAGCTCATGATGTTCACATCGATCTATTATGCGCCTCTGCATCTAGCATTGGGTAGACCTCATACAATAATTGTCCAGGACGTAAGGTGATGTTTTGGCACCAAAATTCCAGAGAGCTAAAGTAGATGACGAAAGTGGATTGGAGCTTTATCCATGAGAATAGGACCCTAAATATTAATATTAAAAGTGTAAATGCGTGGAGAAGAATTGGTAATTAGACCTCAAACTATTATTACAGGACATATGTAGGATTATGTGGCCAACTCTTCTCGAAAAGATTATTGTCAATGAGCAATCTACCATATAATTCTAACCACATGAGAATTTTCACATTAAACGAAGAAACAAGGGACCATAGATGACAAAGAGAAGGTATGATCTAAACATTGTTGTTGATATAGTAAATTAGTAATAAAGGGATTTAACCGTGAATACACATATTGTATTACGTTTCCAATTCCTAGCATTCAATCCTTTGGTCCAATTATGTGAATTTACTGGCAACTATTGCTATATGCAAGACCATACCCATGGAGATGAATGAAATGAAAATGACTCTCTGATTTTCTCACTTCTAACATGGTATCAGAGAAGTTTTCCAAAACCCTAACCCTACCGCCTCCAAAACCCTAGCCGCCAAACACCTTAAAAAAAAAATTGCTACTGTTCTACGGAACCCTAATCCTCACCTTCCTCCTTTCAGATCCCGATCCTGGTCCTCCACCTTCGTCCTCGTCTTCTTCGCGGGCCGCTGCTGCCAGATATCTTTCGAACCTCGTCCTCGTCTTCAAAGCTCGCCGCTACTTTGCTCGTGATTGCCTTCGAAGCTCGCCGACCCCCGATCTCCTTCGCGCTCGTCATCGCGCTCGTCATCGCCGCCCTTGGATCCCTCTCCGAAGCTCGTCGACGCCTTGATGCCTTTCTTTACTTTCCCTTTTTTTTGTGTTGAATGTCGCTGTTAGTCTGAGATCTTTTTTGTTTTGTTGAGTGTGGGCCTCTGTTTTATTTGTTGGGCCTTTTTTTGTTTGACTTGTTGGGCCGTTGTTGAGTAGAATTTGTAGTAGTTGAGTCTGAGTTTGTAGAGTCTAAAAAAAAAAAAACAGAAACAAAAAAAAACAGAAGCAAAAAAAAAAAATTTGTTACATGATTAACCTTCGGGTTTTCTATTCTAACCCTTCGGGTTCCTACACACTAACCTTCGGGTTTTCTATTCTAACCTTCGGGTTCCATTCTAACCTTCGGGTTCCATTCTAACCTTCGGGTTTCTGTTTTAAACCTTCGGGTTTTCTATTCTAACCTACGGGTTCTAACCTTCGGGTTCCATTCTAACCTTCGGGTTTCTGTTTTTAAACCTTCGGGTTTTATACACGGAGATTGTGATCCTCTTGTTTTCGTACTATCCTATTCTGTAATAATGACAGGATCTGACAGTTCTTCTGTTGCTATAACTACTACCCCTACCACAGCTGAGGTATCTGCTCCCAAACTTGTATTGGGAACCACTGTGAAGTTAAATGGCACAAACTATCTTCTTTGGGCTCAGGCCTTTCGCATTTTCATTGGAGCTCAGAACAAATTAGCTCATCTTATGGCCCCTCCTCCTGCTTCTACTGATCCTACGTATACTGCATGGATCTCTGCTGATTGTTGTGTGATGACTTGGCTCCTTAATAGCATGGACGCCCAAATCAGTAGCAGTGTCATGTTCTCGAACACTGCTAAGGAAATGTGGGATAATTTAAAAATTATGTACGGGAATGAGAAAAATGCATCCCGTGTATTCGAGTTGTATGAACGTCTTCTCTCTTCAACAGGGCGATCGCTCTGTACCCGAATATTTTGGTGAACTAAAGAGTCTGATCGATGAATTAGAAATGCATCAGCCCGCTATTACGGATGCCACGACACTGTTGGGATATCGTAGGGACCTTGCTGTCTCTAAGTTCTTGTCCGATCTGAGTCCCACCTTGCAATCTCAGATACGGGGCCAAATGCTAGGGGGAGATACTATCCTCTCCTTGACTGCTACTTTCTCTAGAGTTATGCAAGTAACTACTGGAGTAACTACTGCTTCTTCTACACCGTCCGCTCCATCGCTTGATCAGTCTGCTATGTTCTTCGGACGTGGCAGAGGTCGTGGTCGTGATCGAGGACGTGGCCGCGACACAGGGGGAGGACGTGGCACCTTTGGTGGCAGACATGTTGACCTTGGCAAGAATCTTCGTCAGTGCATACATTGTGGACGGACTAATCACATCTCTAAGAAGTGTTGGGAGAAGTTTGGTAGACCTGCATGGGCCAAGATTGCTGATACTACACCTACCTCTGTTGCTTCTCCTACTACTACTGCTCCCTCCACTATTCAGATTTCTCATGCTGAGTATGACCGATTGCGTCAACTCGATCTCTCTCAGAACAATTATTCTGCTACTCATGCATCCTCTTCAAGTATGGATGCCTACATTGCCTCTCCTCATAGACCATGGGTATTAGATTCTGGCGCTTCTTCTCATATGACGGGTCTTAAGGACCACTTTATTTCCTTAAACCTTTCTGACAATTTTCCATCGGTCCGGATCGCTGATGGGACATACTCTCCAGTTCTTGGTGATGGAGTAGTTCATGCTACTTCATCGCTTACTCTTACTGATGTTTTATATCTTCCCAAATTTCCTGTTAGTTTACTTTCCATCAGTCAATTCACAAAACACAACAACTGCAAAGTCACATTTTTCCCTTCTCATTGTGTTTTTCAGGACCTAGCAACTGGAATGACGATTGGTTCGGGGCATGAGAGAGGAGGCAATCGTATTGATAAACGCAGCAGTTCTGCATTCGAGTTAGTCCATTCTGATGTTTGGGGTCCATGTCGTATACCTTCCGTGAACGGTTACAGATATTTTCTTGTCTTTATTGATGACTTCTCTCGCATGACTTGGCTTTATCTTTTAAAAGAGAGATCTGAGGTTTCCACCATTTTCGAAATATTTTATAAAGAAATCAAAAACCAATTTTCCACCTCTATTCGTATCCTTCGTACTGATAATGCTTTGGAATACATGAAACATGACCTCTCTCGTTTTTGTGCAAATATTGGTATTATCCACCAAACATCATGTTCTCACACTTCACAACAAAATGGAGTTGC
Organism: Asparagus officinalis; assembly: GCF_001876935.1. Taxonomy (NCBI): domain Eukaryota; kingdom Viridiplantae; phylum Streptophyta; class Magnoliopsida; order Asparagales; family Asparagaceae; genus Asparagus; species Asparagus officinalis. Next base: position 74,329,317 of record NC_033794.1, on the reverse strand, counting down.
TGAAAGGAAGCATAGACACATTTTAGACGTTGCTAGAACCCTGATGGTGCATATGAATGTACCAAAGTATTTGTGGTCTGATGCGGTCCTCAGTGCATGTTTCCTGATCAATAGGATGCCCTCTCCTGTTATTAATGGTAAAATACCATTCACCTGCCTTTATCCTGACAGAAGGCCTTTCCCTGTGATTCCTCGAGTTTTTGGTTGTACTTGCTTTGTTCAGGATTTGTCTCCTGGACTGGATAAACTGTCTCCACGGTCTATTAAGTGTGTCTTTGTAGGCTACTCGCGTACTCAAAAAGGGTATCGATGTTATAATCCATCCACCAGGAAATATTTTGTGTTTGCCGATGTAACCTTTTTTGAGTCGATTCCATACTTCTCCTTGACTGGTTCACCCCCAACTGTCAGTCCATCTGTGCCCCTTCCGTCTATTGCTCCTACTGCTGTTCCACTACCTGTTTCAGTTCCTACTGCTGATGGATCTTCTCCAGGACTACAAAATGCTTCCACTATGCCATCTGCACCACCACCTCTACTGACTTATTGTCGTCGTTCAAAAGTTCCTGTCTCTCTCTCTGCTCCAGCCGAACATTCATCTCCCGTTGCAAGTCTGCCTCCTTCTACTCCTTCTGATCTAGATATTCCAATTGCTCAGCGAAAAGGTAAACGGTCTTGTACTAATCATCCTATATCTGATTTTGTTTCCTATGACCGTCTTACTCCCTCTTCTCGTCAGTTTGCTTTGTCCTTGTCCTCTATATCTCTACCCAGGTCATATGAGGAGGCCGTATTAGATCCTGCTTGGAAACATGCCATGGATGAGGAGATGGATACACTTGTTTCTAGAGGGACTTGGAATCTTGTATCTTCTCCAACGGGCGCTACTGTAGTTGGCTGTCGGTGGGTTTATACCTTGAAGTATCATACCGATGGTTCAATTGATCGTTATAAAGCTCGTCTTGTTGCTAAGGGATATACTCAAACCTATGGGATCGATTATCTTGAGACGTTCTCCCCCGTAGCCCGTCTCAATTTCATTCGCCTACTTTTCTCAATGGCTGTTAATCTGGACTGGACAATGTTTCAACTGGATGTCAAAAATGCCTTTCTGTATGGTGACTTGCAGGAGGAAGTCTATATGGAGCAACCTCCAGGGTATGTTGCTCAGGGGGAGAATACGGTCTGCAAGCTTAAAAAGGCAATTTATGGTCTCAAACAGAGTCCACGGGCATGGTTTGAGAAATTTAGTACTGCTATATCTGGTGTCGGTTTCAAACGATGTCAGTCTGATCACTCCGTCTTTATCCGGCGCACTACATCTGGTCTGGTGGTTCTGGCAGTATATGTTGATGACATCCTGCTAACTGGGAGTGACCTTGTTGTCATAGCAGAGACTAAGGAGTATCTTTCACGTCACTTTGTGACCAAAGATATGGGAAAACCCAAATACTTTCTTGGGATTGAGATTGCATATCAAAAGGATCGTTTACTTCTATCTCAAAGGAAATATGTATTGGACCTTTTAGAAGAAATGGGCCTTTTGGGGTGTAAGCCAGCAAACACTCCCATGGAAGTGAATGTGGACTTGTGGCGTGATAATAGTCCTCTCCTAGATGATGCAGGCCGATATCGAAGATTGATTGGCAAGTTGATCTATCTTACTGTGACCAGACCTGATATCACCTTTGCAGTGGGAGTATTGAGCAGGTTTATGCATATACCTAGAGAGGTTCACTGGACTGCTGCTCTAAGAATTTTGGCTTATGTTAAAAGCTGTCCGGGAAAAGGATTACTGTATAAGAAACATGGACATTTACACATCTCTGCCTATTCTGATGCTGGGTATGCGGGAGATATAGGAGATAGAAAGTCTACTTCTGGATTTTGCACCTTTATTGGAGGAAATCTGGTTACTTGGAGGAGCAAGAAACAAGATGTAGTATCTCGATCTAGTGCAGAAGCAGAATACAGGGCTATGGCTCATACTGTTTGTGAGATGATATGGCTACAGAAGCTGCTGACCGAGCTTGGCTTTTCGCAGCCTGGATCTATGCCTATGCATTGTGATAATCAATCTGCTATCCACATTGCAAAGAATCCAGTGTTTCATGAGAGAACTAAGCACATTGAAGTTGATTGTAATTTTGTCAGAGATGCTTGAGAAAAGAAAGTGATATCTTTTCAGTTCACTCCATCTTCGGAACAGTTAGCTGACATTCTCACTAAAGCTACTTCACCTAATGTGTTTTCCATTCTATGTAACAAGCTGGGCATGATTGATATATATGCTCCAGCTTGAGGGGGAGTGTTAGAATTAGTTCTTGGGTTATCGGGTTAGGGCCCATTAACCCATTAGCCTATTACCCATATGTAACCCTATATATACCCATGGAGATGAATGAAATAAAAATGACTCTCTGATTTTCTCACTTCTAACAGTAGTAATGTGTCACATCCTCATCCACTCACTACACATGTGAATTTGTTCCCACATTTGAATGAGTGGAGGGGGATTTGACACCTCACTACCAAGCATAACCTTTTGTGCTTGGTACCAAGCATACCCATATTTCTCACCCCAGGAATCATATCTTTAAACAGATTGCACAATTTTATAGTGCAACTCTTTTGGACCTTAGGCAACCTGAATTTGACTTTCCATCCATACCACAGTAAAGAAGAGGGTGCTTTTCATTTTAATTTCAGATAAGTTTGCATCTGGCTAAGTAACAGAGTATTTGAGTGGATTGTGAAGACCTACTTACACATGTTTATCATTATACTCTAGACTAAGAAAAGTGTCAATTACTTGCACAAAGGACTCCCCTAGATCTTATGCAGCTCTATCATGATTTGTCATCCATAACATTGCAAAGAAGTGGGTATTTCTCCTCCTAGTTTTAGATAAGTTTTCCCATGTGGCTAGGGAGCAGAGAATTTGAGTGGGTTGTGAAGTCATAGTTTCAAGTACCAACTTACCAATATGATATCACCCATGTAGCTCTTTTCATCTCATGATTCATTTTTTGTTTCCCCTTTTATATATCACTAGTTAAAATACATGTGACAAAAAAAAACTTTTAAATCAAATTCGATCTTATTAACTATCTATTTTAATTTTTTTTATTTATGGGGGTTACCTGCAAAATGCGGGAACTTAATTAGGGGTTCTCTACAATTCCAAAAATTATGGGGGGTTTAGTCTGATTTTGAAAGTTATTGGCGGTTTACTACAAAATGTTGAAAGTTCTTGGGGTTTTAGTGTGATTTTGAAAGTTATTGGGGCTTCACTGCAAAATGCTGAAAGTTCTTGGGAGTTTACTGTAATTTACCAAATTTTAAATATTACCCGTGTTGATTTGTCACTGGCAGGAAAATTCTCCGGATTTGTAAATTTACCCTAAACATCAGTTAACCCTAAAACCTCAAAGTAGAAAGAGATTCCATCAGTCCTTCAATCTTTCTATATCGGCAATGTTTTCATTATAATGTAGTATAGATCACATGTAGGTTTGTAATACTTTTCAGAACTAAGACTCAGTAGTCTTCTTCGCTTTTGTAATCGATGGTTATAACTAGTTTAAAAGCTTAATAAACAGAACTTATAGCAAGTTACCCATGCCTTGAGAATTTCAGATGAGTTGCTATTAAGAATATGAGTTAGGATACAGGAAGCAAAACAGAACAGACTTTGATGACCCTATACACACTAATTCAGCTGCCTAGTCACTTGGGAAGAAGTTTTGTCAGGTTAAGTTAGACCTCAATTAATCATAAAAGTCAACTCCAGCACCATGATTTTTGTAGAAATAGAAAGAAATGAGCCCATGACATGGGGCGTTTGTTTTTAAAAGTAGAAAGACACATGCCAATAAGGATCCTGCTACAAATACAGAAAGCCTGTTAAGAAATAAATAATAATGTGCAAATGTGTGTGGACTAAGTATATCTATTCTCACACATTAAACAGTTGTGAACCAGAAAGCATGCAACTTGGTAACTGAATTGTTACTTCAGTAACAAATCAACCAGCAGAAAGAAAACTGACCTGTGCGTTTCTAGAAACCCAGTAAAGATCTCCGTCATAATCACTATTTGCCATCTCATCAGCCAAGGACCTTTGCCCTTTTGTAGGGAAGAAAATGGCGTACTTTGCGTTCCCCACGATCTTTTCCATATTCTTGACATACACAGCATTTACAATGTGTACATCTCCGAAGTGCAAACCTGGGTGCTTGAAGACTAGCACTTTTCCAGACACTTGTCCATTTTCTCTGCATTTATGGAAAGCACACAAAATGCAATTGTAAGATTTTTATGGTGCACCAAATAAGCTAAAAAAAATTAGTAACAAGTAAACTGAACATCCAACTGAAAATTTCCCAACATGTGTTGCAAGAAAAGGTAGAAGGATTAGGAATGCATACAGTATGATACAAACTTCATTAGGTTCTAGCGTCCCTGTAGGGTCAGCCGTACCCATCAAATAATAACAATCGTTCACAGGAATTTTTGCTGCCTTAAGGCCATTCCATTCTGCCCGAGTCATCACTGATAACTGATGCTCCAGGTACGGCTCATGGAGTGGTATTCCACAGGCAATCATTCTCGCTACGAGAAAGTCATCCATGTTTCCATGCAAAGATGCAACTTTAAACATAAAAACAATGAATTAGCACAGTAGCATATAAATATAATACATATCAGTATAAATATAGGTTAGATATCAAAGTAGCATATAAATACAGGCTAGGTAACTGCTTCACCCAAAGACTTAGTTAATGAGTTCTCTAGACTAACAATACATATCAAGCGAACATAGGAAGCCCTCTAGCATGAAGATGCAGTTTGAAATATTAATGACGATATTTGAAACTAAAGACGATATTTGAAACTAGGCCCTCGTAAGATTTGGCTCATTGGTACCATCCAGAATACGATTTCACGAAGGAAATCTCAAGCCTATGTATTGAGGACTAACACTGCATATCAAGTGAACCTAAAACTTTTACAGTATACAAGATGGAGTATTCACTCTACCTAATGGGGAATGACAAAATCACCCAACATGCAAATGTTTCTACTGCTTTATTGATCAATAACTTTAATTCAGACGTTACCTCCAAGTGCAGATTTTCTTGACAATTTCGCATCTTTTGCATCCAGGATCGCCTTCCTAGTTAGTTCAAGAAAATACTCTTGGGGGACTCCTCCATAATGAAGCAGCATAATTATCGATTTAGACAAGCGTGACTTCTTGGACAAATTGCTGCATGAAGTGACAAGAATAAGATAATATTAGTGGTCCAACATTCAATTAGCCAAAAACAAACACCAAGAAAATAAAGGATACAGGTTCATGCAAAATAGCATTATGAGATAAAAAAAGGTCTAGACACCCCCAAACATCACCTGAAGTGTACTATTGAACTCGGCGACAAATTCCCTTAGAGACAACTGCGTTGTGAAATTTGCAACATCACATGTCGTCTAGACTAGTAAATAATTCCGTAATCGATTTTCCGATGATGAAAGATGAGAGATTCTTTTTGTTTATTAGTTTAAAGGAATCTTTGCGTTTTAGTTATCTAAATAACGGTTTTTACAAAGGTTTATAAGTTAAAATCTTAAACGGGCTTTAAGTCAAAAGTGGTCAACCCGTTAGTCAACCCATTCAGCCGTGAAACCCTCATACAATGCCTAGATAACCTTGGAGTTTAGAGTTTTTTGATTCCTCACTCATAGGACCAGCCAAACATGGAGGAAGAGTATAGCTTTTCGACATACATTTGTCGGTTTCGATATCATCTTTTCGGTAGAAAAACTCTTAGGCAAGCACCAACTTGTTTCTTTCCACCTTTGATTCTTAAATATGTTTAAATTCTTTATGTTAAATGTAATTTGATCCATCATGATTATTTGCATTCTTTTTTTTATGTATTTTTTGAGTTTACAGCGATATTTTTGGTGAAAAATATGCACATATTTGATTTGAACCTTATTGTTTCAGAAATTTGATGAAAATTAGTTGATCACATTTATATTATGTTAGTTTTGATGGTAATATATGCTATATTTCATTTTACATGAAAATAACAAGTTTTGACAATGTTTCGGAAAGTTTTACCAAAACTCTAGACAAAAAATCTTGTTCTAATCGAATTATCGACCATGATATGTGTTATAAGTATGTATATTCGTGATTTCATATTTAAAAAAATTTAGAAAAGTACCCCTAAGATTGACACAAGAAAGATACAACAAAACCATACATTCAAATCTACAAAATCTGCTAAAAACTCCATATTCATACGTCTGGTTATATTTTTTAGACCTCTGGCTCACGTTTCAGATGTCTGGGCAAAATTTCAAACATCACTATATTGCTTTTCTGAAAGTTGAGTTTTTTTTGTTCGAAGATCAAATGCCTGGTCCAAATCGTCAAATGTCTGGTCCACAATTCAAACGTCTGGTGAGATAATTCATACGCTTGAAAACCTACACAGGCTGTTTTGTTTTGTTTTACGAGTCATTTCATCCTGTAACTTTTTCGTATGATTTCCATTGATGTGAAACTCTGTGAACACTTTTGTTACTTTGTATTAGGTCTGTTCAAAGTTTTATTTAGTAGTTTTATAGTTATGTTTTGATAATTATTCGATTGAACCAAAAAAGTCCGAAAATACAGTTTTTCCTTGAATTTGAGTTTTAGCCCAAACTCAACACCAAGTTATTATCAATATGAAAATGAGTTTCTTCCCAATGATATGAGCCATATTTTAAGATGACTCTTGTGATAATAGTTTAACTATGGATGATGATAATTATACCCTTTTGATTACAAATGCAACCCACAGGAATTAGGAGTTTAAATATCAGACGTTTGCCTCGATCAACATGGTAAGCTTTTATCTAAGATGGTAATGCGTGCAAGAGGTGCAAACTTTCTACCTACGGGATTGTGGATATGATACTTTGAGAAGAGATAACATCGTCGAATAGTTAAGGCTTGATTTTACCGAACTCTTAGAATTTGTAAGTTACACATTGAGCATTAAGTGACGATGAATAGAGTGAGCTTTTTGTGTTTAATTTCTCACTCAATAGTTAGTCATGCAATGTAGAAAAGCTGAGATTAGATAATATCGTGTGTAATCGCCTTAAAATGAGTTGATATGAAAATATTGGGTTTAATTGGG
>NC_033794.1:74307088-74322105 GCF_001876935.1 Asparagus officinalis | reverse complement strand
TTTATAATGTGTGAAATTTCATTTGGTCATTTTGATGAGTTTATTTTCAAAATCCCGTTTTGAATTGTCGAGTTGTGATTTTGTCGTGCACCATAAATTGACCAATATTATTATTTAACCTCAAATAACGTATAACTATAACTAATTTAAGTATGTTAGGATTTGGAATTTGTTAGCGCGCGCTTGTTTGATATGTGTATGCGCTTGATGAGTAATACAGTACATTTATTTTCTGCATATGAGTGGTTTCAGAATTTGAACTACAGTGAGCTAAGCTATGAATTCCAATAGATGTTCCATCTGAGTAATATAATGAGTAGGAATGTCCCAACATGGATTTGAGAGCTAATCTTAGTCTTACTAATGCTTAGCCATATATGATTGAAATGTTAATGAACAAAAATATGAGGCTATGTACTACAAGCACCCTGTGCAAAGTCGAGATGCTTACGAGCCACAAAAGGCGTTGTTTCATCAGATGCATGGCGCTTTGCCACCGTGCCGCATCACATGGACATGAGGCGCAGTGAGGCATGCAATTTTGGAAACACTAGATTACTCACGTATTAAATGAGTAGATGAGAATTGGTCACATCACTACAAATGACTAAATTTGGTCCGTGGAACCAATTCTACCCCACACAGACATATATATATAATATGATTGTATGCATGTGTATCGTATACACACACATATACATAGACATAGACATATGCATTTAGATACCGCGGGAGGATATTGGGTCAATGTTTGGTTCATATGCATAATTTTTATTCCCATTATTTATTTATTTTATTTTACAAATATAGTGAATAATGCTAGTTGAAGGTTTATTTTTGTTCGTGTTGTAGATTGCAAGGACTAAAGTGAAAATTCCTTAAAAAATGAAGATGCCTTGATTTAGTATGTGCACGTGATGATGAAATTGTATATGAACTAGCTACTAGTGGATGAGGTGGAATGGGTATCATGCATAAAACTAGAAGGGCTAAAGTCCAATTTTCATCAAATAGGGAAGAGACGGATGTGCATGAGATTTCAAGTGCAAGTCAATGGATAAGGCATTGGCAAATAAAACAATTGGATATGATTTTACATATATATTTAAATATTGCGATAAGATATAAACTTTGTAACCATTTCCTTAGTTTATAAAAGGAACTGCACATTGTTGACTATGGAGAATCGACAGCAGACTTTAATTTTTTTTTAACTCAAAGATAGGACAGTAGCTGAGAGTAGGGGTATCCATCCGGGCCAAGCAACAAGCCCTGCCCAGACTCAAACTCAAATGTATCGGGTCGGGCCCGGGTCTGGGAAGTTCCAAGCCAGGCTGATTTTTATTTTCTTTTATCTCAAAAAATTATAATTTTTTTGCAAAAAAAATCACTTAGGGTAAATATCTATAACTATATACTTATAAGTATAAATATCTATAACTATATAATATAATTATCACGTATACATATTTATACTTATGTACTCATTTGGCATTTGTACATAGTTATAAATATACATACTTACATAGTATATATATGTATATACTTAAAGTAAGAACTTTAAGTATATAAATAATATATATAAGTATAGATACCTATATATATGTATCACATAGCTATATATGGATTTTTCATATACTTATATTATACCTATGAGTTACTTATATGACATGCATATATACTTAGATATAATATACTTATATATAATAGTACTTACAATTATATTATTATACTCATGTATACTATAAGATTATATATATCAGCAGACTTATAAGTATATACCAATATACTTACAAGTGTTAAGTCTAATAGATATATGCTTATGTACTAATAAGTATATGCTAGTATATACTAATATATACTAGAGGTATATGTATTAATATAGAATAATAACAGAAACCACACCAAAAGAAATCAGTTTGGCTATTTGGTAAGCTTTAAAGCTCCCATAGAGAGGGTCGGTGTTCAAAACTCAGAATCCATGTTTTTCTATATTTTTATATTAAAAATACAAAGATGCACCATATCCGGGCAAGGTTGGGTCCGAGTTAAATTCGGGTGAAGCGACTCAAACCCTAGCACAAAATTCGGGCTGGCCATGTTTTTTGGGCTTTGGCCGGGCCCGTATCGGGTTTTGACCAGGCTAAAGCTGAGTCGAGTCCGGGTCATGTGCTTTTTGGATGGCCCTAGCCGAGATATCTTTATTAAGAAAAATTCTTTTTCCTTTTCTCTATTTTCTTTATTAATTTATGTGCTTGATTATTATGTCTTTGTTTATTTTATATATCATGTGTTGTTAAATAATTATATCTAGATTACTAATCTAGATTTAGAATTTGCTTAAGTTGATTCATACTATTATAATTCATCTATAATTTTCATGGTTAATATTTAATACATGCAACATGAGAACAAAAGTTTGATATTTATCCAAGATCATTATGGATTATCATGCTTTGATAATTTATTATTAGATCTCACCTTCGATAATTTATTATTCGCATATTAATGGGTTATTACTAATTAAAATCTTTATAATTCATTCCTTAAGAATATAATGTATTTATGTTGGTTTAATAGAAACAAGAGATAAATAAGACTGTGCTTATGATTCATAAAATCTAGTGGATGTAAACCTAGATGTTGTTGGTATTATTGATAATGTTTTACTGTTATTCTTCATCTGTAACTACTTCTTTAGTTCTTTTAACTTCTGTTAACTTTAGAGTAGATAAACTAATATTATTTGCTCTCAAGTATAGTTTTAGTCTGCCTAGATTACATTAGAGCTCCTGATTTTTAGTATTGAATTTTTGTGACATACGAATAGTATTTGCCACTACTACAGAAATACACCGTGCACTTGCAATTATTAGAATTGCTCTACCACTCAAGATGAGTGTGTTTTCAAATAGAGCTCAAGCAAATCTGAACCTGCACCCAATGTTGCGTCTGCACCTAACATAGATTTTTTGATGGTTCAAACAATTTGAATCGGTTGGCCATAAACACCAATTTGGTTTAAGTTTTTTTTTATTTTAGATTTTACGGATGACATTGCGTGATAGGTTTTATATATGCTCTGTATAAATATGGAGTCGTGATAGGTTTTATATATGCTCTGTATAAATATGGAGTCACCAATGATCTAAAGATTGCTTCCATAACGAAGATCTACCCTAATTGCCTCCCAAGTCTCTTTGTTTAGCTAAAAGGACAACCATAGTCCAAGAACTACAAGTATTAAAGAAGGTAACATGGACAATTTGCCATGTCACAAATCATAACTATGTAAAAAGCTTAAAAAAGAATATAATTACTAGCAGGAAATAAACAACAAATTATGACACTTTTCTCCTTTCATTTCATCCTACTTTTGACATTTTACGAGGGACACTTCTCCTTCCTATACAGTAACCTATAGAGAGATCAGCATATGATATTTTTAGATTCATATGTTTCATTAGTTAATCCGCTTTTGAAGATGATTATCTTGTTTAACAATTTGTCCCAACAGCTTTTAGCTGTAAATATTATGCAGAAAGATATCCAAGCCTTTTCTCGACCATATTAAAATTTCATACTTAGAGCCATCGCATGTGCTGAAACCCAACTAGAAAGATGGTCAAACAACCAAGTGCTCTTTAACAACTAAGAAAAGAATAAAAAATAATAACATGTTTCTTATCATACACAACTAACCACCTTGAAAAGATGAGAAAGCATCATGATCTTGTTCAAGTCAATTTAGCCTTTACATGTGTACCTGGTTCCAACAACTTCTAATGAGTTGCAATGCGAAGCCAACATGAAATTAGGATCTCTATTAACCTTGAGCATAGAAGGTCTTATTTGAATCGTTCGTAGAGGGAGCTACAAATTAAAAAGATATGTTAAAATAAAACAAAAAAAATAACAAGTTAAAATACATGTATTTTAGAAAATGTATGTCAAAATAGCATAGAAGGTCTTATTTGAATCGTTCGTAGAGGGAGCTACAAATAAAAAATACATGTTAAAATAAAAAATAAAAATTGCAGAGAAATAAGAAACAAAACCACAGAAAACATGAAGTATGCAATAAAAGGAAAACTATAAATTAATGAAAACACATATGCTTCGACGTGTTTGTCATCCATGTTTACCAACAAATTAGTCAAGCATGATACGTAGCGTATAAGAATGTGAAATCTACTTCTTTATTACTAAAGGAGAACAATGAAAAGCTTCTATGAACAGTAAATCATAATTGGCCCAATCAGAAGGATCCACCTCATCCCTTTAAAAAAATATGAAGCCCATAAATCGGTTTTCGTAAGTTCTTAAAATTTGAAACGTGGGTGACGGTTACACAAGACACTCTATGTTTGTCGATTCCAACGGGCCAGCGAAGCCTTCTCTCTTTTTACAGGCTCCGCCTCCTCTACCTTCACCCATTCGGGTTTTCCCTCTCTTGCCTCCACTCGGTCTCCCCCCCTCCCTCCCTCCCTCCCACTCTCTCTCACTCTCCCGCTTTGTCGTTTTCAAACGACTCGCCCTCGATCTGGTCGCCGCCATTGATTTTCTTCACCATCTTCGACCTTGAGCATCTTGGTGGTCTAGATTTTGCCAGAGCGTCCGCTTCTAGGGTTTCAGCTTTAGATTTGATGGTGGCTGCGTATTTGGTCAAGTTCAGAGGTGAGATCCGATCCCAGTTCCTATGGAATTCTAGGCTTTGTTAGAGTTCTTCCTCCCTCAATGATCTAATGTTAAATTTCCTCTCAAATTTTGTTGCTTGGTTTAGATGAGCATTATCCCGTGCTTCTACAAAACCCATGTGATTTTTAATAAGTTTATGCTTGCTAGGTGTTTGCTTAAATGATCCGCAAATAAATTAGTATCAGTGATTAATGTTTTTTGTATTTGATTTTTTAAATTGCTTGAAAGCAATAGATGAACATTATCCTGTACTCTTTTGAAGGAGAAGTAGCTAACAAACTATATCAAAGCTATATAATATAACACGACGTATGAATATGCAGGAGATTGAATTTCCAACTGCAGGCTTGGAGTCTGTATCAGGTTCGCTAATTCTTATTCTATCCTGATTTCTTTTTTCAGAACCCTCATATTGTGATATAAAATTGAAATTTTTTTGGGAAAAAAGGTGATGGTGAAGGAGGAATAGAAATGACTAGAAGCATGTAGCTCATTCGAGAATTCTGTGATCTCTTCATAATTTAAGAGAAAATTGCCAGAACAAGAATTGTAAGCTTTTGCATCATGTTCTAATTTTGGTACTTTTGTTCATGGTAACACTTGTAAATGTAGTATGCTAACTGAGACAACATGAAAGGGTAAAGTTCAGACAGGCTCTCTCAGTAACGATTATTTAATCTACAATCTTAATATGATTTGGTAGATTTTTCCGGAAGCAAATGAAGTTGATTTTGCAAGAAAGTCAGCTTTTGAAGGATCTTCACTTAAGCTCGATTATCTAACAAAACCATCATTATTTGAGGATTTTGGGTTGTGACGAATCAAAATGGCAGATAGAGTGAAGCCAGAGGACAAAATCTTTTAGAAACCGTGCTTTGCACGGGTCTAAATACTAGTAAAGGATATCTAAGAACGTCATTTTCAACATTGAAAGAAATGAAAAATAACTACACCTATAACAGAGTTTCCAACTATACCTCAGAGCTAGATTATATGAATTAGCCACTCTATTGGATCCTACACTATAAGGATTACATGAAAAGTTAAGACATGATACAAAGGATGACATAAGTAAACACAGCTTATGGTTAAGGACATAATTTTCCTAAAGATTAACTTCACATTAACGTAATCACATGTCAGATAGGCGCCAAGTTATAACAAGCTGCAGATTTAATTTTGTTGCACTATGACTTCCTATTAGGTAATTATTTATATTTCATGATGGCTACAACATAGTTAAGTTTATCGAACTCATTGCAATTCTGATAATTTTTTCGGAGTAGATTTAAAAGCTAGCTATGAGCAATCTTAGCCTATCCTAAAACTTACGAATCGGCGATGAAATTTGTTGAGATTTTACTGAAATTGGACAATTCATAATGCTTTTACCAATTACTTCTCTGTAGTTTGCTCTACGAAATCATCTTCATGCAACTCAAATGAAAAGTTCCTTTATTTCTTCGTGCGGCCTACCTACTGCAAGGAGGATTCAAAATACAACATACAACCAGAGTAAGCTCTTGGCAATTACTCCCGTTTCGGAGAAAGGATGTTTGCTCATTCTTTGATTGGTGACCAGAGATGAAGAGAGGAGCAGGAACTAAAAAGTTGCAAGGCTAGTAATTTTTGGAATGTAGGAACATTACTAAGTGAACCAAAAGAAGAAATGTTGATAATAAATATTAGCTCTATTCAGTCAAACCCTTTCGCCTGTATGTGTGGAAAGGGTAATCAAAGAGGATACTAGTTCTCCCTCTTGGATGTTATTTATAGGAGCATAAACACAAAGAGACTTGTCACTAACCAATGTGGGACTAAACACACACAAAGAAACAACTAACACTCCTCAAGCTGAGCATTCATATCATACATCCTAATTTATCACAAATAAAATTCAATCATGTTCTCCTAACAAGTTTGTGAGAATATCTGCAAGTTAATGCTTTGATGATATGTCTTTGGCTCTAATGACCCCCTGCTCCATCTTCTCATGGACCAAACAACAATCAGTCTATATGTTTTTATCTTCTCATGGAACACCGGGTTCTCAGCTATGTGAATGGCAGCCTTATTATCATCATATAAACTTATGGGATACTTGGGAGAATAACCAATTTCTATCAATATATCTCTAACCTAGATCAACTCGCAAATCAGATTCGTCATGGCTCGATACGTTGATTCAGTTGCAGATCATAAGACTACACTCTACTTTTTTACTCTTGTACGATATCATATTTCCTCTAGGAAACATACATTATCCAGTAGTTGATAGTCTGCCCACAGAAGAGATTGCCTAATCTGCATATGAGAATTCTGCAACTCTCATGTGACCGCTATCTGAATAGAAAACTCTCTTTCCTAGAGTTTTCTTAAAATACCTGAGAATCCTTTTTACAACTTCTATGTGGGTATCCTTGGTGCCGAGAGAAACTAACTATACTAACAGGAAACGCAATATCTAGTCTAGTGATTGTTTTTCAGGATCGTCCAGTCTCTCCCTAATCTGGTAGTAACTTGATATTATCATCCATAGGTGAATCAATGCTATTGTATTCTGACATCTCGACATTCAACAGCATATCAAGCGTATATTTTCCTTGAGATAAAAAAATTTCCTTTCTTCGATCTTCCCACTTTGGTCCTCAGAAAGTATTTTAAGGATCTAAGATCATTGATCTAAAACTGTTGCTATAGATACTTCTTTAAATGACTAATGCCCTATGTATCACCTCTAGCGATCACAATATCAACATATACAACCAAAATGATCTGTTTCTCACCATGAAATCTCCAGAAAACCGAGTGATCTTTCTAAGCTCGATGAAGACCAAACATCTGGACAATTGCTACAAAACGTCTAAACCAAGCAATCAAATATTGTTTCAAGCCATAAAGTGATCTCTTCAACTGTCAAGACTTATCAAACTCGTCATGAGCAACAAAACCCGATGATTGATCCATGTAAACCTCCTCATCAGGAATGCTCAGGAATGCTATTAAGGAACGCATTCTTAATATCCAACTAATGCAGTGGCTAGCGATAGCAAGTGAAAAATGACATAAAAATGTAGACTGATGTCATTTTTGCTACCAGAGAGAATGTATCAATATAGTTTAGTCCATATATCTGTGAGTATACCTTCACAATTAGTCGAGCTTTGAGGCAAGCTAGAGAGTTGTCTGGATTTACTTTGACTATATAAACTCACTTGCAGCCAATTGCTTTCTTCCTTGGTAAAATAGTGAAACAAAATCCCAAGTCCCATTTTGCTCTAAAGTTTGGCATATCTTTTTACATTGTCACCGTCCAACACAGATAAGATAGAGCTTCTCACAAGATCCTAGGAACTGAGTAAATATCCAAAGAAGATACGAAAGAATGATATGACGGAGATAACAAAGAGTAAGAAACATAGTGTGTAAATGGGATATTGAGAACAAGATCTCTTACTCTTACGAAGGGCAATAGGAAGATAATCTATAGTCTTAGCACTCAATTGTACGTTCACATTTTCACTAGCTAGTATTATGGGCTCATAGTTAGATTTGGACTCTAGCATAGATTTCGAAGCAATACATCTTGTATAAACATGGATAGGCTCTGCAAACTTTGATGGAAAATCAGCTTGTACAATAATTTCGAACATTGGCAGTGGTTTTTTGAACAATAAGGGAGTCATAATCATAAATGTTGAAGTATTTTGCAAAAGCAACATGTCTTGGTTTGTGTTCAAATAAGGTTAGATCGGCTAAAACAATATATTGATCCAAAAAATGGCAATAGCACCTGTATCCTTTTTGAGTTCTAGAATGTCCAAGAAAATACCCCTAAGAAACTTCAAATCTAATTTCGTTCTTTAAGGATTATGATTGTGAACAAAGCATAGAGATCCGAAGATCTTGGGAGGTAAATGAAAAGTGCCTTTGTCTGGGTATAAAAGGGAAACATGAGTTTTGTTTGCTAAATCAGATAAAGGTAATCTATTAATTAAGTAGCAAGCAGTTAAAACGGCATCCCCAAAAACATTTTGGAACTTTGCAATGAAATAACAAGGCTCTAGGAATTTCTACTAAATATTAGTTCTTACACACAGCCACCCCAATTTTGTTGGGGTGTATAAGCACAACATGGCTGATGTAAAATTTTATTTTCGTCCAAGTATTTGGTGAAAAAATTGTCAAATAATTCCTTAGTGTTGTTTGTTCTTAAAGTTTTTATGGTATCATGAAATTGATTTTTAACCTCAGCGTAGAAAACTTTAAAACAGAGAACACTTCAGAATAGTTTTCCAGTAAATAAATCTAGGTCATGCGAGAAAAGTATATTTGAAATCAAGTTTTTACGGAATATAACAAGAACCTCATCTGGATGCACTAAACCGAACAGATTACTAACGCTCTTATTTACACAACTCGAGTAAGACACTCGGTGTTTTCCGAGTTGACATGACTCACACTCTTAAGGAATCGTTATGACTCAAATTTGAAACCAAAGTTTTAAGAACCAAAAGTAGGGGGATGGCTAAACTGACAATGTGCATTAAAGGCTGATGTAGAGCTGAATGTAAAGCTGATACAAGCCATCTAGTTTGGGGTAAAGACCAACTAATATAAGACATTCCGCTCATGTCTTGTAACAATCGTATTTTCTCATCCCAAGTGTCTGAAAAATACAATGTATATGAAAAAAATGTTACCGTGCAATTTAATGTTTTAGTAATCTTATTGACAGATAAAATTAAATAAAAAACAAGGAAGATATAGGATAGATAAAAGTGAGATAGGACTAATGTTGGTAGATCAAACACCTTCTACATGTGTAGTGGAACCATCATCTAATACTACTGAAGAAAAAGAGGTGGTAGATGTGCAGGAGAATATTCCTTAGTTCCCAGTCATATGATCGCTGCCCCTGAATCTACAAGTACGACATGATGATGATGTAAGACAAGCAGTGTGTACCTGCCTAGGCAAGTGCAGCTGTAACAAGAGAAAATTGTAACTTAAACTGAAATTGCTCAAGCTGGCGACGGGTCTCATCATCTATGAGACTCTCGAGCAGCCACATGCGCACTCCAAGGCTATTTTACCTCTAACTGAGAACATGCGCACTCCGAGACTATTTTTCTTGTAACTTAAGACAATGGGATTTCATATGACCTGGCTCCTTGCAGTAGTGACAGTGAAAAAAGTATCTCCTATGACTCCTCGTAAACTATCACCTCGTCCTCTACCTGCTCCAAAGCGTCCTCCAAGCCCACCAATATAGCCTCCACCATTGCCACCTCGACTAGTCAACGGTTTACTCTGTGTGGCAAGAGCAAACCCGTATACAGACTCGGTTGTGTTACTCACTAATGATGCTAAAGCTGCTGATCTAAAAAAATAATGTCTCTGCTAAGGAGCGTATAATGGAGCCCCCAATAAACTATGGCAGTGCTAAATTAAATGACAGTGGAAGAGATCCGAGAAAGGTGAGTATCATTAGCTGATAGTTGATACGATTGGTTTTGTCTCTTTTGAACATCCCTTTTTAATAAGGAAAATCTGCCTCAACTCCTATGTCGGGCAATTGAAATTACCATAGTACTCCTTGAAAGTCTAACTTAGCTAATCAATCTTGCTTTGAAACAACTCATGAATAACATCATACGCCCAATTGGCGTGCCCATGTCCTTAGTATAATTGCTACAAAACTTTCACACATACTATATTACGGTGAATCACTAGCTAAATGACACGTGGTTCCATGCTATTCCAAATCTAATGAAGGAGACCGGTGTCATTTTATTTCCAGGATGCGGTAACTAGAATGGGGGATCATCAGTAAGATGATGGTCCTTCCTCCACTAGAAACATAGACTCGAATGAGTTGCTTTCAAAGCAATTAATTGGACATATTCAGTTTCTAGTCAGTGATCTTGCTAGACAGGATCTCCGTGTGGGTCTTCGTCTCAACCCTCTTTTCCACCGAAATAACAAAACCGCCTGACACTATCAACAAAACAAACAAGATCATCTAACAAGTTATCTTCCAGCAAACAAAGTTATCAATATGTTGTCAGACACTGCTCAGCTTCATCAAGCAAACCCAATAAATAAATCAACCTCTAACAAGCAATCACGCCAATAATAATCAATCAAATCATCAACAACAAATCACGCCAACAGCCAATGAAACCATCAACAAGCAATCATGCCAACAAGCAATCAAACCATCCTCAACTGTTCGGATCTAGAACCTACAGATCTGAAACAATTTTTTTTAAAGCTGGCGGCTAGGGTTAAGGAGCTAGATTAAGGGTTTGAATGGGTTAGGGTCAGTGTTTGATGCCTAGGGTTTTGAGGGGAGGCGGCGACGGACTGAAGTAGAGACAGCAGCGACCTGAGTCAGAGGCGGCAGCGGACTGATTCAGAGGTGGCGGCGGTGGCGGACTGATGCAGAGGCGGCGGCAGCGAACTGACAGTGAACTAGATGTTGGGTTTGAGTTAGGGTTTAGGTTAGGAAGGCTAGGGTTTTGAGTGGAGGGCTGAGATTTAGAAGATGAGGGATCCTTTATGTATGTGGCTCTAATTCCATGTGGAAAGGGTAATCAGAGAGCATACTTAATTTTCTCTTGAATGTTATTTATAGGAGCATAAACACAAAAAGGTCCCTAACAAAAATGTGGGACTAAACACACACACACAAAGAAACAACTCTCAACAGTATGCATAAGAATAAAGTTGTCATCCAATACTTCCAAATTTTTTCAATAAACTAAAGGATCTTACCTTAGTTTGCAAGGAGAACTGCACTACTTAGGGTGGTATTGAAATTATCAGAAAGTAGGAACAAATGAAGGGGATTTATTGAAATTATCCCTTATCTGTTAAAGGAATAAAAGGCTTCCAGGACATAGGCCGGCATAAGGGACTCAGATGCTTTATTCAAAACAATGACTTCAATAGTTTCGTACCCCTAAAAATGTTTTTCTGTTGTTAGTGTGTATAAGGAGACACTTACCTTGGCTCAGCTATCCTAAATTCCCACACATTACTACAGCACACATACTTTAGCAAAAAGGCTATAAATATTCTTTTTTATAAATTATATTTTAAAATATTATGCCTTGGTCTTCAATGCAATCAATATTTATTACTTGATATAGTCCACAGTTGCTTATGCTATCAATAGTCCTAGAGAAGAAGACAATTATTTAAATTTATTGAACTAGCATGACCATCACATTTGATTTTAACCCAAGAATATACCTGTTTATTTACTAGGAGAGTTCCTTTCACAACAGTGCCATCATAAAACAAGCGAACCTGCATAAGTAGAGGCTACAACAGAAGAAAGAAACAAGTCTCTGTTTAAATGATCACACAAAGTATCTTCAATACAAGAAAGGAGCACATAATCTCTTCTAGGGAATGCATACCGGTTCGATATCTAGGGACTGTCCTACGCCTGAATGTCTCTCCAGAGTTTCTGTAGCTTCAAGCCCATCCAAAAATGTCTGAAGATAATAGGTTAGAAAGCTTAATAGATTACTTGAAAGCATCTTGGGATTAGTAACTCGAGGAAAGAAATGAACAAACGTTAGAAGAATAAACAAGAAAATAATGATGCAATGATAAAATCTAACATCTGCATCGTAAAACAAATATTACACAGTTAACAGCATGGTTCATAATGTCAAAGTTTCTCGGAAGCCTTAAATAGTAAGGTTTTACACAAGAAAGATTCAAGTCCAAAACTCAACTCAAAATGATTTGACTAAAATTCTGCATTTGCATGTGCCAATTTGGGTAACCAGACATATGGTCCCCAAGATCAATGAAAAAGCTCGTGAAGAAAAGACTTCATAAGAGGCAAACTAAGAAAGATTTAAGCAAGTGAATGAGCTAAAGAGCAACACTTGATATTATCATCAGAGATTGAAAACTAAGCATACCCATGGCAAAGGAATGTTAGGATGTGCCAATTTTGGGAAACTAGATATGAGGTCCTCAATATTAGAGCTAACACATTGTGATGATGGGACACTATAAAGTCAAAATTGAAAATATTTCCTCTATTGATTGAACAATGATATGATACAAGGTCCCTATACGTACCATCTATACAAAACCCTAATTAGGGATAATTACAGCACATGTGAAATTACCATTAGGACATAATATTTATCTCAATACTACCCGCAAGCGAAAGGCAGGGAACAACTTGCAGCTTGGACCGAAGGAAATCAAAGCGCGGAGTCGGAAACGGCGTAGTAAGAATGTCCACAAGCTAATCATGAGTAGAGATAAATTGGACCTGTAGATCACAACATGCTACCTTCTCCTGAACAAGGTGAAAATCAATCTCAACATGTTTGGTATGAGCATGAAAGACAGGATTGGCGGCAAGTAGCCCCAAGATTGTCGCACCAAAGAGTTGGCGAGGAGCGAAGAGGAAAACCAAGTTCTCGGAAAAGGGACTGTAACCACGTGAGCTCTGTGGCAGTATCAACAAGAGCTTTATATTCTGACTCAGTGGAGGAGCGAGCGAAAGTGCGCTGCTTCCGAGAAGTCCACGAGATCAAGTTAGCTTTAAAGAAATATCACAAAACCTCCCGTAGATTTGCGATCATCGGGACATCCCGCCCAATCTGAGTCACAAAAGGCCTCGGGGGAAAGTGGAGAGTCGCGGCGAAAATAAAGACCATGAGAGGAAGTTCCTCGAAAATGTCGAAGGATTCGCTTGACTGCCAACCAGTGGTCATCAGTAGGTTGGTGCATAAACTAGCAAACCTTATTGACAGCAAAGGCCAAATCAGGATGCGTAAGAGTAACATTCTGGAGGGCACCAACAACCTGCCGATACTTTGTCAGATCGAAGAATAACGAACCAAGCATATTGGACAAGGAAATAGAGGTAGATAGCGGGGTAGACATGGGTTTGGAGTCGACGAGTCCAGCCCGCTGAAAAAGCTCGCGAATACACTTCTGTTGGGAGAGAATTAACCCAGAGCCATGAGGAACAACTTCAATCCCAAGGAAATAAGTAACAAGCATAAGTCCTTGAGGGAAAACTCAGAGGATAAGACCGCAATAACATGGGATATATGAGCCGGACTATTCCCTGTAATAATGATGTCATTGACATAAACTAAAATAAATAGCTTAGTCGTACCTCGAGCATAGATAAACAAATAGGAATTAGTCTTGGAATCAGTGAACCTGTGGGAAAGCAGGGCCTGCGAAAGGCGGTGAAACCACGCCCAAGGGGCTTGCTTGAGGTCGTAGATAGAACAATAAAGAAGACAAACATGATCCGGGTGTGCAGGATCCACAAAACCCAAAGGTTGAGACATAGTCTCAGTCAAGGATCCGTGTAGGAAAACGTTCTGAACATCCAGGTGACAAAGAGATCATCCCTGAGAGACCACAAGAGAAGTAATAGTTTGAACGGTCGTTGGATTTACAACCGGACTAAACATTTCCTCATAGTCAAGACCCGGCTGTTCATGAAAGCCCTTCGCAACAAGACGCGTTTTATAGCGCCCAATAGAACCATCAACATTTCGTTTGATTTTGTATACCCACCTGCAACCAACAACATTCATAAAAGCCATAAACTGTACTATAGACCAAGTGCCATTCCGAAGAAGGGCCTAGTACTCTTCAGCCATAGCCCTACGCCACTGAACACTCTTATTAGCAATAGTAAGGGACGTTGATTCCATTTCAGTATGTGTATGGGCAACGGTAGTGAGGGAAGCCGAAGGGGAAAATATTACCTTTTGTTTAGGATTGGAATGGAGGGTCATTGGGTGAGTTTTGGCAGGAGGGCAGGTGGAGCAACATGTAAAGGGGAAGGAGACAAAGGGTCGGAGTTGACTTGGGAAGTGTCGGGGGAATGAGATGGACTAACTATAGAGGTAGTGTCAACGACCCGCCCAGAAGGGTTGTCGTGTGGCTGAGCCGAGAGAGGAGGTAGTGTCGAGCCGCCCTCAGAACAGTCGACAGCATTGGGCATGTCGAGGGGTTCGGGTGGAGCTGCACCAGAGGAAGGTGCGTAGGGGGGGTCTCAGACGATGACGCAGCCACGGAAGAATGGTCATGGGAGTCTCTGGTTGTGTCGGAGGAGCGGAGAATGGTCATGGGAGTCTCTGGTTGTGTCGGAGGAGCATGAAAAGGAAAGGTGTTCTCGTCAAAGTGTACATGTCGCGCAATATACACTATGTCAATTTCAAAGTCAAGGCATCGATCACCATGATGAATAGACTTATAGCCAAGAAAAACACACAGAGACGATCTAAAATCCATTTTATGATTATTATAAA
>NC_033794.1:74304849-74306022 GCF_001876935.1 Asparagus officinalis | reverse complement strand
AGAAAAATATAGTCGAGTCGTTTGTGAAAAAGACACTCGAAAAGAGATTGGAATTGAGACACTATGGAAGGCATTCGATTTATTAAATAGACTGCGGTATCAAACGCTAAATGTCAAAATTTTTGTGGGACACCGAAATAAGCTAAAAGGGATAGTCCAGTCTCAACTATATGATGATTGCGATGTTCAACCCTTTCGTTTTGCTCGTGAGTATGGGGACAAGAAACACGGTGAATAATACCCATTTTGGAGAAATACTCGGAAAATTTTTGAAATTCTCCCCACCCAATCTGTTTGCACCGACTTGATTTTGGTGCCAAATTGTCGTTCAACCATAGAAATAAAGTTTTCAAATATAGGAAACACATAAGCACTTATGACCATCACAAAATAAAGTGGGGGCAGGCTCCTAAACGTAACTAAACAACAGATCTAGAACTAAACGACTCCTAAAATCAGACAAAGAAAGAGACAATTAGATGATTTACCAAGTTGGCAGTCATTACAAAAATATTCTCGAGACCTAGAAGAGCACGGAAGTGTATTTTTATTGACCATAGCTCTAAACAACTATCCATGTGGCTGACCCAACCGACGATGCCAAATTGCGGACGAGGTACGCTCAGCCGAGAAAGCCATGGGACTTATTTTATGGAAATGAGGAAGGCAAAGTGAATAAAAAGTTCATTCTCACTCGGGCCTGTAAGGAGGATCTGTATGGTAACTGGATCCTTCACAACAAAAAATGAGGGTGAAACTCAAAGAAAACATTATTATCAGCAGAAAATTGACGAACACTAAGTAAGGCTTTAGAAATGGAAGGAAAATGCAAAATATTACGCATACGAAAGGCATTGGACTTGGTAAAAAATGATTTGGAACCAACATTAGCAATAGGAAGTCCTTTACCACTACCAATATGAAGTGTTTCAGTACCTTGGCAAGCCTCGGAGTGATCAAGACCTACAATGTCTGGGGTCACATGGTTCGTAGCACCCGTGTCCGAGAACCAGAGGGATGCATCGGATTGTTGTGACAACTCGGAACAAGCGTTAGAGAAGTGGGCGGTGGGTGGAGCACACATAATTCCATGCTGAAAACACTATTGAGCCGTATGACCAAACCTTTGACAGATTTGGCATCATATGTTACCCTTAAAATTGTTGTTACGGC
>NC_033794.1:74301486-74304839 GCF_001876935.1 Asparagus officinalis | reverse complement strand
AACAGCCACGACCATCACGATAACCACACCTATTGAACGGCTGCGAATGATTGGCAAAGGTCAACGGAAACCCAAATGAAGAATGGCCCGAAAGTAGGGTCAGCAGCGCCGTGGTAGAGACAACCACCTGATGTCCGCCTACATGTGGCCCAGCCGTTGCTATACCATGGCTAGGGCTATACCCACGCCGAGGCCCGCCAGGAAGGCCAGCTGTTGTGTTGTCCAGCCTAGGGAGGGCAGAGACGTTGTGGAGAGGAACCATCGGACAACTGGCCGATGGAGGAGAGAGGAAAGTCAAGGTCGGTCGAAGAAAAGAGAGCTAATAGGTTCACGGACGACTCCTTGTGACCTCGGTAAATATGTTCCTACGTGAGCAAAAGCGACTGGGGATCCTCAAAACTTATCTTTTCCTTAGTAGAGACGTGTTGAAATTCGGGACGAAGACCCCAAAAGATGTCATAAAATCTTCATACGAGAGTGGGCGACCGGCAACGACAAGGTTATGCTCAAGAGTTTTAATCTTGCCAAGGTAGGTAGAGATGGAGGAATCCTTTTGCCAACATTCGAGAAGTTCCTCATGAATTTGTAATGCTCTGGAGTTCGAGGGATTAGCATAGGCAGTCGCGAGGGCACTCCAAATATCGACGGATGTCTCTTTTCCAACAATCACAGGGAAGCACTCCTCGGAGAGGAACGAGAGGATGATAATCTTCATGTGGTCATCGTTTTTCTTCCACAAAGCAAAATCAGGATTGACCGTAGAAGTGGACTGATCTGCAAAAAATATATCGGAAGGCGGGTGAGTAGAAGTCCCATCAACAAACCCTAGTAGGGATTGGCTCGAGAGAAAGGGATGGATCAAAGTATGCAAGTAGAGGTAATTGCTTGAAGGTGATGTAGTGGTGTGCGTGTTTCACAGCATTAGCAACAGAGAAGGAGGTGGAAGAACCGAATAAGGAAGAGGCCGAGGTAGAGGAGTAATCATCACCGAAAGCCATGGAGTAGCGGCGGCGAAGCTAGGATTAAGTGGTCGAAACTAGGTTAGGGTTTGTGCCCGAAAAAAGAGACCCTAGCTCTGATACCAAATTGAAAATATTTCCTCCATTGATTGAACAATCTTATGATACAATGTCCCTATATATACCATCTATACAAAACCCTAATTAGGGATAATTACAGCGCATGTAAAATTACCACTAGGGACATAATATTTATCTCAATAGTCAATGTGAGGAAAACATAAGAAAATGTGCTAAAGAATTGACACTTAAAATTATCATCATATGTTGCTTTTTCATAACAGCACTCATTTTAAGCCTTTTTCCTTGGACATGGAATAATAGAGAAAATTTAAAAATCCATATGGAAGAACCCTTCATCCTTACTCTTAAGCTTAGTGTCCTTTAGATAAATTTTTCGAGATAAGGGAAGCCCGTATGGTCTGTCTAAAGATTTTTCGAGATAAGGGGAAGCCCATGTGGTCTGTCTAAAAATACAAAAGCTAATACTAGCACTTGAAGTGTAAACAATATCGAGAAGATTACTTTTGAGGACATTAGGGCCAATAGCATTGAGCCAAGGCCCCTAAGGTCTGAACTCTGAACACATCATCATTACAGAGCTAATGTTGAATTTCAGCTACCATAAGAAAAGATTTCCCCTTATTGACATTTTAAATCTATCCTAATTACCCATTCGCTCTTGAATTTTTATATTCCAATCTGGAAACTTCTAAGTCCAGAAACAAGAGGAACCAACATGGAAAATGTAATAAGAGGGATCACAGACCTGGAACTCCCTGGGGGTTATGGAACGTCCTTTCCAGATTCTTCGAGGACATTTGTACGCTAAGTCCTCTGAAATAAACCCAGTCCCATCAGTATGGATCATCAAATTGCCATCTTCATCGAATACATTACGACCATCTTCATCCTTTGAATTATAACAGCAATATATAAAATGCCACTTTCAATAATTGAGAAATATCAAACAAGAAAAAGCTGACACAGAAACAAAAAGGCTCACTATGCAAGGTATGTCTTCAATTTGCTCAACAGTAACAGATGCAAAGTCCAGTTTCAAGTTGATAGTCTTCGATAAGATTAGTGAAAACCTGAAAGAACCAAATTATTAATATTTACTAGAAAATCATCTTATAGTTCAAAGGTGCACTATACTCACTACAAAGATCAAACTTAAGGAAAAACATATAAACAGTATATAACAAAATAACCTGGCCATGTACTTCTCCACGCTCGGAAGTGTATGTACATGCATGAAAATGTTGCGTGCTTCCTGTATAGATTTATTAGTCAGAATATATGGCTTGTTCACATCCAGAACCCACTTGGATTCCGTACGAACAAAATAGCACTTCACCGACGAGGAAGCTGGATCCTTGCTCTTCTCCTTCCCCCCATCCTTGAAGACTGAAAATTTTCGAGGAAAAAATAAATATTAGAAAAAGCTAAACAAGCAAATTTTATTCACTATTTGACATGAAATAAAAGAAACAATCTACTTTTAAAAATTTAATATTCAGGAGTATTCAAAGTGAGTAAGCATAAGATAGAAAGAAATCCTTAAATGTAATTCCATAATTTCAACTATAATTATTATATGTCATAAGTATGCCCAAGAACTTCGAACCCATTAAAGCATTTAGCTTGTTGTACTAATCGTCGTTCTAACTTCCAGTCTATCCTCTCAGAAAATAGATAACCACAACCAAATTGGGTTGAAAGATCTGGAAACATAAGCACTATCTAAAATGCAAGATAACAGACAAATTTATCAAATTTATCAAATTACCAAAAAACCGATAACGACGTAGACCCATGATTATGCCTTCCTCAGCAATCCTATGGTAAAGAAACTTATGATTGGAATAATCGTTTCCAGAAGAGAACTTCACCATCAACACATTATCATCACCAAGCACCCGATGGAAGTGAGTGCTTGTGTCTTCAAGATAAGGACCCTGGAAAATCAATAAAGACTTCATAACATACCTCTTCAAAGAAAACAGAACTTTGCATATGAACATTCAAAGACATAATTTCTACATCATCACTAAAATTTACATTCTTAAATTTGTCCTGAAGAGTAAAGAATCTATGCTAAAGTTATTTAGACCATCTCCCATGGGAACCTACCTTGGGATATGTCTCAAGTGACTCAATTGGTTGAGTGATAAAAGAAAATCGAGGAAGAAACATGGAGTCAAGCAAGAAGTGGCTCTTCTGGAAGAATCGCAGACTGGAATCGAACACTTTATTGCTTAAATTTTATACATAATTAAAAGTTATTAGGAACATCACCCACAGGAATCTAACCCGGGATATGTCTCAAGT
>NC_033794.1:74300839-74301465 GCF_001876935.1 Asparagus officinalis | reverse complement strand
TGCTGTAGACTCCTCAAGTGACTCAATTGGTCAAGTGAAAAAACAAGGTGAGGACACATGGAGTCAAGCAAGAAGAGGGGTTCTTTTAGAAGAATCCAACTAGAATTGAACATTTTATTGCTTAAAGCTTATACATAATTAAAAGTTCATACGAGCTGATCTTGGAACAACCTTCCAAGCAAGGTGACTCTAGGGGCACAGACATCTATGTTGAAAATTTTGAATATGTGATGAATTTCATTATATGACTACTGCACCTCTCTTATAATTCGTATTATTTTTTTTACAAAAAAGAAAGATTTAAATTTGTATTTATTAACACTCTCATCCTGAAGCATAGACATCAGTGACCAGTCTAACTATTTGTTGAGTTATTTAGATAGATTGAGTTAATTAGTTAATGTTGTAAGGACTTATTTGTAAGAGTGCATTAATATAAAAGGGGTACCTCTCTATGAGAGAAAAGAACCCTAATTTTCACCCCAAAATTCTACATGGTATCAGAGCCATGTAGAGGCTCCTCTACCCTCTCCTCTTGAAGCTATTGACTTGATCGAGCTCCTGAGATCTTGCCTGAGCCGTCTTGATCGAGCTCCTGAGATCTTGCCTGAGCCGTCTCGATCGTC
>NC_033794.1:74286046-74300829 GCF_001876935.1 Asparagus officinalis | reverse complement strand
CCACCGCGACCTGTGACGTCGACGGACTTGGTGCGGCCGTCGTCGCCCTCGCTGATGCTGAAATTGATGAACTCGCTGATACTGGAGGTCCTATCGGGTCTAGGGTTCTGTAGCCCTCGGATTTGATAGAGGACTGGTGGACGGACTCGCCCTCGCTCTCTTTGAATCGCTGATGTGAAGCCATCGGACTTGGATCGCTCTCTCTGGATCACTGAATCGCTCTCTTTGGATCATTTTTAGGTGTGTTGAAAGAGAGTGGGAGAGAACGAGGAGAAACTGAAGGGAATTAGTGCTTTCCTTCAGTTTTGTTCGTTTAATGAAGGAAATTAGTGAAGCCCTCGCTCTATTTTTTATTGGGTTTTTTTGTTGCTGAAAAAGGAGTTGAATGAGATCCTGTGACAAGTCAGGAATTGAAAACGAGGGGTTTCTTTTTTTTTAAGGGCAGTCAACTTTGAAGATGGGAACACCTGTGACAAGTCAAGAATTGAAGGAGTTCCTGGAGGGGGTGGCCAGGGTATTTCAGACCAAACTAGAGGAGAATCCTAGTAGGTCAGTTGTGACCGCACCAGAGTCGGCGCTGGTAATACAGAGGGTAAAGTTGCTGCCTAATGACATCAAGCTTGAGGGGATAAGAAACTATCTGAGTTGGTCTCGGAGGGCATTGTTGAACCTTCGAATCAAATGAATTAAAAAGTATGTAAAGGAGGAGTGCACTGAGCCGGAGAATAAGGCGAGTGTTGAGTGGAACACATGGAGTAACACCAATTCTCTGGTGGTTTCTTGGTTGTTGACTTCTGTGTCTCCAACCATAACTAAGATGGTGGAGTCTATCTCAAGTACAGCTGATGTCTGAAAGACATTGGAGGGGATGTACTCTGGAGCTGGGAGTGTGATGATGATGATGGAAGTAGAGAAGAACATTGATGTTACCACACAATGGGAGAAGACAGTCCACCAGTATGCAGCAGAGCTACGTCACCTATGGGCGGATTTGGATCACTATGATCTGTTATCACTACAAAACCCAGCAGATGTTCTTTTAGGGAGGCAGTATCTTGAGCGCAGGCGTGTGGCTCGCTTTCTCAAGGGTCTGAACCTAAAGTTTGAGGGAAGGAGGGTAGTAATGTGCCACCTGTCATATCTCCCCTCCTTGGATGAGGCTATTGCATCGATGGAACAAGAGGAGATCAGACAGAAGGTGATGACAGGCGAGGCCTCACCTGCTGTCCGCTCGGTATTGGTGGTTTCAGATGCTCACATCAGAGATGATAGAGAGTGCTACAATTGTGGAAAGAAAGGGCATCTCAGCTACAATTACCCTCAACCTCGCAATATTGGTGGCAGCCGAGGGGGCAGAGGACAGAGAGGTGGTTATGCAGGTCGATGAGGCAGGGGACGTGGAGGCCGAGGAGTTGCTCACCTAGCTGTGGCAGAGGAGTCCCAGACTACTGCTGGGATGACTGGAACTGAAATAACAGAGCTGGAGGAACTACGTATGTTCAAGCTTCGGGCTGAAAGTTCGAAGGGCAAGGGACAAGTCACTCAGGATCTGGATAACACTACATGTTTTGGTAACTTTGTTGGTGCTCATGCGAACAAAGGTACACAGGTTCAGGCACTTGCATCCACTAAAACTCATGTTGATTGGATCATAGACTCAGGTGCATCTAGATATGTCACAGGAACATCTAGTGAGTTTGTATTATATTTTCCGAGTAAGCATATGCATCCTGAGACAGTTCAGACTGCTGATGGGACATCCCAACCCATCAGGGGTACTGGCTCGGTCCATTGCACTTCATCTGTTACCTTATCATCTGTACTGCATGTTCCTTCGTTTCCAGTTAACTTACTCTCTGTTAGCTCTATCATTGATCAATTAAATTGCACTGTGTTATTTAATCAGGATATGTGTGTCTTCCAGGAGAAGGAAACGAGGAGGAGGATTGGGACTGACATCAGGCATGATGGCCTCTGGTACTTGGACAGAGAGACTGCAATGATTGCTGCTGCTGTTAGCGGAGGGCCAGAGGCAGAAGCAATGCTTCAACATTGCCGATTAGGGCATTTATCTTTTGATAGTTTGAATAGGTTAGAACCTGAGATAACGAAAAAAGTGGATAGAAAAAAGTTATTTTGTAATGCTTGTGAACTTGAAAAACATACTCGTTCTACTTATAGAATGATTGGTCTTCGAAGTTTTGAACCATTTGCACTTATCCATTCTGATGTTTGGGGATCATGTCCTACTACCTCTATTAGTGGTTTTAGATGGTTTGTTACTTTCATTGATTGTTATTCACGTATGGCATGTCCTACTACCTCTATTAGTGGTTTTAGATGGTTTGTTACTTTCATTGATTGTTATTCACGTATGGTTTGGATATACATGATGAATTAGTGGTTTTAGATGGTTTGTTACTTTCATTGATTGTTATTCACGTATGGTTTGGATATACATGATGAAGCAGAAATCTGAGGTTTACAAATGTTTTTAAGATTTCTCGGCTTATGTGAAAACACGGTTTGGAGTACAAGTAAAGATTCTTCGAACAGATAATGGGACTGAGTATGTCAACAAGGAGTTTGCGGCTTTCATCTCTAGTCAGGGAATTCTTCATCAAACCACATGTCCAGACATCCCTGCTCAAAATGGGGTGGCTGAACGCAAGAACAGACATCTACTGGAAGTGGCACACTCATTGATGTTGACAATGAATGTGCCTAAGTTTTTATGGAGTGAGACTGTTATGACAGCAACTTATTTGATCAACAGGATGCCATCAAGGGTATTAGGGATGAAGACACCATGTGAGATGCTCTTGGGCTAGAATGTTTTTGTTGTTCCACCAAGAGTGTTTGGATGCACATGCTATGTGAGAGATCACAGATTGATGGTGAGTAAATTGGATCCGTAAGCAGTTAAATGTATCTTTGTTGGCTACTCATCAAGTCAAAAAGGATACAAGTGTTGATGTCCCACTGAAAAAAGGTTATTTGTCAGTATGGATGTGATTTTTCAGGAGTTTGAACCTTTTTATAGGGAGAAGACGGAGTTGAGTTCCTTGTTAGGAGATGGCTCTATTGATGCTAGTAGATAAGGGGAGAATGAGAATGACATCGTGTTTGGGATGATTCTATGTCCTCTTGAGTCACCGAATAGTGATGGTACATCGCCGAGTAGTGATGGTGACTCAGGAGTTGGCAGTCAAGGTCAGGGGGAGCTGAGAGTATACATGAGGAGACAAAAACAGCAGCATAAGCCGTCTCCAGTGCTTATGCCAATACCCACAAATGTTGATGTCCTAAGTCCCTCCTCTCCAGTAACTTCCTCATCTTCTCCACCTGAGTCGATAGGTAACGAGTTCTTCCCTGATACTTCCAATACTCCTATCTTGCCCCGCAGAACCTCCAGAGTCAATGCTGGAAAACCTACAACTAAGTTTGGTAGTTGGGATACTGACATTGCAAATTACATTTCATATGCATCCATTCCACCTGCATATAAGTCATTCATTGCATCATTACATTCAGTGTCTGTACCTAACAACTGACACGTAGCTAAGCAAGATCCTAGGTGGTTGAATGCCATGCAAGAGAAACTTCAAGCCTTGAAGAAGAATGATACATGGGAGCTGGTACCTTTGCCAGCTGGGAAGCGTGCTGTTGGATGTAAGTGGGTGTATACGGTTAAGCAAACTCCAGAGGACAAGATCGACAAATACAATGCCAGATTGGTTGCTAAAGGCTACAGCCAAACGTATGGCATTGACTATGACGAGATATTTGCTCCAGTAGCAAAGATGAGCACTGTTAGAGTGTTGGTGTCATGTGCCGCCAACTTCAATTGTCCACTACATCAGCTAGATGTGAAGAATGTCTTTTTGCATGGAGATCTCTAGGAGGAGGTGTATATAAAGATTCCACCAGACTTCGCTACTTCTCAAGTAGTTGTGAAGGTGTGCAAGTTGAAGAAGTCTTTGTATGGGTTAAAACAGTCTCCGAGGGCATGGTTTGACAGATTCAGATTGACAGTCTGTGGTATAGGGTACAAACAGTGCAATGGGGATCATATTGTGTTTTACAGGCACTCCAAAACTCGTATCACTATCTTGGTGATCTATGTTGATGATATTGTAATCACTGGAGATGATGCTGAGGAAATCCTACGGTTGAAGAAGAAATTAGGAGAGGAATTTGAAGTTAAAAATCTGGGACAGCTGAAATACTTCCTCGGAATTGAAATTGCAAGGTCGCGAAAGGGTATAGTGCTTTCTCAGTGAAAGTATGCTCTGGATCTTCTCTCAGAGACAGGGATGTTGGGGTGCAGAGTTGCATCTACTCCTATCGAGCAGAATCATAAGATGTGTGCCAAGGATGGTGACCCAGTGAGTAAAGAGAAATATCAAAGATTAGTTAGATGACTTATATATCTATGTCATACGAGACCTGATATTACTCATGCAGTGAGTGTGGTGAGTAGATATATGCATGATCCCAGAGAGCAGCATATGGAGGCAGTTCGCAGAATTCGTAGATATATTAAGGGAAGCCCAGGAAAGGGGTTATGGTTCAGGAGTTATGGACATCTGAGAATTAAAGGCTATTGTGATGCTGATTGGGCGGGTTGTATGGATGATCGTAGGTCCACTACAGGCTACTGTGTATTTGTTGGAGGTAATCTCGTATCTTAACGTAGCAAGAAGCAATATGTGGTGGCTAGGTCTACAGCTGAGACCGAGTACAGGGCTATGACAGTTAGTCTGTGCGAGTTGATGTGGGTCAAAAACATATTATCTGAGCTGCGCTTGTTTAGAAGAGACTCCTTACAACTTTAGTGTGACAACAAATCGACGATTAATATTGGAAACAATCCAGTGCAGTATGATCGCACCAAACATGTGGAGATTGATCAGTTCTTTATCAAGGAGCAACTGAATAGAGGAGTTCTGACTTTGAGCTATGTGAAATCAAAAAAGCAGTTAGCTGATTGTTTAACAAAAGGATTAGGTTCTAGAGTATGATATATTTTGTAACAAGATAGGGATGATTGATATCTATCGCTCATCTTGAGGAGGAGTGTTGAGTTATTTAGATAGATTGAGTTAATTAGTTAATGTTGTAAGGACCTATTTGTAAGAGTGCATTAATATAAAAGGGGTACCTCTCTATGAGAGAAAAGAACCCTAATTTTCACCCCAAAATTCTATGCTATTTTGGCAAATGTTATTTTGGCAAGAGAAGAATCTATCAGTTTCTTTTAAGTTGACTCCATATGTTTGTGAATACTCCTCGGTAACCAACCGAACCTTCAGATATGATAGAGAGACACATGGATTTAGCTTCAACATGTGTACTCAGTAGCATCTAATGACACTTCCTATTGATATGAAATCTCATGCCTCGTAATGCTCTGATGTTGTCATCGCCCACTAGATAGCCTCTTACCACCTCACATTTGATTAAGATTTTGGCAGAGACTTACAGACATAGTAAAGAATGACTTTTTCGTATGTCTGAGTTATTGGTACTTAGATCAATGGGCAGATTTTTGCTCCAATCTAACATAGAGACAATTGGATCTAGCATTTTACCAAATTGACTCATGGATTGGTTCCTCTAGCGTTTTTCTCTATAAAGTTCAATGTGACAAATAAATGACTATTTAGTGTAGGCCGGACATTGTCTTAACCTGCCCCAAACACCAGATCAGTATTGGAAGATGTATTGTAAGGGCCAATACTAATATAGGTTGTGAATTGAGTTGTCATATAAAGTCTTCATTTAAGAATCTACCTTAACAGTGCTTTATTCATCTTTCACTTTTCCCTCACTTTTAAGCGAACATACAGTAATCAATCTTTGCCAAGAGTGATCAAAACATGATCAGGGATTACAATGTCAATTGGTTTCTTCTAAAAGTTAAAAAACGGAACAGGTCAGAATAGTTGCTGAAAAGAAACATTAAATATCGATAAGTGTTCATTGAAGGAAGTATCACTATTATTTAAGAGATCAAACCTTTTGCCTGACGAGTACTAATCAAAACAACTTCTACAATTTTAAACCAGAGTGACTGTATTGGTTCTAACCTTAAAAAGGATACTCCCATCAGAATCAATATGGCAATGGTAGATGTACGTCTTTTGGCAATCCCAATTGAGATTCTGCAACAGGAAATTTTAGGGGGGAAAAGTAATAAACTGTTACAGACAGATTGTTCATATATCAAATAAAATATAATTAAAATAACAAGTTTTTCCTAGTTCTTTTGAGATGTATCACAAGAAGCAACATGCAAAATGAATGGTCTTGAGTAATAAATTAGTCAGTTTAGCGTATAGAATGTCTAAAACCAAACAAAGAAAGGTTTAGAAAAATACTTAAATGTTTACATTAAATTGCTCTACTTTAAAGTATAGATTTGAGCAACTCAAATTACGTAATGCACATATCCACGAGAGCGCGCACACATATCCATAGTTTTCATTTCCTTCTCAACATGTTTAAAGTATAGATCTGAGCAACTCAAATTATGTAATGCACATATCCACGCACGCACGCACGCGTGCGCACATATCCATAGTTTTCATTTCCTTCTCAACATGTTTAAAGTATAGATCTGAGCAACTCAAATTATGTAATGCACATATCCACACACGCGTACACACACATATCCATAGTTTTCATTTCCTTCTCAACATCATTTTGCCATCACTGTCGTGTTCTCAAAGGACATTTCGCATCAAGATGAGAATGAGCTATCAACTGCAATTCAAATGAGACGGCACAAAAGATTTCACTAAATGGTTGGCGCCAATCAGCAAACTAAAAGCATGTTAACATAACATTTTAAATTTCCTAGAATCCTAACCGAGGATCAGTCTTACTACAGATCAAGCATCAATTTAATAGTTAGGAATTAATTTCAATCCGACCAATCTACTCCTGCAACTTATGAAGAAAGCACAGTACAAAAAAGGATATAATATGCCAGCCGTATATCAAGTGCATATTCAAGCTACTGGTGCATAAAATGTTATACTTTAAAGTATATCATCAAACTGTTATACTTTATACTTAAATGTTCACATTAAATTGTTATACTTTGAAGTATAGATCTGACCAAGTCAAATTATGTAATGCACATATCCACGCACGCGCGCGCGCACATATCCATAGTTTTCATTCCTTCTCAACATATTTAAAGTATAGATCGCACGCGTGCGCACATATCCATAGTTTTCATTTCCTTCTCAACATGTTTAAAGTATAGATCTGAGCAACTCAAATTATGTAATGCACATATCCATAGTTTTCATTTCCTTCTCAACATGTTTAAAGTATAGATCTGAGCAACTCAAATTATGTAATGCACATATCCACACACGCGTACACACACATATCCATAGTTTTCATTTCCTTCTCAACATCATTTTTCCACCACTGTCGTATTCTCAAAGGACATTCGCATCAAGATGAGAATGAGCTACCAAGTGCAACTCAAATGAGACGGCACAAAAGATTTCACTAAATGGCTGGTGCCAATCAGCAAACTAAAAGCATGTTAACATAACATTTTAAATGCCAAGAATCCTGACGAAGGATCAGTCTTAGCTACAGGTCAAGAATCAATTTAATAGTTGGGAATTAATTTCAATGCGACCAATCTACTCATGCAACTTATGAAGAAAGCACATTACAAAGAAGGATATAATATGGAAACAGTATACTGAGTGCATATTTGAGCAACTGGTGTGTATAATGGCAGTGGTAAGCACTGAAATAGTTATAAGAGAACTTCTAACCATAGAGCCAAAAATCAATCAGTGCATATTCTCTGTTCACACTTATCCTGAATGTAATTATGTTGGTGTCCAGAATATCATGGAGTAGCTAATAAATGAAGGACTAGTTGCTAGTCAAGATAAAGTGCTAAATGATCCGGAGATAACAAAATCGAGTGTTGTAGTTAAAAATACAAAGAGAAGTTTGTGCAGCTATGCTTAAGCATTCGGGACAAAGTGAAACCTTCAAGTAGAATGCATCATTACTAAATGAGAGAACAAGTAATATATAAAAGCCATTTCTATAAGAACTAAAGAGGGAGATAAGAGCCCTCAACCTGGGCATGTTAAGAGTATAAATTGTTTTGGTTAGCGGCAAGATCTTTTGACAGTTCAAATTGTTAATTTTTGCAACCACTTGATGCATGAGCAATTTATTCTCAAAATACATAGTAGACCTTTTAAGTTTTAACACGTTTAGATCATGGTGAGCAGAACTGATCGTCCAATTTCATTGCATAAGATGCATTTTTATACAAAACTAAGCTAGTTATGCCCCAAGAGTATTAAAGCAATTCCATACATATGGGTATCATGTCATATGAAAGATAATGTGGTTGAATCTCAATCAAGTGTGGTTACGAGGGATTCTCTCTCCCTTTATCCACTTGGTTGAAATTTAGCCACTCACTTTACATAAGAGAATCTTTTTATAATTTTAAATTTTTAAAAAAAATCCTCTCATATGACAAGGATACCCAGGATTCTATATAGTCCTATGTGTGTGTAACTATGTATGTCTGTATGTACCACTGTAGGTATGTATATGTATATATTATGATTTTTACCTTTCTTCTATCTGAAGCTGGGATGCAGCCTTTATTTTTGACAATTTCCCAGAGTTGTTGCTCAAAATTAGCCATGGACAGCGACTTAAGCTTCATAATCAGATCTACGGAGACTATGTCATTCACCTTCTTTCTGAAAAAGCAAGAAAGTTTTTCAGCAACATCAAGCGCATCTACCGAGAGATAAGCGTCTTGCATGGGAAAACAACAAAACAACATTGATCACAATTCACATCCAAATAAACTGCAAGGAAATAGTACCTAAATCAGTGACTCTTTCAATTAATAATCAATAAAAACATATTAAAGAAGCACCAAGGCCATTTATTTGGAGATAACAATGCCAGTAGGTATAAGCAAGAACACAACATTGGACACGGTTTCAAAACATTACATGAACCTAGCACATCTTTCCCTTTCTGTGTAATGTTCACAGCTTTTGCATGCTAGCAATAGCATAGCAACTAAATGTAACAACTACTATCAATTTGTGATTGCGTGATTTGCATTTTAAGCTTGTTCAGAAGATTTACAACACCACCATAACATGCCAGTGTTTTTACACGCGTGTGGAGAAAGATCAGGAGCTAATAGGATTTGGCAAATAATCGCAAGCTGTATCAATCAAATCATGAAAAGAATGAAGCTTTTTCCATACTTCATTATTTACGTAACTGCAGGCATTATTTCTTCTATAGTATGTGACAGATGACAATTAAATCTCACAAGGTTGGATCAAGCTAAGGTCAAAACCGAGACAACTAGAAAATTATCAAATACTGTTACCTTAACTTACCTCCCGGCATAGCTCAAAATCAAGAAAGCTTTCCTAAACTCGAGCTCTCCTAATGCTTGCATGACTCCGTCATGCAGTTGTTCTGGATGCTTAGTAATGAGCATGGGATTGGGTGGGCCCCCCAGAGGCAGGGTAATGGGAGGAACATGAATCGCTGTAGGCACGGGATTGGGTGGGTCCCTTGGAGGCGGGGTACTGGGAGGAACACTAATGGAGATAGGCACGGGATTGGGTGGAACCCTTGGAGGAACATGAATGGCTGTATGCCTCGGAGAGGCAATGTTCGGCGACAATTCACCACTGGTTGAAGCTGCAAATGAAAACACCAAAGCATCAAAGCACATGAATGGCCATCTGGATCTAAAAGCAAGCAGTAGGTGTCAAAATGTAGAGCAGAAAAAAGATCAGAACAGAAATTGTGAAAATTCTACCCCAATTGTGATCATGTGTTCAGACCACAATTATATAAACTTCTATATTGATGCTCAACACTATGTAATATTGATGGAAATCTGGCCTATTATTACGGATAAACACATCAAAAGGTCGTTTTTTCTTGAATAATTTTAAAAAATAATTTATTTTTGAAAATTGTTTATTTAAAACGCTATAATATTAAGAACCGTCACCAAAAAAAAAACCCAACAATAAAAAAACTTGTGTGTAAAACCCTAGCATGCATTTCAAAGTACAAACCACAAGATAAGGGGTAAAAATTTTAAAAAATAATAAAAAAACAAATTTGAAGATCAAAATAACCTCTACTTCCCCCAAAATCGACGGTCGACGGCGCAGAAAAATTAACACTCTCCTGAGAGTAAGCAGGCTCCGGCCTCCTCCTCTCGGGGGTTCGCGGCTCATTGCAGTACTTTTTCACCATGTAACTGATGAACGCAGAGAGGCTTTTCTTAATCGCTGGGGCTTGAGAGATTCTCCCGAGGATCTCAAGAGCTTGATCCTCCCCGATCCTCGCCAGATCCCGTCGAGCGCCGTAATCTGCAGGCTCCGTCGATTTCTCAAGCTGGACCCTTTCGAGCATTCGCTCGACGGAATGAGGAAGAGAAAACATGATCGGATTGCTGGCGTTAGGGCTTTGTACTGTGATTTAGGTTAGCGTTAGGGTTAGGGTTAGAGCGACGAGCGCAGAGTTTGGATTGAGCGAAGGGAGAGGGATGAAGAGCGAGCAGTGAGGAAGGAGCAGGTTATTACGGGATTGCCGCTGCCTGATTTTAAAAAAAAATTATGCGTTGGTGAGAAAGAAGAAGAAAGACGTTGCGGGCATATTTAAAGGGGGGGATTTCGCAAAATTCCTATTGAGGTATTTTGCACAAAAGTCTCCTAAATTTTGAAACTGTACAAAGCTAGAAACTTCAGCGAGTTTTACAAAACGAAACCATCACGAAATTTTGACTTATAACTGCACAAGTAGCACCGGCAGTAAAACATTTGTCTGCGTTTATTTACCATTGCGTTTGTGTTGTTTTCGTTTTGTTTTTAAAAACAAAAAACAAAACGTGTTTGGTTACCATTCTGTTTTTCCGTCCAAAACACCAACAACCCCCAACTTTCAACGGGTTTCTCAAAACAAGAAAAAGGTGTTTAAGAGTCGTTGTTTTCATTTCCCCCAAAAAAATCTCCCCAAGCTCAGATCTGAGCGTCGCCCTCTCCCAAAGGCCAAATTCGCCGCCGCCCAAAGCCCAAATCGTTGTCGCCGATTCCGTGGTCGTGAGCGTCGCCGTCTTTCGCCGCCTTTGTGGTCGTCGTCGTCTGTCACCGCCTTCGTGGTCGTCGCCGTTGCCTCCAGATATCCAAGAGTAGTCACCGTCGTCCAGATCCCCTAATCCACGTCGTCGTCGCCGCCTTGCAGAGCCGTCGTCCAGATCATCTCCGTCGCCCAAGCTTCAGATTTGAACCTCACTGCCGTCGCCGTCGCTTCAAGATCTCGTCGTCGTCACGTCGTGGTCGTCGCCGTCGCCCAAGCCCCAGATCCGACTTCTGGAGTCGCCGTCGCTTCCAAATCTCGTCGCTGTCTCCCCTAATCCCGTCGCCGTCTCCCCTAATCTCGTCGTCGGTGATCTCAACGCACTGTAAGCATTTTTTGGTCTGATCTGATTAATTTTCCTTTTTTTGCTGAATATATGATTGTTTTAGAATTTATTCCCAGTGATCTCTTGTTCTGATTATCAACTATTGCAAATGCAAGCCTCCTAATCCACAACGGTGTTTTCAAAACACTTTGGGAGAAAAACCAAACACCAATGTGTTTTTCTAGAAAAACATTAAAGTTTACAAATCAGTAGCCAGCTTGCAGATTTACGATGTATCGAGTATGGCTATTTGTTAACTCCGTGAGTGGTATTTTTCCATAGTTTATTGGGATATTATGAATTTCACTGTTCAAGGAAGATTTGTGCAAAATTCTCAAAGTTCATAATCTCAAGTAAAACTTACTTGGATCTGAATCCTCTTTCACTAGGTGGTAATTAGAGAGTGTTCATCAATCTCTCGATTCTTATCATCTATATCAATTCAAATGGATTAGATCATGTCACATAAAATCATCACTGATGGTTTTCACTATAGTGGTTTTCAAGCTTACTAGTAGTTTTTAAAAATATAGTAGTTTTCAAAATAATAATGGAAACCTTAGATGTTGTGATCTCACCTACTGGAAGTAATATGGACGGTAATGATCGAAAGAACTGAGCACTCTCTCGATATCGCCTAATTAAAGATGATCCATATCCAATTTACTCATATTCAACGTGGTTATATGCACTTAGACACCCTAAATTTCACTTCAAACTTCAACGGCAAAATTACCAAATTTATATATTTTGTTGACCCTTAGTGATATATTGGTATATTTTCTTACATCGGCGATAATTTAATATATTATGGAGACTAGGCGACAAATTACCCTATATTTTGGCCAGAGCCAAAATTCAGGCCAAATTAAGTCACATGATCCTCATATGTGGCTACCAACATGGTGGTAATTGGGATCAATTAAATTGCTAAAAGAGGTTTTTTTCTAACATTATGGCTCAAATTGAGAATTTTTTTCTTCTTCCTCTTAGCATTAAATTGGCTAGGGCAACTAAAATTGGAGTTGGATTCTGTATCCTCAAGCTCTTGCTCAAGCTCAAGCTCAAGTATGAGCATGGAAGAAATAAACTAATGGCATGGCTCAATGGGATGAAAAGCCTTAATTTACATGAATCAACCACATTATATCCAAATCAAATTTTTGAACCAATTAAATAACACTATGCACAACGAGAATTTCTGTAAGATTTGAAAGATTCGTCCCCTCCCTCACATGAATAGAGAAAACGAAGAAAATTAGAGATTTTTTTGGGGGCGGGGGTGTTGGTTTTTTTTCCATTTCAGTTATCTAGCCATGTAAGCTCACCTAATCCACACTAGCTACATGTGAGGAGCCACGTAACTCAATTTGACCGAAATTTTGGCTCCGACCAAGATATAGGCTAATTTATCGTCATAGTCTACATAATATACCAAATTGTCGCTGAAGTAAGAATGTATACTAATGCGTCACTAAAGTTTAACAAAATATACAAATCTAGTAATTTTATCCAACTACAACTTTAACAAAGTTCTCTTTTATCAAAAAAACACCATAGAATCTCATCTTGTTTTTAACTCAACTAGCGTGCACTCCGTGCAAAGCACGACCATCTTTTTTTAAGCACTGTATTTTGAACTTGTTTCCCTCTAAGTTTTAATGCATTTGATTTAATTATTATATACTTAAAATTAGAAATCATATCTACCTGTCTATACCTAAAGAATAATCCAAGTTTTAATGCATTTGATTTAGAAATCATATCGGCTCCTCTACACTTAAAGATTTGATTTACTGTTCATAATACAGTTTGCTGTAGTATAAACAGTAACTCATAACACAACATTTGGTTTACTGTTCATAACACAGTAATTCTTTGGAATAGCAGATAAGAGATGAGCGCAAGTAGGAGACAAGAATGAAACAATTGGGCGATGGTGGACAGTTGGGCGACGGTGGACAAAGGACATTAATAAAACTTTAGTTAAAGTTTTAAATTTCAGGTATTTAAGTTAAACTTTACTTTTTAGGATATAATTTTAAATATCAAAGTTAAATTTTATTGAACATTAAAAAAAACAATCAAAACTAACTTTTAAGACATCAAAGTTAAAATAGAGATAAATTTGAAATACTTAAAGCGCAAATGGTGTCGTTTAAATTCCTTTTTCACACTTATAAATAATAAATAAATAAATAATCATTTTCGGAGCTGCAAAGCAAACCTTTTTTTAGGAGCGACCCCGTGGAAAGCTGAGTAGTCGGCATCAGTCTTATCGTTGTACTGTGCTTCGTTTCTTCTGTGAGAAGTAATTGAGAGAGAGAGAGAGAGAGGAGATAAAATGAAAGGAGCCCAAGCCCATCTCTGTTCGTACCATCATGGCCTTGAGCATTAGCTGACAGCCAAAGCCCACTAAGCTAAAGCGATAAAGGTTAAAGTTCGACGCGTATACTTTCTAAAACCTCAAACTCACTCCGGATCTTCCGTTAGCTTTTAAATTACAAGCTGATACCTTAGGGTAATGATGTTATTACACGCATGATCTTAGAGTTTATGTTTCTACATATATAACCATGGGATTACTAATTGTAACTATACTGACGACTTTAAATCATAGGAAAAAGCAATTCCCAGAATTACCCATAGAATTATGATATCAATATGCTTAGGGTTACCTACGTAGATACAATACCCCAAGGTCATCCAAAATCACTCTGCTCCTCTTAACTTGCTTTTCCTTTCTCCCAAAACCAATATATAGATTAGACACCAAGTGTTGCACCCAAATATATCAAAATTAAAGAATTGAAGAGATTACATTGGAAATTTATTAATTTTCTATTGGTTAATGGTTGTGGTTACCTGGATGTGATGTGAACAAAGGGGATATGAGTTTTGCAATACTTGGAGCAACTTCATTGAGTGGTTAATGGTTGTGGTTGCTTGGATTTGATGTGAAGATAGGGAAGATGAGTTTTGCAATACTTTGAGCAACTTCATTGAGGAGTATTTTAGAGAAAAATATAAAAATTAAATAGGTTTTAATATTTTTTTAGGGAAAAATGTGTCAAGGCCCCAAAAACAGAAACTTCATGTGCTGCGGCCCTTTCACTTTTTTTCCCATGTGGTTCAGCCTCTTAAAATATGATATTTTGTGCAGCAACCCCCTTTTAGCAATTATTACATATCAACTAAGCTAAAATCTTCAAAATGTCCTTATCTCCTCAATCCCTCAAACCCCAGCGTTTTCTCTTTCACCAGC
>NC_033794.1:74270443-74284942 GCF_001876935.1 Asparagus officinalis | reverse complement strand
ATCTCCTT
Organism: Asparagus officinalis; assembly: GCF_001876935.1. Taxonomy (NCBI): domain Eukaryota; kingdom Viridiplantae; phylum Streptophyta; class Magnoliopsida; order Asparagales; family Asparagaceae; genus Asparagus; species Asparagus officinalis. Next base: position 74,284,934 of record NC_033794.1, on the reverse strand, counting down.
GATCGCCCTCTTCTTCGAGCGGTACTTCTCCACATTAACCATCCACTAACTATATATCTATTCCTTGCTCTAACCATTTCATGTGTTCAGTGTGAGAACGTCGTCGCTCTCCCTCCACGTACTCTCGTGGGCAATCCTCGTCGCTCTTTTACAGTTAGGCCCTCTGTTCTTCTATTTTCTTTTTTAGAGTGATGAGCTGAGAGTGGTGGTGATTTGTGTATTATTTGTTGTTATTATTTTTTAGTGAAAATTTGAGAATTGATATTGTACAGTGACGAACATGGACCACGAACTGTGTTAGTTCTAACTCAGTTCGTGTTAGTTCTAACACATGTTGTGTTAGTTCTAACTCAGTTCGTGTTAGTTCTAACTCATGCTGTGTTAGTTCTAGCTCATGCTGAGTTAGTCTTTTAGAACTAACACGAACTGAGTATTCTTCAGTTATTTATGTGTATGTTAAAAATATGGTATTTTCATGATATATATAACAATCTAACAACCACTTCTAAGGTACAGGAGACCAAACTGGACTTTATTTAGGCTTATGCCCTCGTTGCCTCCAAAACCTTTCCCAAGATTGCGCTTCATTTCTATGACTAAACATGTAATCTACCATGCATTGTTAGTCAAATCAGTAACAAATGTTTATTTGTGTCAATGCAAAATACACTTGAGCACTGAGCATGAAGAATAGAGCATGGCAAGCATAAGATAAAGAGAACAAAGAGAAACCCTATCTGAAAATCTTTAAAGGAAACACAATCTCGCTTTGTCCAAGAATGCTGGAAACAACATGAAGTGAGGTGTAATGACAAAGATATGTGATTCAGGTGTTTGATGTTCTCAGAACAATCTTGCAATTTTGGAATTATCATTTAAAGATGATTAAAGTCTTATTGCTCCGTTAGTGGAATCTGTGTGAAGAATATACCACATTTTGTATAGAATTTTAACATCTCACTATACAAAGGTAAATACTAAACATGCGAAATAAACCAGCCTAGGACAGTAATGCAGCAGTTGAGCATGCATCAAAATCCAAAGTTATGGTTTCAACGAGGTGTTGGTGATATGGAAAATTAGAACTAGAACTAACACGCGGTGAGTTAGAACAAACATACGATGGGTTAGAACTAAAATGCGGTGGGTTAGAACTAACACGCAGTGAGTTAGAACTAACACAAGAGCCCAAGAGTCATGAATTAGGACTAGAACTAACACACGGTGGGTTAAAACTAACACGCGGTGAGTTAGAACTAACACAAGAGCCCAAAAGTCATGAATTAGAACTAGAACTAACACGCGGTGGGTTAGAACTAACACGCGGTGGGTTAGAACTAACATGCAGTGAGTTAGAAGTAACAAAAGAGCCCAAGAGCCATGAATTAGAACTAGAACTAACATGCAGTGGGTTAGAACTAACACGCGGTGGGTTAGAACTAACACGCGGTAAGTTAGATCTAACACAAGAGCCCAAGAATCATGAATTAGAACTAGAACTAGAACTAACACGCGATGAGTTAGCACTAACACGCAGTGGGTGAGAACTAACACGCGGTGGGTTAGAACTAACACATTGTGAGTTAGAACTAACACAAGAGCCTAAGAGCCATGAATTAGGACTAGAACTAACACGCAGTGAGTTAGAACTAACATAAGAGCCCAAAAGCTATGAATTTGAACTAGAACTAACACGCGGTGAGTTAGAACTAACACGTGATGGGTTAGAGATAACACAAGAGCCCAAGAGCCATGAATTAGTTCTAACTCACCGCATGTTAGTTCATGAGATTTATTTTGAGAATTGTGAGGTTCGGCCAGTTGTTACCAATTGTTTCCATCGATTTGTAGGATATCTCATAACCGTTACTGATGTCAAGTTCTCTAAGCATTGAACAACTTAGTGCGATTCTGGAGATGTATGCATCGGTTACACTCTGGCTGCTTTGGATCGAAAGGACTTCAAGCTTTGGTGACCTAAAAATCAACCAGCTTAAAACAATTATGAGTTTGTTAGTGTGTAAAAAACTAACTTCCCAGCTCGAGTGGTCATTTGTATTTATAAGATTGGCTTATTACAAACTAATGATCAATATTTTACAACAAAAGAGAAGGGAATGACCCTCCTTGCTTAATGTGGGTTCGTTGGCAGTGGTAGGACACCTCCCTCGATATTCACATTGAGTTTGCTCCCTTAGATGATCCGATCGAAGTTGTGGTTGGAACTTCAGTAAGCAGTAGAGGCTCCTGAGTGATTGAGTTTGACTATACCCGAACTTGAAAAGTATCAAAGCCGCGAGCTTGGAGAGAGCTATGATGCAAGAGTTTGCAAAGAGCTGATGAGCCTCAAATCTGAGAGTTCAGATTGAGTCTACTTCAACAATCCAAGCAAGGAGCTAGGAATGTTCTACCAAGCAAGTGAGCCAAAGCAAGTCTTTGATTAAAGAGCCTTGCCAATAGAAATATTAAGCCCAGCCAATCAACCCCTTTCACGTTGGCTGAAGGAGACTTTAAATAGGCAAGGGATGGCATGGACCATCCCTTGATTTGTGGGATTTGACTACTAATGAGTGAGGAGCACTATGCCCTCCCCTAGTTTTGGGATATGACCACTATAGGGGTGATGAGAGCCATGCCTCATCATCACCCAGGACGTGAGAAGTGGGTAGGCCCACTCCCACAAGCAAGTAGCCCGCTTGCATTGCTCAGACGAGGCTGGCAAAACTACGGGCGAGCTTGAGAGCTGTCTGAATGCTTAGGCGAGCTTACAGGTGAGCTTGGTGAACAAGCGGGGTTGGCTGACGGGCACCTCCAACGTGTGAGCTGGCGTTCGTTGGCAAGCGGAGTTCATGCGGGCGAACTCTCTGCAGGCGTGCCTAGCTCATGTGGGCGAGCGAAGCATTCATGCGAGGTTGAACTCGTGCTGGCGAGCTCCATAATTTGGCAAGCTTGATTCGTGCTGGCGAGTCAAGCTAACAGGTGATGCTTGAGCTTTGCGGGTAAGCTTAATAAACATGCGAGATTGAGCTCTACGAGCGAGCTCAATAAACAAGGGAGATTAAGCTCTATGGACAAGCTCAATGAACATGCGAAATTAAGCTCTACAGGCGAGCTCAATGAACATGCGAGATTGAGCTCTATGGGCGAGCTCAATAAACATGGGAGATTAAACTCTATGGGCGAGCTCAATAAACATGGGAGATTGAACTCTATGGGCGAGCTCAATAATCAGGCAAGGTTGTTGAGCTCTGCGGACGAACTCAATAGTCAGGTGAGGTTGAGCTCTACGAGCGAGCTTAATGAACAGAGGCGATCGAGCTTTGCGGGTGAGCTTAATAAATAGGTGAAGTTGAGCTCTACGGATGAGCTCAATGAATATGGGTGATTGAGCTCTACGGGTGAGATCAATAGATAGGCAAAGTTGAGCTCTACGAGTGAGCTCAATGAACAGGGATGATTGAGCTCTGCGGGCGAGCTTAATGAACAGTGGGCGATTGAGCTATGCGGGCAAGCTCAATAGACATGCGAGGTTGAGCTCTATGGGAAAGCTCAATAAAGGAGGTTGAGTTCTACGGGTGAACTCAATAATTAGACGTAATTGAGCTCGAGCGGGCGAGCTCAGTAAATAGGTGATTAAGCTCTGCGGGCAAGCTCTGCTGGGCTTCATTGAATGCAAACGAGTCCTAGCTATTGGCAGACGGGCTTTGACATTTAGGCAATTTTTACTGCCTACAACTACAAGACCTCCTTCAAAGTTTTTAGACCTAAATCATATTGAATGTGGTCTGGAATACTTTGAATGAAAAGGCTAACTGCTTCTCTCGCTCCGACAAGTTTAGACGCCTTTGTTGAGTTGAGCGAGTTGAGCTCTTTGGGCGAGCTCAATGAATTCAGGCAAGCTTCGAGCATAAAGTGAGCTTCGAGCATCAAGTGAGCTTCATGTTTGCAAGTGAGCTCGAGATGTCATCAGGCGAGCTTCGCACCGGAAGGCGAGCTCAAGCCCATAGGCAACACCAAAAAATTGATAGGCAGGCCACGTGTCCGTAGGCAAGCCACGTGTTCGTAGGCGTGCACTTTGTGCTTGCCAGCTAAGGCGGCGAGGGCTTGTCAGATCGCAATAAATGCGATCTGACGGGGTGGCCTCGTCTTCCCGTGCTTGATTTGAGCTGTGGATTTGGTGGTTCTTTTGATCATGATCGTCGTCTCGACAAGAGACCGTGGCCGCTGATTTCAACAAGCTTTGATCTTGGTCGTTGATATGAAGGCGAACCGCCTCATCGGTTGGGTCTCTGGACTCGAACCATTTGATCCGAGATTCACTCTTGACCGTTCAATTTGAACTGTCGAGTGTGAACCATTACAGTCGATGTGAGCCATCGATTTTGGTTTGAGATGACTTAATCGTTGAAGGATCAGCTATAAATATGCTTCGTCTCCCTCCTTGGGTGACTTATGTCTACTCAAATTTCACCCACCCAAGATTTTCAAAGAGAAAAACTCAGTCTCTCTCTTCTTCTCCAACTCGAGATGGCACCTAGGAAGTTGCTCGCTTCAAAGGGGAAGGGGAAAGTCTCCCCTCCCATCATTTCTGGCACCACTGCCACCACTGCCATTGTCCAAATCCACTCTGGTAGGTTTGAGAACCGCTTGGACTAGTTGGAAAAGATGAACAATAGTTGTTCATCTTTCATGGCGAGCTCTGCTATTCATGCGAGCTTTGCTTATCAGGCGAGCTCTACTATTCAGGCGAGCTCTACTATTCAGGTGAGCTTTACCTTTGTCAGGCGAGCTTTGTTTATCAGGCGAGCTCTGCTTTGGTCAGGCGAGCTCAGCCTTGTTAGGCAAGCTTTGTCTATCATACGAGTTCAACCTAGTCAGGCGAGCTTTACTTTTGTTCAGGCGAGCTCAGCCTTGTTAGGCGAGCTTCGTCTGTCATGGCACATTGCCTGTTTCACAGACTTAGAATTTTTTTCAAAAAAGTTGAAAATTTTCTAACTCCTTGTTGTGCTTTGCAGCTGCCTTCTCTGATGAGGCCCTCTTAAGGGTGGGGCCATTGGACTTGCTGGCGGTACTGGTTATGCGGCTCCTCCCTATTTTTCGCTTCTTGACCCGGTACCGGTATTTAATGCTTATAGGGTGAGTGAGCTGAAGCAAGTAGTGTCCGCGGGACACTATTTAACACTGCGGGAACTATCCACAGACACGGCACTGGTGGACTCTCAGCATCGGGAGATGGGGAAACCTGATTTTATGTTTGGCGATGCCGCAACTAACCCCTCCCTCATGTTTCTTAGCGAGAGCATGTGGCTCTGCGAGATAGATGGAGTTCGTTACTTCCTCCCCCGCATGGTGAGGGGGTTCTCACTGGTAGAACTATGTTCCCTCTCTGTCCCCCGCACAACTAGGAGTTAACTCCATCTCAAGACGGAGCTACTTGCGGACTTTTCACAGGTTCTTCGGCTGGTTATGGGGTTGACAGCTCTAGTAAGCATGTCATCGCTCTGCACCCAAGCCTCCTACAGAGTGAGCTACCTATGGAAGAAATGAAAGGCCCTAGAGGGGGGTGAATAGGGCTTATGGACTAATAATTTGTAATTAAAAGATTTTTCAATAAACCACACACAAATATGAAATACAATATCAATAAAAGAGAGTAGAGATAGAGATAGTTAGCCAATTGATGACATGCGGTATCTTCACGAGGTTCGCTCCGCTGACCTACGTCTCCGCTCCCCACTCTCGAGGAGAAATCCACTATACACCCGGTTTAGAAGCCGAAACTTCTTCTACACAACGATCTCTACTGAGATCTCACAACCACACAGTCGATCTTCACGAGATCAAACTCACAACAGTAGCAAATGAAAGAAAAACCCTCTCTTTACAGTAACCCTATGACAAGAAGAGAGATTGCACTGAAGCTTGGGATGTGAATTTTGAAACAATGAAGAACAAGATTGAAAGTTGAAGCTCTTTGAAAACACAAACTTAAACACAAGAGATTTGCAATAAAACTTGGTATAGAAGTAGTTGGGATTGTTGGGTATATATAGGGAGAGAATACAACAACCAAAACCCTAAGGAATCAGCAAAAATCCCACAGAAATCGAGAAACAGATTCTGTAAAAAACTAGTCGTTACTGTACCCATCAGTTGACTAACAGGAAGCATTAGTCGACTAATGAGCTGATCGTTGTATACGATTTCCAGCTCATCAGTCGACTGACGATCATTTCAGTCGACTGACGACCTCGTCAGTCAACTGGTCAGTCGACCAAAATAGAACATAGACTTTTTGATGATTCTAGGAATTTTCATCGGTCGACACATCAGTCGACTGATTTTATCAGTCGACTAATCAGTCGATCAGTCGACTGATAACAAGTTATCAGCCTGAAATGATTTTGAAATTGAGTTTTAAAACTCTGTTAAAAGTAGTAAATAAATTCCAAAAATTATGAAACTTTGTAAATAATTTATAAACATTTTAACAAACTTGTTTAAAAAGGAATTTTGCAAAAAGGTCCTCGTATTTGTGAAAATCACTGTTTTAGCAAAAGTAACAAAATACGAATTTTTGAAAGTGTGCAAGTGTGTTATCCCATGAGCTTCAAATGTAATAAACTAACTACTTGCCTACATTAAATACTAGAGAGAAAACAAAATAGCAAATATCCCTCACATATGAGTACATGGCTTGAGTCTTGATATTGACTCTTGAGTGATGAAGCTTCTCATGAATATAGTGCTCTAGAAAGCTTTGCTTCATTACTTTGTCTCCACCTCATTGGATATTGTCGTTATAGCTCATTTTCCATCCAATACTCCATATATGGTGCTAATGAATTATAATCTATAATATAGCTCAATACACAATTAGCACCAATAATGATGTTTGTAAATCATCATCAAAACAAAGGACCTAACAATCTCCCCTTTTTGATGATGACAAACAACCATTATACAAAAGCAAATAAAATTAATGATTTGGCTTATAGATAGTTTCTCCCCCTATCTATAAGGCTCCCCCTTTCTATGTGCACAAATGAGGAGTTTTCTCTCCCCCTTTGTCACAAAAAATGGAGTAATAGAAGTATAAAAACACATGCTAAAGAAATCACATAATGCACTTCAAGTGTTGTCCTACCCGTGTCTCCCTCAAGTGTTAGGAATTACAACCTACCACTAGGTATTACTACCTACCCCACTCCTCTTGGGACGACCCCGGTCTCTCACCTTTACACTCCTCTTGGTACACATGTGAGCTTAAGCATGGCATGACATTTTAGGATCAAGAAAGAAAATATGGATATGACAATGGTAGAGCAAAGAAACAAAGAAAACAAAATGGGCAAAAAGAAATTATTTTTAAAGAATGCACATACCCAAATCATTCCTAATGTGGCAAAAATCAACTTCACAAAGGGGTTTGGTAAAGATGTCCACTAATTGAGATTTGGTATCAATATAAACAAGAGAAACATCTTTCCGTTCAACATGGTCACGCAAGAAGTAATGTCGTACATCTATATGTTTGGTTCTAGAATACAAAACCAAATTTTTGGAAATATTAATAACACTAGTATTATCACAAAAAATCTTTGTATCATGAAAGTGTAAATCAAAATCAACCAAATTTTGTTTCATCCACAAAAGTTGTGCACAACATAAGTCGGCGATAATGTATTCTGTTTCCGTAATGGACAAATCAATACAATTTTGTTTTTTGGATGCCCAAGATATAAGTGAGTTACCCAAAAATTGATAAGTACCACTCGTACTTTTGCGGTCTACCCTACAACCGGCAAAGTCGGCATCACAATAACCACAAAGATCAAAAGAAGTGTTTTTAGGATAGAATAAACCAAGTTCTAAGGTGCCATTAATATATTTGATAATCCTTTTAACCGCAACCAAATAAGTTTTTTTAGGAGAAGCTTGAAAACGTGCACATGCACAAATACTAAACATGATATCCGGCCTACTAGCGGTGAGATAAAGAAGACTACCTATCATATCTCGATATAGTTTTTGGTCTACCTTTTCACCATTATCATCCACATCCAACTTGATGGTGGTGCTCATTGGAGTTTAGACATGTTTTGAGTTTTTCATCCCGAATTTTTTCACCAATTCCTTAGCGTACTTGCTTTGTGATACGAATATGCTATCATTGGATTATTTAACTTGAAGGCCAAGAAAGATGGTGAGCTCTCCCATCATACTCATTTCAAATTGATCTTGCATTACTTTAGAGAAATCCTTACACAAAGATTCATTAGTGGCACCAAAAATAATATCATCCATATAAATTTGAACTAAAATAAAATTATTTTTTCATTTTCTAACAAAAAGAGTATTATCAATAGTTTCTTTTGTAAAACCATTTTCAATGAGAAAACTTAAGAGGCGAGCATACCAAGCTCTAGAAGCTTATTTTAACCTATATAAAGCTTTTTGAACCCGATATACATGATTTGGAAAAGATGAATCAATAAAGCCGGGGGGGTTGCTCAACATATAGCTCTTCTTCAATAAAACCATTTAGAAAAGCACTTTTGACGTCCATTTTAAATAATTTAAATTTTTTAAAACTTGCAAAGGCCAAAAACATCCTAATAGATTTTAATCCTGCAACCGGTGTAAAAGTTTCATCATAATCTATGCTCTCCTCTTGATTGTATCCTTGGGCAACCAAAAGAGCTTTATTTCTAGTAACCATGCCAAATTCATCAAGCTTATTTCTAAAAACCCATTTAATTCCAATAATAGAAGTATTATTTGGTCAAGGAACTAATTTCCAAACATTGTTTCTTTAAAAATTATTCAACTCTTCATGCATAACTAAAACCCAAAATTCATCTTTCAAAGCATCATCAATACGTTTGGGTTCTATTTGGGATAGAAAGGCTCTATTACCATATTCACTCCTAGCTTTTGAGTGAGTCAAAATGTCTTTGGATGGGCTCCCTATAATTTGGTCTTTACGATGATCCGGTGCAAATTTTCAATCCTTGGGGAGTTCTTCTTGATTTTGTTCATTGTTGCTCTCCCCATCATTTTGTGTTTCCGTTGAGGGTTTGTCCTTTAGTTGCAAGAGTTCCATTTGTTCCTTAATCACATCATCATTCCTAGGCAAACCATCTTGAAAACCAATATTAGATTCATCAAAAGTAATGTTTATAGACTCTTCAACAATAAATGTTCGCTTGTTGAAAACTCTATAAGCCTTACTTCTAGGAGCATAGCCCAAGAATATACTAACATCAATTTTTGAATCAAACTTATCATGGTGGTATTTAATATTCAAGATAAAACATTTACAATTAAAAATACGAAAATATCCAATTTGAGGAGTTTTGTCATAAATGAGTTCATAAGGGGTTTTCTTGAGAGAAGATCTAATTAAAACATGATTTAAAACATGGCAAGCCATATTAACGGCTTTTTCCCCAAAAAATTTTATGATTAAAAACATGAAAAGCCATATTAACGGCTTCTGCCCAAAAATATTTTGGCAAATCATAAGAATTCAATATTGTGCGTGCCATCTCTTGTATGGTTCTTATTTTCCGTTCAACAACACTATTTTGTTAGGGTGTTCTTGGAGCGGAAAACACATGTGTTATACCACGATGAACACAAAAATCATTAAAGAATTTATTTTGAAATTCTCTACCATGATCAATTCTAATTTTAACCACTTTTAAATCTTTTTCATTTTCAATTCTTTTTACAAAATGAGAAAACTCTTCAAAGCATTCATCTTTATTAGTAAGAAAAATTACCCATGTAAAACATGAGAAATCATCAACAATAACAAAAACATAGTGGTTTCCTCCTAGAGAAGCAACACACATAGATCCAAAGAGATCAAGATGCAATAATTGTAAAGGTTTAGAAGTGGATACCTCATTTATGGATTTAAAGGAAGTCTTGGTTTGTTTACCTTTAGCACATTTCTCACAAGTAGAGTCCTTAACATAAGATAGATTTGGTAGCCCTCTTACTAAATTCTTCTTAGATAGCTTAGATATAAGCTTCATGTTAGCATGTCCAAGTCTCTTGTGCCAAATCCAAGGATCCCTATCTACCGTGGCAAGGCACTTTACATCTTGATCTAAGAGCTCATTCATCTCAAAGATATAAACATTAGACCTTCTAAAAGCAATAAAAATAGTTTTATCATTTTTACTAACAATACATTTATCCGGTTTAAAAAGGATGTCAAAGCCTTTATCACTTAATTGACTAATGCTAAGAAGATTATGGTTTAAACCTTTAACAAAATAAACATCTTCAATTACGGGAGAAGATTTTTTACCAATAGAACCGATTCCTACGATTTTACCTTTCTCCCCGCCACCAAGGAGACATTGCCTCCTTCAATCCTTGATAGAGTTGCAAATAATTCCTTATTGCCCGTCATGTGATAAGAGCAACCACTATCAAGATACCACAACTCCTTACGTCTTATGCGAGACGTTCCCTACATATAAATAAGTTGTAGAACCTTTAGGTACCTAAGCTTTGGGTCCTTGAATGTTAGTATTTTTGGCACCCTTGGGAACCCACATTAATTCATAATGATCAATGTTATTTTTAATCCTACAATGAGTAGAAATATGATCATACTTCATGCAATATGTGCACACAAACCTTTTCTTGTATGTAGGAGCATGCGATTGATGATATCATTTTCTATCAACATGATGATAACTTGAATAACCATGATTAGATTTAATTCTATTGTTTTCAATTTCTAATCTTTCTACCTAAGATCTTAGTTATTTGTTTTCAAAGTCTAGATCTCCTATCATTTCATCTTTTAAAGCAAGAGATGATTGTAGTTGCTCAAACTTAGAATCACAAGAAGCGTGTAATTTTTTGAATGAAGAATATTCTTTTGCTAATCTTTTAAATTCAAATTTTAATTCTTTTAAGGACACTTCTAGTTTATATTGCATATAAATGGATTCACTTTCGATTTCGGATTGTACCTCATCTTCATGAGTCATGAAACAACCGTTTGGGTCATGAAGAGCAATCTTGGCGCCCTCATCATCGCTATCCGAATCGCTTGGTTCGGATTCATCCCAACCGACATACATTGCCTTCTTCTTCTTGAATTTCAAATACTTCTCCTTGAGCTTGGGACAATCCTTGGCTAAGTGTCTCGGTTCGTTGCATTCAAAGCATTTACCTATACAAGGAGAAAATATGTTGTTAGATCGATTTTTAAAATTTTTGTTCATTTTGATTAGTCTTGATATCCTTCTAGAGAGGTGTACCACTTCTCTAGAGACATCAACTTCACTATCCGAGGAGGATGAGTTATCAATTGCTTCCTTGAGTGCTATGGACTTTGATTTTTGGGGTGGCTCCTCGGTTGCCTTTGGGGGTGCTTCTTCCTTCTCCTCAACCTTCTTCTCATGGACTTTAAGCTTGCCAATGAGTCCATCAAGAGTGAGAGTAGATAGATCATGTGCTTCTTAGATGGCCGGAGCTTTAGGTTCCCAAGCCGACGTCAAAGAGCGAAGAATTTTATATCACATATCTTAATTCTCCAAGACATTGTCAAGACCATGCAATTCATTTATAATATTCGTGAACTGAGAAAACATAGAGTCAATAGATTTACTTGGAAGTATTTTGAATAGTTCATAATCATGCATGAGACCACTATCTTAGACTCCTTCACTTGAGGGGTTCCCTTATGGGTAATGCATAACTTCTCCCAAATCTCGTGTGCGGTTGCACATGTAGAAACTCTCTTGTACTCATTGGGGGTAAGATAACAAATTAGTGCATTCATGGCCTTAATGTTAATGTTGGCTTGAGTCCTCTCATCCTTAGTTATTTTACCATTGGACTTCTTAACATATTTCTTTTCTATTATGTCTAAAATGTCAAGGTCAATGCATTGTAAATAAATTCTCATCCTAGTTTTCCAATAAGCAAAGTTGCTACCGGTGAAGAGGAGTGGTCTAGTGGTGGATTGTCCTTCTAGCATATGTATGTTCATTGAAGCCTCCATAATGATCTTTTCTCTAAGTTTTTAAGCCTAACAATTGCTCTGATACCAATTGAAAGGCCCTAGAGGGGGGGTGAATAGGGCTTATGGACCAATAATATGCAATTAAAAGATTTTTTTAATAAACCACACACAAACATGAAATACAATGATAATAAAAGAGAGTAGAGATAGAGATAGTTAGCTAATTGATGACACACTGTATGTTCACGAGGTTCGGTCCGCTGACCTACGTCCCCGCTCCCCACTCTCGAGGAGAAATCCACTACACAACCGATTTAGAAATAGGAACTTCTTCTACACAACGATCTCCACCAAGATCTCACAACCACATAGTCGATCTCCATGAGATCAAGCTCACAACAGTAGCAATTGAAAGAAAAACCCTCTCTTTACAGTAACCCTATGGCAAGAAGAGAGATTGCAATGAAGCTTGGGATGTGAATTTTGAAACAGTGAAGAACAAGATTGAAAGTTGAAGATCTTTGAAAACACAAACTTAAACACAAGAGATTTGTAATAAAACTTGGTATAAAAGTAGTTTGGGTTGTTGGGTAAATATAGGGAGAGAATACAACAGCAAAACCCCAAGGAATCAGCAAAAATTCCACAGAAATCAAGAAACAGATTTTGTAAAAAACTAGCCGTTACTGTACCCATCAGTCGACTGACGGGAAGCATCAATCGATTGACGAGCTGATCGTTGTATACGATTTCCAACTCATCAGTCGACTGACGACCTCGTCAGTCGACTGGTCAGTCGACCAAAACAGAATAGAGACTTTTGATGATTTTAGGCACTTTCATCGGTCAAAACATCAGTCGATTGATTTCATTAGTCGACTAATCAGTCGACTGATAACAAGTTATCAGCCTGAAATGATTTTAAAATTGAGTTTTAAAGCTCTGTTAAAAATAGTAAATAAATTCTAAAAATTGTGAAACTTTATAAATAGTTTATAAACATTTTAACAAACTTGTTTAAAAAGGAATTTTGCAAAAAGGTCATCGTATTTGTGAAAATCACTGTTTTAGCAAAATTAACAAAATACGAATTTTTGAAAGTGTGCAAGTGTGTTATCCCATGAGCTTCAAATATAATCAACTAACTTAACAAAATACGAATTTTTGAAAGTGTGCAAGTGTGTTATCCCATGAGCTTCAAATATAATCAACTAACTACTTGCCTACATTAGTGTGCAAGTGTGTTATCCCATGAGCTTCAAATATAATCAACTAACTACTTGCCTACATTAAGCACTAGAGAGAAAACAAAATAGCAAATATTCCTCACATATGAGTACATGGCTTGAGTGTTGATATTTGCTCTTGAGTTGATGAAGCTTCTCATGAATATAGTGCTCTTGAAAGCTTTGCTTCATCACTTTGCCTCCAACTCCTTGGATATTGTCGTTATAGCTCATTTTCCATCCAATCCTCCATATATGGTGCTAATGAATTATAATCTATAATATACCTTAATACACAATTAGCACTAATAATGGTATTTGTAAATCATCATCAAAACAAAGGACCTAACAAGAAACACATGCGGTAGCCGAGACCTTTCGTCGCTGTTTCTCCAGAGCTGGGGGTTGGTTCCCCCCAAAGAATTTCAGAGCCCTCGGGTGGGTTCACTCATCGATGGGCAATGGCCCATGGTGGTACAAGATCACCGAATATGTGTTGGCGGAGAACTCTGACTTGCATATGTCATATCTATATAGGGCTATCAGGGCCACTCAACATGGCCTCAAGATCAACGCTCCCTAGCTTCACAACATTCTAGAACTCTACTATTCGGATACCTGCACATTTTTCACGCTGAACGGGGAGTTGGGGCTAGCGCTTCATGAGATGTATGAAGTGTCTAGACTGCCGATGGGGGAGTTCCCGTACAAAGAGTACGTCCCCAGTCGATAAGAAATTGACCACCTTTCTTATTATGCCCCTCAGATGGTGGAGACTCTATGGGAGCTTCTCTACCACTACCACATCTGCTTGAATACCCTTGGATCGGTAGATCACAAGGGTAAAAAGAAAAGGATGGCAGGCATTAGCCATAAAAACTGGACGGATTACTTGTTCCCTCAAAACGAGGATAAGTGATGGGTCATCCTGCCGCTAAAAGAGTGCGATCCAGCGGAGATAGAAAGGAGAATATTTGAGAGCGGCGATTCAACGTCTCTTAATCATGACGAGGATGGTTTCAAGGCTGGTATGACCTTTGAGTCGTACCATCATCAAGCCGGTCCGTGATATCAGCAAAAGCTTTGCTCGTTGGCTACTTGATGTTGTGGATGAAGAGATGTGTGGTTTCCACGCATTCCTTCGAATCAATTCCGGTGGACGTAGTCTACCCAGCTGTCCGCTTGGCGTATGGATGACCATATGCCTTAGTGTCAGCTATGATGGCCTGCATTCAGAGAGGGCTTCGGAAGCTGTCGACACAGTTTT
>NC_033794.1:74217697-74270431 GCF_001876935.1 Asparagus officinalis | reverse complement strand
GGGGGGAGAAGAGGTGGCCAAGACCCCGAACCCCCGGGTTCACCTGCCTTACACATATTTGATGGCCTGGTTCGTCAGACACTATGAGTGTTTGATGTCTGTGCCCTCGGCGTGCCTAGTAGGAGGGTTCATACCCTTTGTTCAGCGATTAGAGAGTTGCTCTTGGAAGCTCAAAGACATAGTTGACATGAGGAGGGAGCTATCCTTCTTTGGCAATTGTGACTTCTTCTGCTTTTTTCCATACTTCTCCGGCGGGAGATATGGTGAGTCGCTTCGGGATGCGCCTACTATGGATGAGCACACCACTGTCTTTGGGCACTTTCTGATGGATGGTGAACATCCACCCGGGTTATCACATCATCCGGACGGGTCTAACGTGCTATTTGGAACCCTATATCCCCTACCGATTTACCCGCTAATTCGGGTATGATCAGTTGTATGTAGGGAATATCAACCCCTGGCTGAGTTTTGAAGGAGAGTTGGTGGATGGTGTGCGCGGGTGGTTTTGGACGCACACAGGATGCACCGATGGGAGGTTGCTGGCCACGACAGGACCGGACCCTCTACCTACACTTACATATTGTAAGCTGATTACCGGAGTGTGAGTGCAATCAGGAGGGGTTCAATATTCGTGAATCTTGTCTGGTGGTGGCATAGGCTGAGGGCCATTCCCCGAGCCTCAAGGTGAGGAGGTCATCAACAAGTTAAGGAGTCCGAAGTGGTTCCTACCGAAGAGGCCGCCCGAGAAGATTGGGAAGATGAGATGTATGAGGGGTTGAGGAGTTTCATCCCAGACCAATATGATTCCTCCCAGCCGGGGCTCGGTGGAGGGCAAGAGGCAACCACGGAGTTGGCCATGATTGAAGAACGCCTGGAGCATGCCAGGGCCTCTATTGTGGAACGAATGTAGGCTTCGGCTTCTACTCATGATTTCTCGCTTTTGCTGAAGCGTGAGCGGGAGGTGGTTGTCGGTGCTACGTTCGAGAGTGCGGCTAAGAGGGCTCGTGGTGAAGAGGTGACAGCAGATGCCGATACAAGGGAAGGTCAAGCCGTCACTGATCCCTTACCAAATTTGGGAGCGGCCTTGCCCATCACCGAATCCGTCCTACCAACTTCGGAAGTGTTGGTTCATCTTGACCAACAACCATTTTAGAAGGTAGTCGTCTCTTTGTCCCTTATCTAGTTATCAAGTTGAAATCCACCGCTTTGTATTTATCTCCACTAAATACAGGGACGACGGCTGTGACAGTTCTTGTTCCCTTAGATGGGGGAGAGGAAGAGGAGGAACTGCTCGGTTATTTAGGTGGGGATGACCTTGACTTTTGTTACTCTCCCAACATCGATTCCCCGGTTGAGGACTTGGAAATCCCAAGTTTTCTTCCCACTCAAATGTTGTTTGCCGCCGCTCCACATATTTCAGCTCATTAACTTTCTACTTTTCAGGGTCCATTTCAGTAATTAAGCTAACTTTCCTTTTGTTTGGCAGGTGGCATGACTTCCGATGTTGCCGGAGAATAGTGTAGCTTGGTGGGAACTACTCGTGCAGGAGCACTATCTTCACCCCGACTACATGCCATTGAGCAAGTGAATCCCCTTGTCATGGTGGTGATGCTAATGG
The DNA here is from genome assembly GCF_001876935.1 of Asparagus officinalis. Lineage (NCBI taxonomy): Eukaryota > Viridiplantae > Streptophyta > Magnoliopsida > Asparagales > Asparagaceae > Asparagus > Asparagus officinalis. The sequence continues at coordinate 74,268,813 of NC_033794.1, read as the reverse complement.
GGGTAGAAGAGGAGGTGCCAGATCGTGAAAAGGTGCCAAGTCAGAAGGAGGAGGTGCCTGTTCAATAAGGGGTGCCTATTCCGAAAGAGAAGGTACCGATTCAGGGAGAGGTGTTGAATCAATGGGAGGAGGCCTCGACCCAAAAGGAGGAACCGGTTGAAGAAGTGGCGCTAATCCATGAGGCCTCAATTCAGGAGAAGGTGCCAACTCCAAGAGGGGAGGCTTTGACTCAAGAGGAGGCACTGGCTGGGGAAGAGGCAAAGATCCAAGAAGAGGAGTTGGCTTAAGCGGAGGAGTCGGATCGGATGATCGATGCCATGGGCGTTCAGGCCTAAGTTCAGCTTGCTGAGGATGTTACTCTTTCTCTTTCTTCTCGTTTCAACCAAAGAATTGTATAGCAGACCATTGAGAATTTCCAGGCTTGCCTCCTGTGATAGCATCCAAATGGTGTTGAACGAAGGCTGCTCTTTCAGTCGTTTTAGGCCATATTTGGACATATATCTGAACGAGCTATGCATGCTGATGGGTGTAGACGTGGCTTCCCCGTTCCAAAGATGATTGGAGGTGGCGGAAAGGGACATCCAGGCATTGTTCTCCCTTTATTCTAAGAATCTGGTTGCCGTGACCACTGAAAATGCCTGGTCTGTGTTGAAGGAACAGGAGCACTACTTGGAAGAGACCATGACCGAGGAGACCCGGTTGTCGATAGAGGTAGAGCAAGCTACTGTAGCAGGCAAGGAGGTGGCCGAGGAGCATCGAAAGACCAGTGCCTTTTTGGCAGATGCAGCCCAATCTATATCAAACGCTAAATAGACCATTGCAGAACTACAGCCTTTCTGGTTGCTAAGGAGTCGGCTCATGAACGGGCGCTGAAGGAGCTGTCAGAGATCGAGAACTGACGGCAGCTGACTATCGCCGATTTCAAAGAGAAAAGTCAAGCTCTGAAAGCGGTGAGAAATAAACTTCACCTAGCTGTCTCGCTCACCGAGAAAGACCTTCACCAACAGATCCTTGCTACCTTAGAGGCGGAGCACATGAGAGCGATCCGGGATGCCGGGTCATAATTGAAGCAGTTTTGACTTAGTTGGATGTATTTTCTCTCTTTTTTGGACTTTGTTCGAACATTTAGTCATAACTCTGTTCGAACGCGTGGTCAAAACTCTTCTAATGAATGAAATTATGCTTTCGTCATTCGCATGTTTCCTTCAATATTTTGTGTGCATATTTCCTGACTCTTGTTGGCCAATCATTTAGGATTTTTAGCAAACCCTCAGCTATCAACGAGTTTGATTTGTCTTTACCGATTACCGTTTGAATCAGGCTAGTCATACTATTCCCCTCAGTATGATGAGTTGTCGAAAAGTGTCGTTCCTACCCTTAGTCATTCGAGGCGTCGGGTTGGGTTAATTACAACCGTTAGGTCATAATTAGGTTGGGCTGTGTCGTTAAGTGTAATAACTTAGCCCAAAATGACCGATCACTTGCGTGAGCGACCGAGAGAGGGTCCGAATAATGACTTATTGCTTGGTAGGTTACCATCCGGGAATCGATCAGGCATATCATTTGGTAGGCCGTTATCGATGAACAACGTTATTTGCGAGAATAACGGTGTTGGGATAATCAAATCATTCAGGGACATATAAGTGTGACGATTGATTGATGTAGAAGCCATCGCATGGTAGGCTACTACCTATCGATAGTTCTAAGAATATTAGAACACTCAGAATGGATCAAATCGTTCAGAGACATATGAGTGTGACAATTGATTGGACAACATCATTTACGGGAATGACGAAGTTGACCGGCCAGAGATCAATCACTTGCTAATTGCAGGTTTGTGTTCGTGTGTTTTTTGTGATTCCAACTCACAAAACACACACATGTTTAAAATATGTAGAGAACACTTTAAACTCTTATTTAACATTAGTGAAGTTCATCTAACACATGAAACAAGAATTATCACATTAAATATCATATGTAAACCCTAAACATGTTTAAAAGCATCAAAACGTCGAGAAAATCATCAAACTCAGTTAAAACTCATGTTTAATTATTTTCAGATCTTAATCTACCTCTGAAAATTCGTACATAATCTTTTAAATATGAAAATATCAGATCTTTATCTTATATATTACAAAAGAACTATTTTTATGCATGAAAATAGGTTTTAGGCTCAATAAAACCAAATCAAAACTCATTAAAATAATTTAAAACATGGGTCTTGAGTTGGCAGAGATGAAACTCGCCTGAAAATCTTATTGAAAGCCTGAAATTGCAAATCCAAAACAGATCCCTTAGCCACAAGCCAACAATCTCTCCTTCACGTTGAAATTTACTTCACAAAGCTCTTGGAATCACAAGAGTTGAACCTAGGGTTTATGAGAGAGATGGTGGCTGCTAGGGTTTGAAAGTGCCGATATAAGATGTGTAAAATTCATGCAAAAATGATATTTATATAGCCATGTGAACCTGAGCCTCAAAAGATTCGAATCCGATTCAAATCATGATTCTGGAAAAACTCACGTCGGTCGATCGGGCTTGGGCCGCCGGTCGACCGGCTAGGGATATTTCAGTGTGTGTAGTTTTTTTGCCTTCGTGCATGTTTTGACTTGTTTCTCTCACATATATGAACTTGTTTGATCTCAAATCACTTGCTATCTTACTCGTACATTATTTAATGATATTTATCATGATAAAAATTCATTTATCATAATTAATCACATATTATCTCAAATTTGTGTGGTTTTACAGTCATTCTTAAGATTATTAGGCCATAGTTAAGTGTGCACTTCACTATTCTTAGTTAGTAAAGTTTATATATACAAAAGTTTTTAGACAATCTATATAGTGGTTAAAAGGATATTGATTTTAATGTACTATTTTTTATAAATCATATTTAATGTGAACCCACCATATAATTTTGATTGCGATCATCATAATTTTAATACGTTTGATTGATTGACTATATAGGTATATAGACCATAGATTACTTTACTTTCTCACATAAACTAATATTTGGTGCTTAATAATTTAAATTATTACTTTTAAATTTAATACAAAGAGGAGCTCTAATAACAATTATTTATTTATCTATAGGATAATATAATCTTAATTCCTATTTTTTGCTTGAGATTTATTCCCTAGTTACACGTATCAAATTAGTAACTAAAATAATAATTATTTATGCATAAATTAGGATGATTGTAGTTTGTCACTAACTATAAAATTTTTATGAAGATATATACCTTACTTTTCATAGCTATCTGCACTACCTATATATATTTTATAAATTAGTTGTTAATTTGACATATTAAATTACTTTTCCTTTGTAAAATTTTTTTGTTTGACTTTTGGATTGTGTAATTATCACCATTCTAGCATAGAAATGACCTCACTCTAAATGGCTTCAAGCCAATGTTTGAGTTGAACTGAAGTATATACTATTGCTACTATGTGTATATATTTTTTAAGAAAATCATATCAACACTTTTTTAAACAGAAGAGAATATTCTGACCTCTGATATTATAAAAACTAAATATAGCCAATTAAGTGATTAGCAAAAGAAAACTTACATCATAAAAGCGTGAATAATAAGATAAAGATGAAAGATAATGGTATTGCCAACACTAATACCAATAGCAAACTACAATGTAAAGTTAACCTATTTTATGGAGCCCAACTACTAGCTATAAGCAGCGAGACTTCCATATATATACTTTATAATTTATTAAAAAAGGTCATATAATCTTGTACAATAAAATTGATTTAATACTAAATACTAATATCATTGTAATAATATTGTTATTAGGAAAAATTCTTCATGAACTTGTATGTTCTTTATGATATATAAGCTAGGCACCCTAAATTTTTGTGTCTTTTATAGAGCCAAAAAGTTTGAATACGAGCATCTAACATTTTGCTCTCACAACAGTAAAATCCACTAAGTAGATGTTGATATACTAGATGAGTTATATGTCCTGTATACAATACAATTACCCTAGGTAAGTGAGTTATAGTAGTGTTTTTTATTCACATCATTTGGGGCAAGATTTGATAGAGACCTTGCATCAAAGAAAAAAGAAAAATTTATATTAAGTTCACATGGGGAAATATATCATAATCTCCTTGCTTTAATTTTGCTAGAAAAATATTCTTCATACTTTCAGTTTTACTTTTATGATTCAGAGAAACAGTCATAAAATTGAATGAGAATATTAGATAATATAAATATGAGTGAAACCACAATTGAAATTTAATGTAAATATAAATTAAATCACAACTAAAAGTTTAATGAACATATTACAAGTAAATTCATGTGCAATTTTTTTTTGCGAATTAAATAATCACCCATCTTTTGAAGACTTCAAGATACTAATAAACAGAGATATTGTACTAGGTTAATGTGTTTATAACTCACAAATAATAGATCACATGGCCACTGTCTGGGTTGAAGGAAACAATGACAATATTTCTTTTGAGAGTGAGATTATTAAGTTGACGATCAATCCCACAAAAAACTTTGAGTTTTTACATCAAAACCACCTAAACTTTTGCCCAAATTGATGGTTACCACATACATTTTTTTAACGAAAAAACCACCTAAAATTGCTTACATGCTTTCAATGTCACACCAATCTATGTTTTTTTACCACATCGAAACCAACTATTTTTTGTAGCTAATGTCTCATGTGTGGTTATGCTTGGTACTTATTTTAAATTTCTGGTGGTAATTGTGATTTTCTTAACATAGAAGCTGGTTCATGTCAAAACTTTATACAGGTAAGGTGGTATACATACCAAGTTGTGTTTTGTAAAGTGGTAACCATAAGAGATATAAAAGTTTAGGTGGTAAGCGATACAAAAGTTTAGGTGGTAACGATAAAAAAACATAGATTGATGTGACATTGAAAGCATGTAAGCAATTTTAGGTGGTTTTCGTCAAAAAAAAAAATTGTAGGTGGTAACCATCAATTTGGGCAAAACTTTAGGTGGTTTTGATGTAAAAGTCCAAAAACTTTGTTTTCTTTTTTATTTCTATTCTACTTTTATCAATTTAAATAATTATGATATTTAACTACGTGCATTGCACGTGCATCTCAACTAGTATGTATATAAGGAAGGGCTTTTTCCGTGCCAGGCCCGGGGGCCAGCCTCTCTAGACAACGGATGATGTAAATACATATGTTGACATCCGATTGGACGAAGAAGCTTCCTCAGACTTTCTTTCGCATCATCATTGACTGTTTGGCTGTAAACATATTGAGCTCCTAGAGGGCATATAGGGACTAGGGGTGGCCATAGATGAGCAAGGTCTAATCGTCAACTCGGCCAAGCTCTAGTCATCGTCGACGAGCTGCTCCACATTGTAGGTTAATGTTACCGATTCGTCCGAACTTTGCTGACTATGCTACGCTCTTTACGCTGGCGTAAGTTGGCAGAAGGCATTTTGTTTGCTGGCCACGTTGGCCGAGCTCCCACGTACGCACACGATAATTCTGGAATTGGTTCTCAGTAGGTAGGCCTGTCCATCCGGCCCGGCCCGACCCGGATTTCCGGGCCCGGGCCGGGCAAAACCGGAGCCCGGACCCGGACCCGGGTACCCCGGGCCGGGCAAAACCGGAGCCCGGACCCGGACCCGGGCCCGGGCCTGGGCGGGGTTCCGTCTGTACTTAGTGTATTCAGTTTTTTTGATCTCTCATATGCTTTGAGATCTTGATGTATATACATTTCTCTCTTTGGTAAATGAATAAAATCTTTTCATTGACCAAAATTATATATACATATATTATATGTAAATATATTGTATATATTTATAAGTTATAACTTAAGAGAGAGAGAATCGCATAAGTAGCCGTTGCCCGTTGGGCCAATGGGGAAGAAGTAGCCGTTGTAATATACTATACTTATATATACTTATATACTAAGAGAGAGAGCACACACATACACACACATATTATACATATATAAGAGAGAGTATACTTATATAAGAGGGAGTATACATATATAAGAGAGAGTATACTTATATATACTAAGAGAGAGAGAGTATATTAGTATATATATATATATATATACACACATGTATTATACATATATAAGAGAGTGTATACTTATATATACTTATATAAGAGAGAGTATACTTATATATACTTATATAAGAGAGAGTATACTTATATATACATATATACTAAGAGAGAGAGTATATACATACATACATACATTATACATATATAAGAGAGAGTATTCTTATATATACTTATATAAAAGAAAGTATACTTATATATACTTATACATATATATACTTATATAAGAGAGAGTATACTTATATATACTTATATACTAAGAGATAGTATATATATACACACATGACATATTATACATATATAGAAATATATTATATATATACATATATTATACATATTATATATATTTATATATACATATATAATACATATAAAAAAATATAAAAAATTTAAAAAAATTCACTATTTCGGGCCGGGCCGGCCCCGGCCCCGGCCCGGAGCCCGGACTTGGCCCGGGTTTCCGGCCCGAGGCCGGGCCCGGGCTGGCGGGCTTTTTGGACACCCCTACCAGTAGGACACTAAACGAATTGAACAGAATTAAATGCGTCGGTGTTCATATTTGTATTTGTTTAATTTTTTTTAAAAATATGGATATCACTCTCTAGATCTAGAATATATTTTTTTAACATTCACAAATATATATAAGATATTACATATATTTTCTTTATTAGTAATTTGTAGTTTGTGAGTACTAAACCATAAGAGTGATTAAATATTTTTATTTAGTTAGAGAAATTTGCTCTAAAAACTGACATATGACTCTTTAAGTTTGTCAAAATTAGTACAAAACTTAAAATACAAAACGTAAATGAGTCGAAAACATAACATCATATATGCAATAGTAAAAAAAAATATCAGGGATGAAACTCTAAACGATTATATAATAATTAAATGAGTTGAATAGATTTGGTTAATTCTATTCGTTTATGAACTGGATGCTAAAACCTATTTGTTTACTATTAAATAAACAACCGAATCGATTATAATCAAATAACGGGACTTCGAATTAAAGAATTACTAGTCGTGAACACCGTGCAAAGCACGACGTATCATTTTTCCCGCTATAGTAATCCCAATTTTTAAATGTTGTAGTAATAAATTTTAGATTTTTTGAATTGCTACAGTTCCCACCTTTTCTACGATTTTTAAAAATACTATAGTATTCCCGTGTGCTACAGTGTTTTTTCAAAAAGGTGTTTATCAGTTTCCTATTTGCTACAGTAATAATATTACAATAAATGCTCCGGTAACATTTACTGTAATATGAATAGTAAATCTTTAGTTCTCTCATTTGTATATAGAGTAGATTTGTTAATTATTTGGCATGTTTCCATTCTCAGGATTGGGTTTACTTATCACCCAACTTTTAACATAAACATGCTTGGATTGATTTTTGAGATGGACTTTGGTTTCATCAACTTTGACGAGTGAATTGGAATTGACAATTTAATTTTGTGGTGTGCTCCATGCTTCTTTCCGCAAGTACGCTCCATAAATATGAATCAAGATGTACAATATGATGCATGGAAGCATTTTCCCCTAATTATTTGCATTAATAATATCAACAATCATGTCCCTCGTATTGCACGTGGCCTTCACAGAAATTCAATTTAGTTCATATTTGGTTACCTTGGACAAAAGTTTTACACTTCCTTACCTAACAAGGCTGACCAAAAAGCCCGCCGGCCCGGGCCGGGGCCCGGGGCCGGGAAGCGGGTCTTAGACCCGCCGACCAACTCTGACGGCGGGAACCGGATCCGAGCTTGGCGCCGGCCCTGGCGTACAGTGCCGGCGGGGTCCGGGCACAAAATAATCGGCGGCCGGGGCGGCCCGGACCCGGGGTGGAGCTCGGCGGGCGCTGCAACGGTCACCCTAGGTGACCGTTTGCGCGGCAAAGCTCCGGGCCTGGCTGGGTCGGCCCCGGCCCGGCTGTGGGCGGTCAGGCGCGTCACAGAGGTGAGGCCGTGTTTTGGCCGTCGTGAAAACGATTCACGAACGTTGACCGTTGATGGCCGGCCGGCCCGGCCAAAACGGTCATATTGGCCGTTTTGATCGTTTTTCCCCTAAAAATGATCAAAAACGGTTATTTTGTGAGGGTTTTTTTTGTCATTTTCTTAGGAGGCTGCCTCTATAAATAGAGGGGGGTTTCACTTCTTCTCCTCACATCAAAACTCATCTACTTCTCTCTAATACTCTTTTATACAATCTTATACTCTCTAATAATCTCTTATACTTTCTAATCCTTCTATCAAATGGCTTCCGAATCTGATTATGAAGAGCATAACCTATCTCCTACCGATCTTGAAATGAGTCCTCCTACAACAGCTACTCCTACCGATCCTACCGGTGTTAATCCCGAATCCGGTGGCAACGAATCTGCACCAAGAGCTCCTAAAAGGCCGAGATCCGCTATGTGGACCAAGGATGAACACTATAGGATCCTTACCCAGAAGGCTAAATGTGCGTTATGCGGCCAGACTTTCCAAGCTCATCATAAGAGTGATACCAACCACCTCAAACGTCTTATAGAAAAACACAACAAAGGCCAGAATCCTCAATGTGATATCCGACAATCTATGATTTCCCAATCTTCCTCTTCTGATAGTCTCGGTAGCTGGAATTATGATGCTGCCCGAGCCAGGAAATACGTAATCATGTTTATCATTCTTAAAAACCTTCCTTTTAAATTAGTAGAAAATGATGAATTTGAAGATATGTTTAGAGATGGTTTTTATCCCGCATTTACAAAATTTTCTCGTCAAACCTGTCAACATGATATTTTAAAACATTATCAGGAGGAACAAGGAAAAATAATTTCTTATTTTAAAAATTTTAACTGTAAATTTTCTTTAACTTCTGATATTTGGACATCTAGAGCACAAATTGGTTATTTATGTATCACAACACACTGGATTGATGAAAATTGGTAAATGTTTAAAAGAGTTGTATCTTTTATTATAATTGAAGAGTCATATACTGGTATTAATATTGTAAATTTAATAATTGAAGAACTTATGAAACTAGAAATTGATCAAAGAATATTTTCCCTTTCACTAGATAATGCAAGTAATAACAATGTAGCTATTGATTTTATCAAAACAACTCTGTCATTACCACGTCATGATGATCTTTTTTCCATATTAGATGTCTCTGTCATATTTTAAATTTAATTGTTCAAAGTGTATTTTTTGAAATTAAACCCATGATAGAAAATGTTAGAACAGTTGCTAATATGCATAATGCTTCTGAACAAAGAATTAAAAGATGAAAACAATTTTGTAAAAGAAAAAATTATAAGCTCAGACTAATTCTAAAAGATGTTGACCATAGGTGGAATTACACCTATACAATGTTAAATGTGGCAATAGAATATAAAAAAATTATAAATAATTTTATAAATTATTATGCTTCTAGTTCTAGCTCTGGTAGCACTTATGGAATAACTAAAAATGAATGGACAATTATATGTAATTTAAATGAGATGTTACAAGTTTTTTATGATGCTACAATGTTATTATCTGGATGTTATTATCCAACTATTACTTTAACTGCTTTACAAATTTTAAATTTTCAAATTTTTTTAACAAATATTGTATGAATGATACTTTTGGAGCTATAATTTTTTAAATGGAGACCAAATTTAATAAGTATTTTAGACATATTCCTTATATTTGTGGTTTGAGGGTTCTTATTGATCCATATTTGAAGGATATTGGCCTTCGAAGTTTGTTATAATCATTGTATGGTGGACAGATTATAGACTTAGATGATGGATCCATCCTTAATGCTACTTCTCATCATTTAGCTATTAAAAATTATTTTCAAACCTTATATGATGAGTATGTAGCTGGACATGGTGTAGCTGCACAACGGTCTACAGCTTCGACGCCTTCGAGCTCAGACCGAGGTAAAAGTGTAAGTTTTGATAGGTATGCAATGGTAGCTGAGCTAACTGGTGGATCTGGACTTGGATCATCATTAGAGGTTTCTGAAATAGATGAATATTTATCTGCTTCTTTAGTTAAATGTCAAGGAAATACTTTAGATATTTTACAATGGTGGAGAGTATATGGATCAGTTTAGATATTTTACAATGGTGGAGAGTATATGGATCAGTTTCATATCCTATACTTTCCACCATGGTTCGTGATTTACTAAAAGTGCATGTTTCGACGGTAGCTTCGGATCCGCCTTCTGCATAGCAGGACGTTTGATCGACGACCACATGACATGCTTAGATCTGTATACTGTACAAGCGGTGATGTGCTTACAAGATTGGTGGAGGTACGAGAAGTGAACGCAAGACATCGATCGGATGACTGGAATTGAAGATAAATTTGAAGAGTTGGGACTAATAGATAGATATAAAGATTAAACAATATTCATCAAATTGTAATTTTTATTTCTTAGCTTTAAATTTGTAATGAATTATTTTGAAAACAGTTACAAATGGTAGTGATATAGGTGAGTAGGTGCCAACCTAGTTGGGATGTACTCATCTATTGTGATGCGACGAATTCTGAAATAAATTTATACTTGTAAAGGAATAATAAAGAAGTTATTTTTATCATCTTTTATTTTTATAATTTTTTGTATTTGTAATTTATGTCATTTCAAGTTATTAATAATATTATTGTTTTTTATTAGCATTTTCTGTAATTTTTTATGTATATTATAAATTTTAAAGAGATTTTTTTAAAAAAATAAAAAAAGTTAAAAAATCCAGGCCGACCCGGAGCTAGCCCGGATGGACATGTCTATTACCTAATATTATCCATACCCAAGTTCACATGTGAGAGTGTGTATGACAAACTACACAAATTAGGCCAGGACCAGTCCTGACCCACTTTTGTGTTCAACCAGTTTTCTTCTGAACCAGCCCTCCTGGTCCAAAAGAAAGCTGGTGTAGATACCATATTTTGACCAATAAAAATAGAATCAGATCTAACCCTCTTTCTTGTCAAACAAAAAATCTTTCAGAACTGGGTCAAACCTTCTTAATTACTCGGTCCATAAATCTCAATACGATATAGAGTAGATATGCACATATAACACCATTAGCATTGGGTCCAAACCTTCACAATTACTCAGTCCATCAATCTTTTCATAGCCGAGGAACATGTTGCACCATAAAGAAACAGACTAATGTCTTTGTCAAAATCATGTAGGTCCACTAAATTCACAAGCATCACACAATTGGAACTATGCCAAAAAAAAAGGGCTTGGGCATCAAATAGCCAAAAGAATGATGATATCTATAACTCAAGCATGTAAAATTTACAAAGGAATTTGAATAACACTCGTAATGATGATACCTAAACCCCTCTATCTCCTCACTCCCAAAATATTATTTCACCTTGCTCCCCAACCAATCCCAAGTCCTTGAGCCTTCTTTCCTGGTAGTATTCCAGCTCATCCAATTCCAACTCCCTCCCTCTGAAGATTTCATCAATTTGATGGAGTACTTTCTTCTCCCCAACTCTTATGCCTACCGCCATCTTAAGTCTTGGTTCCATATGTCCCCCTTCCATAAGCTTTTCATCCTGCAAATTACATCATTTGTTACTCTGAAAAATTAACACACATTAAAACAAGAGGAACTTGAATAGTTGAAGCTTTTATCGGATAGCTACACATCTCAGATGCTACGAACTTAATTAGACGAGGGGAGCTCTAACTAGGAGAGGTTGCCAGATATCTACCTTCCAATTCTAAGGATAATTTTACACCCCTGTACCTGGTGTGGTGTTGTAAAATTTCACAGGTGAGCCTAAGGTCTGTGCATCTACATGGATAACCCTACGGTTCTTGATTGGGATTACACGGGTAACCCTAATGAACATAATCTTAGGTAACTCAGGGTTTACTTGTGTATCTCAATCAGTAATCTCAAGGGTTGGTTATTCGTGTAGATACATTAATCTCAGGTCACCCGTAACAACACCAAACGGCATGGCACGAAGATGTAAATAAAGCACGGAACATGTGAATATAACCACATCAATACTATCTTCTTCTTGTACGTTAATATCACTGATATTCAAATATATTTCCTCCTCTTCGAAGCAAATAAAATCCAGTCTCATTAGACAAAAAAGACAAAATATCCAACCAAGACAACAACATGTAGGAAAAGTTTCAATTTACTACGCATAGCAGTTTGCTTAAGGTAGAGAGAGAAGGCAAGAAAAAAAATTACCTCGTCAATTGTAGTGTGGTAAGCAGATAGGGCAGTTTTACATGCGTTTCTAACAACGCAGCAAATCATCTCTTCGTTGGCACGGCTCACGGGCAATTCAAGATGGCCCCAAACTTTATTTCTGAAAATTGATTCCAAAAGAAAAGCATCGGTCCCTCCGAGTGATACCAACCGCAAGTATTGGAGCATTGATTGTGGAAGTGAGCAACCTAGAACAATGTCAAAATATGCAGTTTCTCCCAAACCATTTAACTCCGCAATGTCTAATTTGTCTCCATAAAATGGATCTGATTCAGCAATTTCCAGAGTCAACGTATATGCATTCCGATCAGAGTTTGATTCAATGAATCCGTAATCAAGAGCCAGTTCAGCGTTGCTCTTTTCTACATCATACTGTATATATACCTGAGAAATTTTCAATTTAGAGAATATATGACTAATTTAAGAGTTATTGGTGCATGATATTAAAATTTTCCAACTAATTAAATAATGATAAACGAAGTTATCAGGAGTTCACCTGCTGACCGGCCTTGACAGAGACAGGAGTCCACAAAGAGAATACAAGTTCCTTGGAGAATAGGCCCTTTCCTTTGATCTCCCATGAAGGTTCCTCTAAAGTGATACTTGGATTGTGGTTAACCTGAACCAGACGCACCAAATATAATAAAATTGGGATTTATGGAAAATTCTAATTTCAACTTAAAGAAGAAAAGCACTTATTAGTATCAATAACACCAGTACTATATGCTAAAGGCTATGGCTAGCAGATAGAAAGAAATTTTTTTTTTTTCAACAATGGCTCACTAGCATGGAATGGAGGCTTATAGAATGGGAGATGAAAAGGTTCATAATAACTTCCCAATCCTCACTTCCTCCAATTTTAATTATAAATAAGCGTCAGGTTTCATATCCTAGAGTTACCCGTGTATGACTATTTTTAACTCCCTAGTTTTCGAAAGTAAAGATTAATGTTCAAATTCAAAATCAAAGAAAACAAATTGGTATCTATCTGGGTCTGAGCAAAAGGAAGCGAGAGCATAACCAAAACCATCTTTACGAAATTGTACCCAAAACTATGTGAATCTTATGGTCAGCTAGGATAAATAGATCGAAATTGCTACACAGAATAACCCATCCATTCTCATATTTGGTATTCGATTAATCACTTTTGGAGTCATCATTGTCAAAACCCCTCCCGACTCTTGTGCTTTTCACGAGTGATCAATCTCGTCAGACTAACTAGCAGTTGTCATCCAAGTGAACGTTTTCCCAAGAGACACCCTTGCTTAGCTTGGGATCACAACAGTCCGCTAGTATAATAATATAAGTGTACTAGTATCAACTACTCTAATGCAACATGCAAAAGAACGCAACTGAAATGAGCCAAGCACTTAAAAATAAAAATCATATCCGCAACGAATTCTTTAAAATTTCCTAGCTTCCAAAAGAATCTTATCGTGACATTATGGCTCACTACCATATAGATAATCATTTTAGAACACATGAAATCGAGGTTATCTGAATTTTTCCCAGAAAGAATTCTTTTGAAATACGGTGTATAACTTTGGCATACAACAATTTGGGTCTAGAAATAAAATGAATTTTTTGTACCCGAGTCCAAAAGCAATTTGGGAGTGGGGTGGGTTTAAAATAAATCAGGGTAATACTTTGGGTTCATAAACAAAAAAGCATATGTTAAGTTTCTCCTATTGGATAATAAACGTTAAATATTCAAATTTCCAAGATACTAAAAGAAGAATATTCCTTTCGTTGACCTAAAGGTTATTTATCTACGTATAAGAGGAAGAGATGAGTAAGAGCACAATAAAAACTATTTTTTTTATCAAGCTTTACCTAAAAACAAAGTAAATCTTACAAGGTCAGCTAGGGGAATTAGAACAAGATTTTCACCCCGAAGACCCGAAAATGCCCTTGATCTGAGTACTCCAAACGCCCATAGGAAATCTGTGAAGGTGATGACCGATGGGAAGAGATGTTGATTAGGAACTATGATTTCATCTTCCACTTTGATGAATTCGCCTTGGACATACTCTTTGACACCCTCCGTTGTGCTTAACAATTGAGTTCCTTCAAAAAATATGACAAAGACCAAATATGTTACAGGAAAAACTGCATTGTTCTATGAAAATCATGGATCTAATAATAACAAAAAATTTAACAGAATTCCATCCTGCAATTTGGCGGGTAACATTTTGCAAAAAATATCCTAAATAACCCATTTTAGCAGTGTGTTTTTCTAGCCTTGTTCTTACCTTATATCAATTGGACTGTTTGAATGATTGTTACTGTTGCCCTGTTTAGAATTAAGTAGATTGTGTTCGACACAAGCGAAGAAGATCTACTCGCGTTTGAGGATGCATGCCCAGTCTTCATCTGAAGGGAATGCAGCAATCTAGCTCATGTTTTAGTCAAATATGGACTTTCACTTGATACACTAGGCTCATGGTTTGATAACTACCTCGAGAATGTAGCCCAGCTGGCTTTTGCTGATTTAATTCGATTGAAAATACAAGTTCTTTTATTAAAAAAAGAAAAAGTTTAAATCGTTTATCAAATTTAACAGATGAAAAGGATATATAACTACTCGTTTACGAAGTTCGTATTTAAGTAATCCTATTTTAGGGATATTTTGATGTTAGTCCCTTAAATCTGTCGTATTTTGGGATTAATACACCAAATCATTGAAAATTGCTGTTAGGTCCCCCAGTTCCAAAGTTACCTTGAAATTAGCCCGTCAAGTCATTGAAACTGCCGTTAGGTCTCCCAGTTCCTAAGTTATTTCAAGATTAGTTCTTCAAATTATTGAAATTGCTATTAGGTCCCTTAGCTCTTAAGTTAATACTGGAATTAGCCCCTCCAATTAAGAGTAGAAGTTTGAATAAAAAAAGAATCTTACGGGAAATTGGTAAGAAGAAGAATGAAGCTAACCTTGTATCTCAAACAGCTCCTCCTCCGACCTGCACGCAGGATCATGAAATGGGAAATTCAGAGAGGGAAAATAGAAGGACGAAGAAATTTTCTTTTTAAACTCATTCCAACTTTTATTTTTAAAAACCGACCCACTCCCATTTTTATTACAGAAATCGACTCATTACGTGATCAAAATGCTGACGTGGCCACGAAATGGGTCGATTTTTTTTAATCTCGCCTCTAAATAGTCGAGTTTGACAACCCCGACTATTTAGCTATTGTATAAGCTAATTTAGTCGGGGTTCGAAACCCCGACTAATTTAACACACTCTTTAATTGATCGGGGTTGGGAACCTTGTCCAATTCGAAAGACCTTTTCGAAATGGTCGGGGTTGGAAACCCCGTCCATTTAGCCGAGACTTGTCCCTAGCGGACGAGTCGAGCTGGAAATGGCTAAGGGACCAAATAGTCGGGGTTGACAACCCTAACTATTTGGCCCCTAGGCCCGCCCCTATATAAACCGTCGGGGTTGGCAACTCCGACTATTTGGTCCTTGGGCTCGACCCCTATAAAAACCCCCAATCGTTCTCCCCACCTCCCCACCTCATTCCCAGCAGCCCCAAAACACTCACAACCCTCAAACTTTCTTTCCAAACCCATATTTATCACAAATCTTGGATTCAAACTCAATTTTCAACCGAATTTCATCGTGAAGCTTCTGAGTGGTAATTTTTCAACATTCTCTCCTCTTTTAACATGTAGAAATCTAGGGTTTTTTCTTAAAAACGAATTTTTCTACATTCTCTCCTTTATTTGTAGTTAAAATTAAACATTTAGGGCATAGAATACTCAAATTTAGGGTTTAGAATTTGGAGGTCAATTTTAGGGTTTAAGATTTAGGGGTTTAGGGTTGTAGTTTGGGGTTTAGGGTTGTAATTGATAATCTTTTTAAATATTTTTGCATTTAAATGATATAATTTTCTTTTTCATAGGTTGAATAATATGATTTTTATTGCTTGCTCTTATAGTGAAAATTTTAATTATGGAATAAATAATATGCCAATATATGTCGGAGGGGAGACAACGTCGTTAATGATCTCGGAATCATATAGTTACCTTGACTTGGTTAATGAATTACATCGAGTTACGGCAATTGACCCACGAGAGTACCGACTAAAAATAATATGCAATTGGCCCATAACTTTTGATAGAATGTCCGCAGTTGAGATCTCAAACGATCATCATATGAATATTATGTTTAATTTGAGCAAACCACAACCAACGATAGAATTGTTTATTGAAAAGTTGCTACATAGTTCGTGCTAAATATTCAACCCTCCAGGAGAATTCTCACGCATGAAAACTATTTTTTTTATCAAGCTTTACCTAAAAACAAAGTAAATCTTACAAGGTCAGCTAGGGGAATTAGAACAAGATTTTCACCCCGAAGACCCGAAAATGCCCTTGATCTGAGTACTCCAAACGCCCATAGGAAATCTGTGAAGGTGATGACCGATGGGAAGAGATGTTGATTAGGAACTATGATTTCATCTTCCACTTTGATGAATTCGCCTTGGACATACTCTTTGACACCCTCCGTTGTGCTTAACAATTGAGTTCCTTCAAAAAATATGACAAAGACCAAATATGTTACAGGAAAAACTGCATTGTTCTATGAAAATCATGGATCTAATAATAACAAAAAATTTAACAGAATTCCATCCTGCAATTTGGCGGGTAACATTTTGCAAAAAATATCCTAAATAACCCATTTTAGCAGTGTGTTTTTCTAGCCTTGTTCTTACCTTATATCAATTGGACTGTTTGAATGATTGTTACTGTTGCCCTGTTTAGAATTAAGTAGATTGTGTTCGACACAAGCGAAGAAGATCTACTCGCGTTTGAGGATGCATGCCCAGTCTTCATCTGAAGGGAATGCAGCAATCTAGCTCATGTTTTAGTCAAATATGGACTTTCACTTGATACACTAGGCTCATGGTTTGATAACTACCTCGAGAATGTAGCCCAGCTGGCTTTTGCTGATTTAATTCGATTGAAAATACAAGTTCTTTTATTAAAAAAAGAAAAAGTTTAAATCGTTTATCAAATTTAACAGATGAAAAGGATATATAACTACTCGTTTACGAAGTTCGTATTTAAGTAATCCTATTTTAGGGATATTTTGATGTTAGTCCCTTAAATCTGTCGTATTTTGGGATTAATACACCAAATCATTGAAAATTGCTGTTAGGTCCCCCAGTTCCAAAGTTACCTTGAAATTAGCCCGTCAAGTCATTGAAACTGCCGTTAGGTCTCCCAGTTCCTAAGTTATTTCAAGATTAGTTCTTCAAATTATTGAAATTGCTATTAGGTCCCTTAGCTCTTAAGTTAATACTGGAATTAGCCCCTCCAATTAAGAGTAGAAGTTTGAATAAAAAAAGAATCTTACGGGAAATTGGTAAGAAGAAGAATGAAGCTAACCTTGTATCTCAAACAGCTCCTCCTCCGACCTGCACGCAGGATCATGAAATGGGAAATTCAGAGAGGGAAAATAGAAGGACGAAGAAATTTTCTTTTTAAACTCATTCCAACTTTTATTTTTAAAAACCGACCCACTCCCATTTTTATTACAGAAATCGACTCATTACGTGATCAAAATGCTGACGTGGCCACGAAATGGGTCGATTTTTTTTAATCTCGCCTCTAAATAGTCGAGTTTGACAACCCCGACTATTTAGCTATTCCTCCACAAAAAACTCTCAGCCCTCAAACTTTCTTCCCCAAACCCTTATTTTGATTTCAACCTCAATTTTCAGCCGAATTTCATCGTGAAGCTTCTAAATGGTAATTTCTCTATATTCTCTCCTCTTTTAACATGTAAAAATCTAGGGTTTTTTCTCAAAAACGAATTTCTAGCGTTTGAACTCTATTTGTAGTGGTTTATTTCGAAAATTTATTCTTGTTGCGGTTGAAATTAAACATTTAGGGCATAGAATACATAATTTTAGGGTTTAGGATTTGGGAGTTAATTTTAGGGTTTAGGAGTTGGGGGTTTAGGGTTGTAATTGGGATTTAGGGTTGTAATTTGGGGTTTAGGGTTGTAATTGATAATATTTTTAAAAATTTTTGTATTTAAATGATATTTTTTTTTTTGCATAGGTTAAACAATATGATTTTTATTGCTTGCTCTTATGGTGAAAAAATTAATTATGAAATGAATAATATGTCAACGGGGTGACAATCCCGTTAATGATATCGGAATCATATAGTTACCTTGACTTGGTTAATGAATTACATCGAGTTACGGCAATTGACCCACGAGAGTACCGACTAAAAATAATATGCAATTGGCCCATAACTTTTGATAGAATGTCCGCAGTTGAGATCTCAAACGATCATCATATGAATATTATGTTTAATTTGAGCAAACCACAACCAACGATAGAATTGTTTATTGAAAAGTTGCTACATAGTTCGTGCTAAATATTCAACCCTCCAGGAGAATTCTCACGCATGCTAGATTTAGGAGTTGAGTCTGATGGTTTTCTTTCTTCTTCAAGTGAAATGATGCGGACTCAATTTTAATATCACAGTGGTGCACCTTCATTCGGTGGAACGTCAAATGTCATGAACAATGAAGTCTTTTATGAAAATTTGAGGCCGTTAAGAGGGGTAACAATTGAAGAGGATGAAAGAAGGAACGCCTCTGAAGGTGAAGATGAAGATAGTACACCAATTGACAGCATGTAATTTATGAGTGAAGATGATGAAGAGAATCAGGATTGGCCCGATGAACCTTATGTTAATAATGAATATGTTGAGTACGAAGAACCAGCCCCCGACGAGTTTGAAAATGACGAGTGGAATCGTTCTTCCACAGTACAAGATATGCGCATTGGCGAAAGTTCATCTCATAGAGAAGATGACGAGGTCCTTTTCCGAGTTGATGATTTATTCGAGACTAAAGACCAATTAGTTGATGCTATTCGTGATTACTCAATCAAAAAAATGGTCAAATTCAAGCAAATTAAAAGCAATCGCACAAGTTATGAGGCAATCTGTTTTATGAATACACAAAGGCAAGGTCGGGCAGAGGGAAATGAAGCTGATTACGTATGTCCTTGGAAGTTATATGCATTTACCGGAAAGAAACATAATGGATATTTTAGGATCACAGAATACTGCGATGTTCACACATGTAACAATCTAATATTCGAGAAAGATCACAGTGGTGCTTCTGCCTCCTACATAGCTCGGTTGATTATGTCAAAATTAAAGAAACAACTTGAACTAAGGCCCGATAATATAATTGATAGAGTGTTACATACGAAGTTCATTGAAATATCGTATAGTAAAGTGTGGAATGCAAGGAAAATTACGATGACAAAAATATTTGGTGATTGGGAGAAGTCTTACGCGACACTACCTTAATATCTTGATGCGATCAAAAGAAGCAATCTTGGATCTGAATACAAACTCATAACCAAAGAGATCAATCCGGAAGTTCATCAATTCACCTCTGTATTTTGGGTATTTGGTCCTTCGATCGAGGGATTTAAATTTTATCGGTCAGTTCTTAGCATTGATGGCACACACTTATACAGTAAATATAAGGGTGTATTGCTTATCGCTACAGGAGTAGATGCAGATGATGACTTATTTCCTTTGGCCTTCGTAGTTGTGGAGGTCGAGAACAGTGAAAATTAGAAGTGATTTTTTTCTTGCATTCAATTATATATTTTTAATGTGTTGCCTCCTAGAAAAATTACTTTTATATCCGATAGGATGAAAGATATTCCAAGAGCATTGTACAGGAGATTTAGCTCTCATCACAATCACCGCTATTGCTTACGATACATTAGAGCTAATTTTAAAAAGTGCTTTGGCCAGATACATTTACAAAACCTTCTTTGGCAAGCGAGTGTTACACCCGAAACGTGTGTATGATTGGATACATGATCAAATCAAGGCAACATCTCAAGCTGCACATTACTGGATTGAGAGTAGTTTGGGAAGTGATTACGTCGACCGATTGGCACTAAGTAAAGATGAAGGGAATCACTATTGCATGATGACAACTAATTATTCTGAAAGTTTGAACGGTGTACTTAAGGGGGCTCGAGCAATGCCCATACAGGCGTTGGTTGCGAGGACATTTTATAGACTAAATCATTATTTTGTCAAACGGCAAGAAGATGGAGCAAAGTGGGGGACATTGTTGACACCAAAAAATAAAGAGATTGTAGGAGCTCGTGTCAAGCAGGCGAGATTGACTAAGATTGTTAGATTTACTATAGATGAATGACAGGTTAAAGACAATCACAGGCATAATTACACCGTTAATTTACGAGGGACAATGCGCATGCACATACCAGAATTGTAAAAATTACCATGTTCACATGTTATAGCGGTTACGACCAAGCAATTTAGGGGGTGCAAATACATCGTATTACACATACGCTTCTGAGTGGTATCAATCAAGCCACTATAGAGATTTATACAATTAGTGTTTTCATCCCATTATAGATAGTCGTTACTGGCCACCCTATAACGGGCTGCATGTGTTACCTCCTGA
This sequence comes from Asparagus officinalis, assembly GCF_001876935.1. NCBI lineage: Eukaryota > Viridiplantae > Streptophyta > Magnoliopsida > Asparagales > Asparagaceae > Asparagus > Asparagus officinalis. Next base: position 74,248,027 of record NC_033794.1, on the reverse strand, counting down.
ATATAAGAGATAAGCCGGACACCCGAAATAACACGCATAAAAGGTACGATGGATGAAGGTCGGGAAAGAGCTCCAAAAAAAAGGTGTGGATATTGCAGTCAACCGGGTCACAGGAGATCTCATTGTCCCACCAATCCAAATAAATAGCAATTAATGTGTACATTTTATTTAATTTTTAATTTTATTCCACTTTATTTATAAGTCAATGATTATATACGAAATCTGTACTTTTATTCTACTTTTATTTTTGCATACGTTATAGCACTCACACATTTATATCATCATATGTGCAGATATGGAGGCGGGTCCATTGACGTATGAGGTCCTTTATGACCAAGATCGACATCGATCCGCGAAGATAGACTTTGGGGAGGTAAATTACATTGGTAGTTGTAAATTATATTTTCAATCATATCAATTATTCTAAGTTATTGATTGTTACTGAACATTTGCATTGTTTAATGTATGCAGGCCCCGAGCATTACTATCGTTGATCATACTCGTGCACATTCGAGTTGGGACTTGACGGACCCATAGGTCCAATTTTATGTCCGTCAAGCAGGCTTCTTTGAGTGCTCACAAATTAAATGGGAGAGACTTGATTGAGCTCCCTTGACGGTATTGATTGAATGGAGGCCCGAGACAAATACATTCCACCTGCGCCAAGGAGAATCGACGAATCATTGCAGGATATTAGGGTTTTGCTTGGACTCAGAGTGGATGGAGATGTTATCACGGGTAGCGACGACTTTAACTGGGTAGGGAAGTGCGAAGAATTGTTGGATTCCTCACATGAAGGGTGATAAGATCAAGCTTGAATGGTTGAGAAACAATTACATGAATGTATCGGTCGATGCGACCGAGAAGATCATCAAGATGTATGCCCGTGCATACATACTTCATATGATCGGTACTATTCTTTTTCCGGATTCCACGAAGGATTCGATGCAAGTGAGATGGTTGCCACTCCTGGAGGATCTTGAGGGTTGTGGAGAATTATCATGGGGGAGTGTCGTGTTAGCGTATCTGTATAGGGAGATGACCAAAATGGTACTTGTTTAAAACAAAGAATTCAAGGGTTGTCTCACTCTGCTACATATATGGTCTTTGGAGAGATTGCATTTGGGTTGCCCAGATTTGAGGGAGACCCGTGCTCTCGATGACCATATTCCGTTAGGCTGCAGGTATTACTAAGTTATTTTGTAAGACATATGATTACATGTAATTTTATACATTTATTTTAATCTATACTAACCCATTGTATATAAAATAAATGGAATGTGTCCAGATCTTGGCATACCTCACCAAAGGGCCATGAAAACTTCTACAGGAACAAGCTTGATCAAATGGAGGATGAACAAGTATTAAATCATAATATCTAAATATATTCAATCATTACATCATTTATTACTAATATCTGCTTTACTTAATCTTTTTATAGGTCAAGTGGATGCCATATGAACTAGTTTTGAAGTCACTACCAGATATTTGCAGGGAATGTGAGGATGTATGGCGTGTTGGCGTCCCAATCATATGTTTTGAGATTGTAGAGATGCATGTGCCCGACCGTGTGCTCCGATAATTTGGACTGCAACAACATATTCTGAACCATGTGGAGAGAATAGAGCGAAATTCTAGAAAATGTGCACATCATGCAAATTGGGAATATATTCCCCATGCTTACATCGAGAGGTGGGAGTTGAGGGAGGAACAAGTAGTGATGGAGAGGGCTGACGTACCTGACCTAGGTATGTATTTGCGGTGGTATTGGGGGATTACTCGCCGGTGAATATTTTAGGAGAACAAAGTCCCTAAGAAGTACATACCAAGAGGCCAGTTGAGAGAGAGTTGGTAAGTGTATAAGCAAAATATACAGTTATTTTGTGAGTTTTTTTTTATTATCATCCACTTGATAATAATTTTATTTCGGTTTTTATCTTATAGGTACAAGAGCTCGAAGAGCTTTCTACTATGGCGCATGATGCATTGCGAACGACGTTCCTTCGCATGATAAAAAATATTTGGTTCGCTCTTTAGAGGACGCGTAATGCAAGACGTGATGGACGCGAGGAGTGACCAATTGAGTACAGGCGTCGACGGTTTCGAGGACACACAGGGCAGGCTCAAGCCGTGCACATGATGAAGCTGACAGCTCACAGCAGGCTCAAGCTGAATGTTCACAGCCGGTTCGAGTCGACGAGGATGTCATGCACTCCTAACTTCACACACAACCGAACGAGGATCTCATCCGAGCTCACATCGAAGGTGAACGGGGAAGGGGGAGAGGAAGAGGGAGAGGGAGCGGGAGAGGAAGATGAAAGGGAGTTATAAATATTTGTTAAGTTTCGATATACTTGATAGGATTTTTTGCGTTTGAAACTGAATATTATGTATCCGAAGTTTCGATATACTTGATAGGATTTTTTGCGTTTGAAACTGAATATTATGTATCCGATTGAGTATTGATTATTAGTATGTGAATTGCATGGTATGTATCGTTTGAAACTGAATATTATGTATCCGATTGAGTATTGATTATTAGTATGTGAATTGCATGGTATGTATCCGATTGATGGAATTTTAGTAAGTGAAATGAATGTTTGCGATTATGAATTGGTATGTGTGTTATCTGTGATTGTGATTGTATTGTAGATTGATAAATGTGTACCATTAGTTAGTGGATTGATATGTACTAACAGGAGTTTGATTTTCTAGCTGAAAGTGAACAGGAAGAGCTCTGCAAAATAGTCGGGGTTGGAAACCCCGACCACTTTGTGCACCTATACAAAATGGTCGGGGTTCCCAACCCCGATCATTTTGCCTTAGCCAACTCTCACGTATTTTGCTTTAAAAGTCTCTGCTAAATGGTCGGGGTTGGGAACCCCGGCCATTTTGGAAAAAGCTTTCAAATTGATCGGGGTTTCCAACCCCGACCAATTAGACAGTGTGCTAAATTAGTCGGGGTTGTCAACCCCGACTAATTTAGGTTGTATATTAGTCAGGGCGTGCAAAATAGTCGGGGTTGCCAACCCCGACTATTTAGAGGCGAGATTAAAAAAAATCGACCCATTTCGTGGCCATGATGCTGATGTGGCTACGAAATGGGTCGATTTTTGTAATTAAAATAAGAATGGATCGGTTTTTAATAAATAAAAGTTGGAATGGGTTTAATTCGAAAATTTCTTCCCGAAGGAACTAACTTTAATCTAGCTGGTGGTCGGGCCCCCTTTTTTTTTTAGAGGGAAGAAGATCAGAGCTATCACCAGAAAATGGGGGAGTCAGTGGAGTCGGGGAGAATGCGGAGGTAAGGGAACCAAGGGGAGGAAGAGCCCAGCGCCCTTTCCCGGAGGAGGAAGAGTGCGATGGAGACCCAAGCCCGGCATAGTGGGCCCACCTCGGAGCCCCGCCACCGTCCTTCGGGACTGATCCACAGGCTCCTTGGGAATTCCTCTAGGGAACCTCGTTCTCGCCACGTCCTTCCAGGGCCAGCAGCCCAGGCCTCCGGACGAGACCCAGGGCCGCGACGGGCGGGGTGGGCCCCCCGCTCCCGTCTCGCGGCCCAGCGCCCAGAAGTCGGCCGCTGCGACTGTAGTGACGAAGCAGCTGCGTCTGTCCGCTTTCTTCTCCTTCTTCTTCTTGTAGCGATGCTGCTCTGATGAGATTAATATTCCATTTAATCTAATTCGGACGAATCACGGTTGAAGAGCGTTTTTTTCCATTTAAAAGAGAGAAGGAAAAAATATATATAGTTCGGTTTCAGTTTAAAAGCTTGGAGATCTCACCTTCCATCGGGGCGTCGGAGAGAGAGAAAGCGTCGTCGGCTCGGCGGGAGAGCGAGGAGCATCGCGCGCGAGGGAGGGAGAGAGCGGCGATTGGAATTGAGTTTGAGGATAAGAGCTTACTTGGGCTGCATAAATTTTCAAAACCATCCCTTTTTAAAATTTATTTATAAAAAACGACCTATTTCAATTTTAATTACACAAACAGAACCAGTTGGATGAAACTGGGTCTGTTTTTAAAAAAAAAAAATTCAAACTTCACGGGAGTTGAACTCCCGTGAAGTTTGAATTTTTTTTTTCAAAAACAGACCCAGTTTCATCCAACTGGGTATGTTTTTGTAATTAAAGTTGAAAAGGGTCTTTTTTTGGGAATAAATTTTAAAACCGGATGGTTTTGAAAATTTGTCCTACTTGGGCTTGACCGTTTGGTCAGAGGTCTTAATTGAGGGACAAATTTTCAAAACCAACCAATTTGATGTTTTAATTGCAAAAAACGATCCGTTTCTATTTTATTTAGAGAAACCGATCTGGTTTCAGCACTGTCGCTGAAACCAGGTCGGTTTTTGAAAAAAACTTTACGAAACTTCACGGGAGTTCAACTCCCTTGAAGTTTAGTACGTTTTTAAACTTCACGGGAGTTGAACTCCCGTGAAATTTATTTCCCTCAATAAATTTATTTCCCTCCGTGCGGCCTACATAAACAGGTGGGCTCACAGGTGGGATTTCATCCAGGATACGAGGCCCACGGCTGTTGACTATATCGCGTATATGGGTTGGTATTGGGATATCACACGTAGATGGATCACACGTGACCCACAGCCCTTAGCTGGACACATGCCACGGCCACCGACAGACAGTTACATCCCTAGTGGGATGCACGAGAGAGATTGCGTAAGTTTCTAAGCTAAATTATAATATTTTTTTCTTGAGTTGGTACTTAATAAACTATTTACCTCACAGGTCCGTGCTTTTGATAGCATTAAGGCTGATATTGATGCGACCGTGCCTGAGATTCAGGATCAGGTGGCGTTAGGGCTCCTCGGCAGGATCAAGAAGACCATAGCACAGGTGTTTCATAAGACTCACGTCGTCGAGGCTCATCAGCGCGGGGGGCGGGGAAGAGCGAGGGGGAGGGGGAAGAGAGGGAGAGGAAGGAGAGGAGCTATATTGGGTTGTATTTGAACTTATTTTGTTAAAATTTGTAAATTGTATGAATTTTCAAATGCTATACTTTTATTGATCAATTATAGCTCGATATGTGATCTTTTTGCGTATTGTTTGATTCGTGCGTGTTTAAATAATATATATATTGCAGTAATTATTATCAACAGGTAAATAGTTGTATATATGAGTTAAATAGGTAGACGTATGCATGTTGTGCATGTTTTTGCAAAACCTGCAACTTCACGGGAGTTGAACTCCCGTGAAGTTGCAGTGTAAATTTCCCAGAAAGCGATTCTCTGGGAAATTTGGCCTGTAACTCCACGGGAGTTCAACTCCCGTGGAGTTTTAACAATACAACAAACTCCACAGGAGTTGAACTCCCGTGGAGTTTATTGAGGGAAATAAATTTCACGGGAGTTCAACTCCCGTGAAGTTTAAAAACGTACTAAACTTCACGGGAGTTGAACTCCCGTGAAGTTTCGTAAAGTTTTTTTCAAAAACCGACTTGGTTTCAGCGACAGTGCTGAAACCAGGTCGGTTTCTCTAAATAAAATAGAAACGGGTCGTTTTTTGCAATTAAAACATCAAATGAGTTGGTTTTGAAAATTTGTCCCTTAATTGGGCTTCATTCGTTTTTTCGTTATTGTTTGTAATTGTACTTGTGCAGGGCTGGATTTGCACTGCGAGTTCAAAATGAAAGAAATGAATATAACATTTTATAACAAGTTAAATAAATAGGATTAAAACGTAGAATGTAGACAAATAGTTAATAATCAAAAGGATCAAACGTACATTCTTTAACGAATCAAATACTAAAAAGTTATTTATCTAATGTTAAAGTGTACAGCCAAACCAAAAAACTCTGCTGATATCCGTTGAGAGTTATTAGACGCAATCCAAAATCATACAACGAGGCAAAGAAGAAGAACCGTACAATAATAACTCTAATAATAAAATTAAAATTACATAAGCCACTCGCAAGGCTATAACTTGGCACCGCGGACAAGGAGATCTAGCTCTAGAACCTCACAGCCAATTTGAGAACAGGGCCGGCCCTGAGATTTTGGTGGCCCTTGGCGAAAATAAAAAATGAGGCAATTACATGGGCCCTCAGCAATTACTCCTACAGCAAAGGCAAGACAATTATGATATAAACGGTCATATAATATACTCATATACGGAGTATTAAATGGGCCCTCAGCCCCTCACCTAATTAAGTACTCCAAGCCCAGTAATCAAAAAACAAATGCTAACGGGCTGCTGGACATTACATATTACTACTAAAGATATCTATATAAATTGGAGGCCCCCCTATGTTTGGGGCCCTGGGCCATCGGCCCTGTTTGAGAAGTTACTCAAATTAGTTTTAGCTAACTGTCTGAATCGCTTACTCAACGGGTCAGTTACAGTAAAGCACTCACACTGAAGCCCTTGCTCACTCTACGTTTTCCCTGCTTCGTTGCGGAAGATGCTGTCGACGCTTGGCTAGTGCTGCTTCTTGTAAAGCCCGAAATTTGCGAGAGAGAACCGTTGCGCGCCTTTGCGGATCGGCAATTTTCCTATGCTCACGGGGAGATGATAGGAAGATTCCACAAAATCAAGAAGAGTACAAAGGGTTACAATCTCGCAAAATCACTCAAATAAACACTAAACCAAATCTTTCAACTTGTTCACAAGTTCTCCCTCTCAATATGCTCAGTACAATCTCAAATCTCTGATTAATCAAACCCTAAAATCGTGTTTCAGGCGGTCGACCGACCAGAACTCGAAAATACCCTGTAATCGTGCACGTTTGGCGGTCGACCTCGGCCCAAATGCCTTTTCACTTTAAATTTTCTGAACTTTACCAATATTTTCACCATTTTTACAATTCTCCAACTCGGTGAAGTTTTTCAAAAACTGAGCCGTCACCGATATCAAACAAACGTCTCACTTGTTGCTTCCAGTATAAAGTGGAATAAATCCACAACAACGGACTCAATCCACAACAAGTCGAGAACCCAAACCGGCTGCATCAAAATGACTGCCTACGTACCCTTTCTCCTAAGGGATCAAGCCGTCCGTAGTTCATCCAAATGGTCGTCAACGGCTTCAACAATCATGAATGTGCAACAAGTTTCGACAATGATCAAACTTATTATTCGGAACCATCTTTGTGAGCATATCCGTCGGATTATCCTTCGTGTAGACCTTCACAATCTCCACATCGCCATCTTCAAGAACATCTCGAACGAAGTGATAACGAACGTCAATGTGCTTCGACCTCTCATAAAAAACCTGATTCTTCGTCAAATAGATAGCACTCATGCTATCACAATGAATGATGACGGACCGCTGCGAAATATCAAGTTCCTCGAAAAATCCTCGAAGCCAAATAACCTCCTTCACAACCTCTGTAATTGCCATATATTTTGCCCCCATTGTCGACAAAGCCACCGTAGACTGTAAGGTGCATCTCTAACACAACGGCGTATGGGTCAAAGTGAATACATACCCCGTCGTAGATCGACTCTTATCCAAATCTCCGACATAATCCGAATCAACATAGCCAATGCACAACTGCTCACCTCTAGTGTCCTGTTCAAAAACTAAACCAAAATTGAGGGTACCATGAATATACCTCAAAATCCATCTCACGGCGTCCCAATGACTCACTCCTAGATCATGCATGTATCTCGAAACCATGCTCATCGCTTGTGAAAAATCCGGCCTCGTACATACCATCACGTATATCAAGCTCCCAACCGCGCTCGCATATAGAGTCTTCGACATCAACTCTCTATCTTCAACTTTCTTCGATGAAAGGTCAGCTGAAAGTTTCAAATGGCTCCCAAAGGTACACTGACTGACTTCGTATCCATGCTAACATTAAACCGCTGTAGAACCTTCTTCAAATAAGTCACATGTGTCAAACAAATTTTGTCCTTCTTTTTATTTCTGCCGATCTCTATCCCTAAAATGCGCTTTGTCTCACCCAAATCTTTCATCTCAAACTCCTTTGAAAGTTGTACCTTCAACTCATCTATAGCAGACCTAGAAATAGAGATAACTAACATGTCATCGACATAAAACAACAAATAGATATACGCACCTCCTTTCAACTTGCGAAAATACACGTAATGATCAAACTGGCTCCGAGTGTACGAATGACCAATCATAAATCCATCGAATCGCTAATACCACTGTCGAGGAGACTGTTTCAAACCATATAATGATTTCTTCAACCTACAAACCAACTTTTCCTTCCCTGCAGCTCAGAATCCCAATGGCTGAGTCATATAATTTTTTTTATCAAGATCGCCATGAAGAAATATCTTCACATCTAACTGGTCTAACTCCAAATCATATTGTGCCACCAAAGCTAGCAAAATCCGAATCGAAGAGTGCTTCACCACAGGAGAAAAAACCTCGTTATAATCAATACATTCCTCCTGTGCATAGCCTTTCACAACCAACCTAGCCTTAAACCTTATTGGAGTGCCTTCAATGCCCTCCTTCTTCGTGTATACCCATTTGCAACCAATTTTCTTCCGCCCTTTTGGAAGCTCAACAAGCTCCCATGTATCGTTCTTGTAAAGAAACTCCATCTCCTCCTGCATAGCTACCTACCACGAATCAGTCTCCGAACTCTGCTCTGCCTCTCCGAATGTAGTAGGCACCAACTCATCAATACTCTCCACCGGAAGTGCATATGCAACTACTATGTTGGTATATCATGCTGACATTCATATGTCTCTCATCTGTCTTTGAACCGTAATAGAATCCTAAACCTGAACCATCGATCACTGATCCTGTACATCTGTACCCATATCCTCCTCGCCGTTACCGTGCTCGCCTGGCGTCATCTCAGTCGGTACTCTAATGGATACTGTATCATCTGGACAATGTGGAGCTGCATCAATCTTCACCACATGTGATGTCTCCTCCGTCGAGTCTCTCTCCTCCTGATGAGAGATGAGAAGCTTCAAGATAGAAGCCTCGTCGAACATGACGTCTCTACTCAGCGCAATCTTCCTATCAACCGGATCCCATAGCTTGTATCTCTTGATACGATGCTTGAATCTTACAAATATGACATTCCTAGCTCGAGGTTCCAACTTATCAGTCTTAACATGATAGTATGCAAAGCACCTAAATACCTTGACTTCATCACCTATAATGTGGAAGGAGATCCACAGACTTTTCAAGAAGTAATGCAGTCAATAGACGTTCTTCTGTAGAAAGAAGCTATAGATGATAAGATGGATTCATTGATCCAAAATCATACTTACGAGCTGATGGATGTACCTAAAGGTGCAAGGCCTATCAGATATAAGTGGATCTTCAAAAAGAAGCTTCGTCCTAATGGTACTATTGAGAAATACAAAGCAAGACTTGTGGTGAAAAGATTCTCTCAAAAAGAAGTAATAGATTTCTTTGATATCTATACACCAGTTTGTAGGATCACTAATATCAGAGTGCTTATCGCATGAGCAGTGATAAAAATATTTGTCATATATCAGATGGATATGAAGACTACTTTCCTCAATAGAGATCTCATAGAAGAGATATATATGGAGAAACCAGAATGACTTGATGCTCTAGGTGGTAAAGTTTATAAACTTGTTAAGTCTCTATATGGACTTAAGCAGGCACCACAACTCCGACATGAGAAGTTCAATGGGATTGTTCGCAACAATGGGTATCAATTCAGTGAATCTGGCAAGTGCTTATTGTAGAGTCAAAAAATTGATTGGGATTGATTGATTCTTGTTTTAAGAAATGGGTTCCATCACTTGGTACGAAACTCTTACAATCACTCACACTCTCTCTCGATTACAGATAAAGAGAAGATTAATTCAGCCTCTCTTTGTTTAACATGGGTTCTTGGTATCGAAAGGATGCTTCCCTCGATGCTTGAGTCGAGATTGCCTCCCATTGACGATCTGGACAAGATCGCTAAAGCTTCTCATGTTCGTTAGCCGGCTGGAATCAAAGTTTGAACTCCGGATCTATATGCAGAAACTCTAATCTCTAATGTTTCTTTAAGTCCAAGTCAAAAAATTTCCAACCCCCCACTCTTCATAGCTGCTTGTGGTTATTTATAAAGCTTTAGCACGTAATTGACGTGCTACAATCGTGGGATCGTGGGCGTAACCGACTCCTGAGATTTAGCCCATGTTGATTAATGGAGTGTAACGTACTCCTTAGATTTAGCCCACGTGGGCTGACTTGGTCCTTATGGCCGTTACAGCCGAACTTTGTGTGGATGATGAGCCTCGTTGCGTGGCGAGGTTCGTTAGACAAGCTTCGTCTTCGCTGAGGAGCTTCGTCTTTATTGACGAGCTTCGTCTTCACTGACAAGCTTCGTCTTCATCGACGCACTTCAAATCTTGTTTCCAACGACAAGCTTTGTTGTTTGAGACGAGGTCCGTCGTTGTAATGACCCTCGTCATGCTTGTTATGAGCTTCGACGCTCCAAGGCCAAATAATTAGCCGATGATATATGAAGATCCATGAGAGTGGAGGATATATATGCTTTTTTAACTAGCCTCTCAATCTCCTCTCCCTCCTTTCATGTTGATGATACCTATTTATGGGCTTAGGACTATTATGAAGTGAGTTAATGGATTTTAACTCCCCTTATAATGAGGGAGTTATGGTTATTAACTCCTATTTAAATGGGTGAGTTAATTGTTATTAACTCTCCTTAAATGGGTGAGTTATGGGTTATTAATCCTCCTTAAATATAGCCTCTGGAAATGGTGACAAACGATGTTTGTCAATAACGGTAACGGCGAACTTCGTCTTTAATGACAAACTTCGTTTCTCGGCAAACTTCGTCTTCAATGACAAACTTCGTCTTCTGAAGGGGTGAGACGCTGCTTGACGAGGTTTGTCTGTGGATGAACTTTGCCTCCTGAAAGGGCTTCATTTGCTAGAGGAGTTTTGTCCCCAGTGATGAACTTTAATGTTGAGCCTTGCTATGTGGCGAACCTCATCTTCTAATGTCGAGCTTCGCTGCGTGACGAACCTCGTCTTTTGATGTCGAGCTTTGCTGTGTGGCGAACCTCATCTTTTGATGTTGAGCCTCACTGCGTAGTGAACCTCGTAGGTAAAGCTGTCAGGCGAGCTTCAATCAGTTTAGATGAGCTAAGTTGTCAGGCGAACTTCAATGTTCAGGCGAAATCCAGTCTTGCAGATGGGCTTCAGAACATGCTGCGAAGAACGGGTCATAACTTTCAAACCGTAAGTCAGAATTAGACGATTTATACATAAAAATCGACTATCTCGACGAGACGGAGCCAACCAAACCCACCCAAAGAGTTTGGTTTGCTGATGCGGCATAAACATGTACCAAAAATATTGCAAATGTACAACCGTGTCAAGTTATAGTATAAAAAGTTATCAATCCCACGAGGAAGGTGTTTTGTAGGAGAAAATATAAATTCGTGTCAAGTTATAGTATAAAAAGTTATCAATCCCACGAGGAAGGTGTTTTGTAGGAGAAAATATAAATTCGGTTCTTATGTTGTGTGCGTAACAAATAGGAGTGAAGAATAATTGTGATTGTGGAGAGATGGAGAGAATAAAAATGATTGTGTAAATGAATATATTTTGAGAGCGGAAGTGATAAAAAAATAAATGTGATCAATAAGGCAAGAAGGAAAAATCAAGAAACAAATAAAAATCAAGAATGAAAAATAAAATTTAAGAAAGTAAAGATGATGGATTCAATTAAAGATATGGGTAATCTAAAATTGAAGCCACTTCTTAGAAAAGGGTGATTCCCTAAAGGGTTCTAGCCTAAAGACAAATCAAAGGAAAAAAAAAGAAAAAAAGAAAAACTAAACCCAAGAGGGTTCTAGCCTCAAGGTGAATAGTATAAGAAATTAAAATCTAACTACAAAATAAATTATAAAATCTAAATTACAAAATAAATTGTAAGAATTAAATGCAAGAAAATAAATCTACTCTATAAGCATAAAATAAATCTAATCTATAAGCATGAAATAAATCTAAGGCAAGAGGGTTCTAGCCTCTTGGCTATTTAAACAAGAAAATAAAATCTAATTATAATCATGAAAATAAATCTAAACTAATAAGCAATAAAAGAGAAATAAGAAAAACAAACCTTCAAATTAATCTCCATCTTCATCTTCATCTTCATCATCCAACAAAGAGAAGAAAAAAAAATTTAAAGTGGTGAAAAATTCTTTTATTAATTGTAACAAAAAGTTACAAATTTGGAAGGCCTTCTCAATTAAGAGTAACCCTCCTCTCCAAAAGGAGTTACAAAAATTTTCACACCCCTAACCCCTCACTCTCTACCCCTATTTATAGTAAACATTAATGAATGAGTGCCCTTGGATTGAATCCTTATCCAAAACCATCAAAAATCAATTATTGATCTGTAACTGACTCGTCAGTATCGATACCAGCATCGATGCTGGTATCGATGCCAGTATCGATGCTGTCATTAATATCCAATAAAAAATCTGCCTCTGTAGATGGCTTCGTCTAGTCGAGATAGGCAATTTTTATATATTATATGTTAAATTCCGCCTTCCGGATTGAGAGATATCGTCGTTTCTTTGCGGCCAACCATCTTGAATACATTTTGTTTTCATATTTGATTTTTTTTATTTTCTCCGGCTTCTACAAGCTACTTGGCTTGATTCTGGGCTTGGGATTTTTGGCTCTTGCTTATGTTCTTCATTTAATTCATGAGCTTTTATTGAGAGATGGGATATTTAGGCTTTATTCTTCATTAACCTGCAATTAAAGATAAAAATAATTATTAGTGGTATATTTATTCATTAAAAATAGATAATAAGGGTATAAAATTATAATAAAATATGATTATTAAATACCCCTACACCTAAACTCTTGCTAGTCCTCTAGCAAAGAAAGAAAGAGAAAATCCTAACTCACTTTGGCAGGAATCGCAGTTGTATTTAGCACATACAACAAGCCTTTAAACTCCTAGGTTACCCTAGTGGACGAGTTATAGTATCGTGAGGGTTTGCAGTGAATATACCCATAAAATTCGGTCTACTTGCCAAATTAAAGAAGTCAGTAAATAACTAAATTCACTTGATAACTTTAGACAATCTAATTGAAGCTAGTTATCACTCAAGAACCAATGGATCCCAACCCAATTGGGCTTAGGTCATTAAATATGAAAATACTCCTTGGGCTTAATTACTCGGTCAACTTAGGCTTTATAAGATAGAATCACCTTAAATTTAAGAGCTTTTTCTTTTTCTTTTGGTGTCCATTTTTCGCACTATTCTTTTGTAATTTTTTTATATGTATATGTATATATGTTCTGAAAAATATGTAAGTCAAGACACTTTGAAAATTTATTTTTAACTCTAAGTTAAGCATGCATAAATTCTATTATTTTAAATAAAAATCTACGTTAAGGCTTAAGTGAAGTATACTACTTTGAAAATCATTTTTTAAGAAATTTATTTAGAGTTATCGTAAAAGGTAAACTTGAGTAAATAACAAACTAAAGATTGGAAAATTTAAAATTTATCAAATAAATCAATTATTACATAACTCTATCAATTTGGCAAGTGAAGATATTTTTATAATTTTTTTTGAGGAAAAGGAAAAAAAATAACAAAAATGCAACTAAAAATGTAAAATAAAGAGAGAAAAAAATAACTAATTCTCACCCCTACACCTAAATTTTGCATTATCCTCAATGCAAACTCTATGATGCACAAAGTAAAGCAGATAAGAAGTAAAACACTTATATTTAGTTGGCTGATAAAAATCTGTAATTACCTTTGGTCTGAGGAGGATAGAATCAGAAATTTATTCTTCTTCTTTTTCTTTTTTTTCTTTTTTTCTTCTTCTTTTCTTTTTTTTCTTTTTTTTACAACTGAACAAGAAACTCTCAAATGAGAGAAGAATAAATTCTTTTTGTTATTCTAAAATAAACAAAACAAACAATGTAGCATGAAGTGTTCAACATGAAGAGCTCGTATTCTACATTGAATCCTACCTTATTGTTAAAAATTCTTCTCCGGATTTTAAATAAATTCAGAATGATATAATCAATAATGTGAAATTCTAAGCATTTCAGGGTGTTCAGTAATTCTTACAACAAAGTAAGGTAGGTATTATTGGTGTCATGTATTTGGCATTTCTTAATGAACTTAGACTATTGTACTGTGAATTTTTGGTTTATAACAACCAATTCTTCTGTAGCATTTTTCTCAACCTCAAGATTCATGGTTGAGTTCTAACAATTTGGTTGTTGATTATTCTCTAAGAATCTAAATTCATCAAGAAAGAGTTCTTCAAAATTTAATTCAAAACAGCAAATATTTAACACAGTTTTATTATTCTCAAAAACCTGATCTGCTATTTCTAAAATTTCCAACTCCTCACCAAAAATTTCCTCAAACCTTATATCATACTCTTCTTATTCTTCTTCTTCTTCTGATCTTTCCTGAATGTAATTTATTTCTAGAGGCTGATTATTTGGCTGGTCCCCTAGATTAAAAATATTAAGATCAGCAATTAAATTCCCAAAGGACAACTTCATTTGACCAGTTCTACAGTTGATGAGAGCAATAGAAGTGGCTAAAAAAGGTCGTCCTAAGATGACAAGTGTCTGTCCTTTAGGATTGGAAACAGGCTGTGTTTCTAAGACTACAAAATCTACCGGAAAAATAAAATCTTCAACCTTAATCAGAACATCCTCTAACTCACCCATAGGGACCTTAACAGATCTATCAGATAACTGTAAGGTGCATCTGGTTGGGTTTAATACACCTAGACCCAATTGCTGGTAGACTGAATATGGAAGCAAATTGACACTGGCCCCTAAGTCTAAAAAGGTCTTATCAATGTGAGTATTACCAATGATACATGAAATGATAGGGGAACATGGATCTTTACGTTTCAAAGGTATGAGATTTGATAGCATTTCACTGATATTGGCGGCTAAAAAGACTTTCTTTGGAACATTTATTCTCCTCTTCTTAGTGCATAATTCTTTTAAAAATTTAGCATAAGATAGAATTTGTTCAATTACATTTAAGAGAGTAATGTTAACCTTAACCTGCTTGAATATTTCTAGGATATTCTCCTCCTGAGGATAGTGTTTCCTAGGCCTGAGTCTGTCTGAAAAGGGAGCAACTGGTCTAAATCTATCAAAAACAGGCTCAAGTTCGGGTTTAGGTTCTTGGTCATCTGAGGGGGGTGATTGTTGAATAGATTCATCAGAAGGAGAAGGAGAAAGAATTTGTATTGGATCAAAAGTTTGACTTGGAGGAGTTCTCACTTGATTATCGACCTGTCTACCTGACCGAAGTGAATGGATTGCATTCACTTGAGCTTCATAGGATGAACTGCATCCTGTGTCTTTAGGGTTGACCACGGGTTGACTCAAAAATTTTCCTTTCTCTCTTTCACTCATGGCACTAGCTAGTTGACCAAGTTGGGATTCTAATCTAGCTATAGCTTAAGTGTTGGAGTTGAGCATTTGTCTAGTTGATTGTATGAAGGAATTCAAAGTGCTAGATGTTTGAGTCAACATATTCGTGGTTTGAGTGGAGGTCTTAATTATGGTTTCCAAACCCTTTTCTAAGACATTGAGACGTTTATCCTGATCTGGATTGTGAGGAGTCTGAATTACAGCTTGATGAAGCGGAGACTGATTTTAATACGGCAGATTGGGTTGTTAAAATTATGGATGAGAATTGAAAGGAACTGTGTTTCCCCTAGGAAATTGTTGGTTTGAAGAGAGAGTGAAGTTTTGAGTTCCGGAGTGAGTTCCCTAATTACATGCAAAGTTTAGGTAATTTCTCCAACCTGGGTTGTAGGTTGGAGAGAATTGATCATTTACGTAACGCTAGAATATAGCGTTGACCTGTCCTAATGGCTGATTATTTCCTAAGAGAGGACATTCTTCTGAAACATGAGATGGTGACAGACAGTTGTGACATCCTGAGGCTGAAACTTGATTGATTTGAGCCGGGGCTCTTTCCTTGATTTCTAAAGCTTCTAACCTACGCATGATTGTTGCCATCTTAGCTTCAGATGTAATGTTCGACTCTAAGGAAATACCACTGGACTTGGGTTGGGGAAGTGATGACACTCGGTCATCACAGTATTCCCATTGTATGGTTTTTTTAGAAAGTCTCTCTAAAAACTCCCAAGCTTCATCAGCGTTTTTCCTCATGAAATCCCCGTGGCACATTGATTCTAAGGAAGTTTTTACAGAATAATCTAATCCTTCATAAATTATTTGGGACAATCACCATTTTTCTAAACCGTGATGAGGACATTGGATGAGAAGATCTTTAAATCGGTCAAAATACTTCCAAAAGGGTTCTCCTAGGACAATTTTAAAATTCATGATATTGTTTCTTAGCTTCACCGTTTTATGGATCGGGAAAATTTTCTTAAGAAAAACGGTGATAAATTCCTCCCAAGTAGTGATGGAATTTATGGGTAAGCTATACAACCATTTTTTTGCTTTGTCTTTGAGAGCAAATGGAATAAATCTGAGTTTGATCGCTTCTTTTGTTAATTCTCTCATTTTAATCATAATACACACTTCCTTAAATTCCGAGATAAAAATATATGCATCTTCCTCATTTTAATCATAATACACACTTCCTTAAATTCCGAGATAAAAATATATGCATCTTCTGTTTTATTTTCAAGGAATTTGGGAAGCATGTTTATGTAATACGGTCTAAGCTCAAAATTTATTCCATTTGTTTCGGGGAGCCTAATGCAAGAGGGGATTGCATTCCTAATGGGATAGCACATATCTTGAAGAACGGGTGGATTAGGATACGTCATTTTTATGATTGGTTCAAAATGAATTAAACGATGAGAATTATCCCTAACCCAAGTTTGCATACACCAAAACTATTTCTTTTTATACTTTTTTTAATAAAAGTTAATTTTTTAATGAGGAGAGAATGGAAAAAGAGGAAAATCCTAACTAAAACAAATCAAAATCAATCACTTTTCAATCACTTTAACCTTAGGATTAAGCCTAACTCAACTAGACTAGCTCCTAACCAAAAACTCCTAAAGTGAAAATATTAAAGCTTTACTCGGATAGTTAGCCAGGTAAGGATAGTACTAGAGGGTGATCGGAGATCAATTAAGTACCTCGTTTCTTACGGAGCACTTTACGCAATCCCTAAACCTTGCCTTAGACACCAACTAATCCAAGAAAACCTTGCCTTAGTATATAAGCTGCATTGCTAATGGATTTTCTTCTATACTCTGTACCCTTAAAATTTACATTTTAGTGATGTGTTCGCTTGTATAAGGTAACAAGGTGAAACTTAAGGTTCTTCCGGCATTCTGCCTAAAGGATCGAACCCAAACTCTCAAACCCAACTCCTTAATCAACTACACATAAAAGCACAAACAAAAGAGAAGTTGAATACAAGGAAAAGTCAAGAAATATCAACCACCAACACCCTTAACTACTGGTGATGCTCCCTGTTGTACACAAGAAGATACAAGCAATGTTCATGAAAGAAAAAAAAAAGTTGATTTCGGAGATCCCCCAGAATGTTGGGGGGGTTGCAGATAATCCCCCTAAGCTATTTGAATACAACACCCCACCCCCCACCCCCCACCCCTAAAAAAAGGAAAAAGGGAAAAAAAAAGAAAGCAAAGCAAAACTAAACAAAAACAGAAAGGGTGTCTCACATAACCTCCCTAAAAAAAGGGAAGAAGAAGAAGAAGAATGACAGTTGATTTGTGTTTTATAGTGGACTAGGGCTTGGAATTTATAACGGTTCCGATTTTAGATTCATAATGAATTTAGTTTTTGTTAAAATAATTAAAAATAAGGACATAGTAATCTAACCTAAAAACTATCCAATTTCTAACATAAATTTAGATGAGGATTAAATTTGAGGGAGTAAGACAAGTTGAGCGGTAAATTTAGAATTACGATGATTTGAGGGGAGGAGCGATTTAAAAATACCTATAACATGAGGGATATGTACTAAAAAAATCCAAACTTAAAAATGTTGGTTGTTAAACATTGGCATTGTAAAAAATTTCCAATAATGTTCAATAGCTTTGCAACAATTTTTCATTTAAAAACTAAAGTTGTTAAGTAGAAACAATCAATATGAGAGAAATGGGGGTAGTTTTGTAAAATATTAAGATTTGGGATTAATTATGCAGACATGATATGCATGAGGGGTATATAAGCAAAATCCCTTTTCATCTTCCTTTTTCCCCCCTTCGAACAGTAATCCGTTAGCTGCGCTCCAAATTAGCGTATCCCCTCTCCCTCCTAAAACCCTAACCCTAATCCCCAAAGATGAGCACCGCGATCCATCGAACGCCGGGATCCAAACCCCAAGAGCGCCAATCCCTCTTCTTCCGCGACCTCGCCTCCCCTATCTCCGCCCACAGATCCTCCCGCTTCGCTACCCCCGGCCAGGCCGCCGCCGTCTCCGCCCTATGTCGCGAAACCTTCGGCACATCCGCGATCCCCCTCCCCCTCCTGTCTTCACCCTCGAGGACCGCATCGATTTCTCACCGGACCCCGCCGTCCACGAGATCCCGGCCTCGCCGAGGACCCGAAGACCCGACTCGGTGAGAAATTACTTCTCTACCCCTTCGCCGATCGGGACGAAGGCGGCCGAGAGGAGTGGGAACGCGGCGGCGGGAAGCGGAAGCTGTGTGGGCCGGCGCAGGGGAGGCGAGGAGAAGGGGAAGGGGTCGCCAGTGGAGGGAGTTGTGAAGGTGATCTCCGGGGGCGTTGGTTATGCTGCCGCCTCCGAGGGAGGTGGCCAGGCCGGAGATGAGGAGTCAGACGCGGATGGCGAGGGATGGGATGTTGGATGAAGAGGAGTGGGTTACTGTCTATGGGTATGATGGTCGATTTTTGCATGTGAATTGTGCAATTTTCAGTTTTAGTGCCAATGCTTGTTCTTTAGCTAGAGATTTTGTTTAGTGCCAAGTTATATGAATGTTATGACTCACAAGTATGTCATGTTGCCATTTAGATTTCCTAGGACAGTAGGGCGTATTCCTGATGACAATTAATCCCCATTTGCGATTACCGAATAATTTGGGACCCAATCGTTAAATTTCAGTGTAATAATAAGCTAGGCGATTATATACATCAACTTTACATGAAAAAGCAATTGAATTGCAATAGCTATCAAGCTCAGCTCCTACTATTTGTCCTTGCCACATTCTCAGTAACTGAATCTTTTCCCATTGGGACCAACATTTTCTCTACTGCTAATTATGATAAGCTTGGTTGATGACAAAGGCAATAGGAGTGGAATGATGTTCGTTAGTACTGTTACATAATTTCTTTATAAGATACGAATCTAAGGCTAGGCCTCAATCCGGAGTTAACTGAGACCTTAGCATCTGCTACTCCCAGCTTTCATCTGACATACCCTTTATGATGTCAGTGTCTACTTGTTATTGTGAACATATAAAAGCACTCTATATACTTCAATTTTCAAGGTGTGCCTCTGAAAGAAGTATTCCCTTTGCTCTAATTGGGTGCTTATCTGATGAAGTATGAAGTTATGGACTTATGAGTCTGATATACAATGTTGTTACCTCATTTGTTTTAGAGGAAGCCTATATAACTTACTCAGTATAGATAGGATGACAAACTGACTTGAACAATGCTTACCGCTAAGGAAGAAAAAGCTTCCATCAAATTTAGCATGGAAAGATCGAGTTATTAAGAAACTAGAATTAAGCCTGATTTTGCATAATTATCTATTGGATAATATTATGTTGTTAAATACTTTAACAAAGTTTTTCCATGTTAATTAGCTTAATTTCCTTCACGTGTTAAGTTGCTGGGAGAATATTCTTGGTATCACAAACTGTTAGTTTTTAATATAGATATTTTGATGAGCTATATACTGGTTGTAGTTTCTCCCATTTTCCTCAATTTTCAGTGAGCAGTAAACGTGGACAAATTAATAAGCAGTCATCTTAAATCGATTTTCCTATATATGTCGCTTTTGTCTTTGTAGTTGATACGAGTTTCTTGCCATTGTATTTTACGGCTTACATGTTTACTTCCGTTTTTGTAAGCAGTACTTCCTATTGTTGCATGGGTACTCAAGGAAGATTTAAAATTCCTAACATGTTGCAAAGAATGAACTGTACAGCAAGGAAAATATTAAATAAACAAATAAGCACATCATTTATAATTTCCCAAATCAAGGGATACTCATGTAACCATGTTTCCTATATTCAATACAATAAATACCGTCATTATGAGTCATATGGTTGACATAGATATAGCATTTTTTATTTTTTTTATTATCACCATCTGCGTATATCATTTTCATGCTAATGCATGCACTAGTAGTTCCATTATTCCAAGTCTGACGTGACTTTTCATTTTCTCCTGCCTCCAGATTTTCCCCAGGGGACACTAACTTGGTGCTATGTGAATTTGAGAAATGTGGTGTAATATTGAAACACATCCTTGGTCCAAGGGATGCTAACTGGATGCATATTCTCTATCAGGTATAATTTGGGTTGACTCCTTTTTTATTTTTGATATAAAACTAAGGTTTAACGAGAGGCTTTTTTCATTCCTTAACAAAAGTTCCATATCATTTTTATATTACTGTGTACAATTTATCCATTAAATATGAACATCTAAGAGAAAATTCATTCTGTATAAAAGAAAAGAAATTGATAATTTGAGAATTCTGCACATGAAATATGTTAATGCATGATTTTAGGGTGTTTTCTTGTTTATCCATTAAATATGAATATCTAAGGGAAAATTCATTCTGTATATAAAAAAAAAGACATCGATAATTTGAAAATTCTGCACATGAAATATGTTAATGCATGATTTTAGGGTGTTTTCTTGTTACTTGGAACCGATCCAAGCATAAATTCATATAATGTCACCACTGTTTCAAAATCTCTAGTGATGTGTTACCCACTGAAAATAACAATTAAGATAATAGCCCATTCATTTGGACATCTAATTCAACCTAGAGTTACAAATTCTTTGATTTTGGTCATTTAATATATTAGGCTATCTTCAGACTGGGGTTTATTACCTGGCTCTTGACAAGAAACAGAGAAGCTTAATACAAGATTGACATATCTTATCATCAGCTTGGCTAAATTTACATGTTGCTTGTTTTCTACTCGTGCATCAATTGGCATCCATTTTCTGGGAATGCAGACGAGTTTAGTTCTATTGGTTGCTTACCTTCTTGACATAGGAATTAAGTCAGGTCCTTGTTGTATATATATGCATTGAGAAATTTTGATGGTGAACTACTGATTGAGAAAAACAATTGAATATTGCACTAGTTATTAATACTCATACATCAAGTGAAATAAAGCCCATAAAATATGATCTTATTGGTTAAATTACCAGATTGGTATTCTAACTTGACCCTATTTTCCAATATGGTATTTATTTATGCTCCGGCCTCAATACTGTAGTTTAATTTGTGCTTTGGTGACAATATTGCCCTTCTTTCTCGCCGACGTGGAGAATTTCGGCGAATTGCTTTTTTTTTGAAAATTTATTCCATCCCCCGACCTATCAACACTATTAAACCTACACCCTCAACCTCCTCCAATTTAAATTTCTTCCACTACTTTATCCAATAAGATCCATTTTGAGCCCCCTCTTTCAAACATAACCTCCCCTAATTCAAACATAACCTCTAATCCAACCCTAACAACCTTTATCCAAGTCTATCGATACCAAGTTGGATTAGGTTTTATGTTTGAATTGGGAGAGTTTGGAGGAGAAAGAGGGCGTTCCATTGATGAGAAGGACAGAAAGAATGAAGGAGAATCTTATTGGGTAAAAGGTTGGAAGAAATTTAAATTAGGAGAGAGGCTGAAGGAGGAGAAGGGTGTAGATCTAATAACTTTGATGGGTCACCTGATGGAAGAAGTTTTCCCAAAAAAACAAACAAACCAATTCGTCGGAATTCTCGCCGCTGGCGAGATAAGATGGCCTTATTGTTATCGGGCACAAGTTAAAATATCATATTGACGCTGGGTAGAAATAAATACTATATTGTAAAATATGGTCAAGTTAGAATACCGATACTGTAAATTAGCCTAATCTTATTGAAATATGATATTGTGTGAGTTGTAACTCGTGTGTAGGTAGCACAGCGAGTCTGACATAAAGTTGAAAAATAAAAAACATGCAACTCAGAAGTACTCGTATCCTTTTCAATACAAAGAACTAGTGGGTATAGATACTTGAAATTCTTCCTCAGTCTGCACTCTCCCAGAAACCAAACAGAAAACGCTGGCGATTTCTCTGCTGCTTTCCCTCACACTCCTTGTTGCAGAATACAACCTTAGCATGTTATTGTTTCCTTGCCAGAATGTTTGAATTAGTTTTTCGGTTTAGTAGCTTGTTCTGACATATATCCTATCAGTAATTTGCTTTTGATGACTTATCCCCTACTTTCTAGAACCGATACGATGCTCAAAAGGCTCTAGGGAAGAACGGGGTCCAACTAAACAGCGTTCTCATAATCGGGGTGAAGCCTATAGATCCAATGCAGCGCCAATACTTAAACGAAAGCCAAACCAGCAACATCCACGGGGGTTTCATGGTTTCTTTACCTCTGCGGTCCACATCAGCGAGGTCTTCTGCTCTCAGCCCGGTGGCTGCATCCTATTGCCCGGCCTATCTACAAAATGGTGGGACTGTAACTAATGATGGTGGGCGGCGTTCAACCAGTGGAGCCATTGCTTCTCCGGCGAAATCTGTTGTGTCTAAGGTTATGGACTTGATGTTTGGGTTCTGAGTAATAGAGGAAATGTTATTGCCTTGGTGGAATGTTCTTGGCTTTGGGAGAGAATTTGCAAATTACTAGATTTTTACAGTGTAAAGCTAAAGAAGAGCCTGGGGCTTCTGATTTTGATTCGATGGCTTCAGAAGAAATTGTTGTTCAGCATTTTGTACTTTTTATGTTCTTAGCCGTGAAAGATTTGTACTAACTAAAAAACTATACCAGGCAAGTGTGAGTTTATTAAGGGGTTGTGTCTGGGCCCCAAAAACATAAACTTCATGTGACGAGGCCTTTCATATTTTTCCCGATTTAAATCAGCCTCTTGATGTGTGACACTTTATACTGCAGTCTTTTTTATCAATTATTACATGCCAGCTAAGCTAAAATCCTCAAATTATCTTTATCCTCTCTCCTCAATCTCTCAGACCCAGCAATCATGTCATCTTTCTCTCTCATCTCCTCTCTCTCTCTCTCTCTCTCTCTCTCTCGAAAACTAAGAGCTTTCTCAAGCTCGTCACCCTGGCCATCGCCATCCTCGCCGTTGCCGCCTCCGCTCAGGCCCCCAAGGCTCCCCTCCCCTCATCGAGTTCGTCGCTGTCTCCCCTCCTCCACCCGTCCTCGTCGTCGTAGATCGCCGCCACTTCCCCGCCGTAGATCGCCGTTGCAGAGTTTGATAGCTTTATTCAAGGGGGAAAGATGTGCTCCTAGGCATGCAAACAATTGGTATATGGATTACAAGTTCATGTGCATCTGCACAAAGGCTTGACTTGACTTATAGTTAACAAAGCCTTCATACTGCAGAAGGAGTCTGCATGTGGAGATAGCTGCGGGCGTAATCTTGGGCCAAACTTTTCAGGCTGTAATGAAGAATGCTCATGGTGTTTGATGAGAAAGATGATTGTAGCTAATACACATTCTCTTGCAAAATTTGAAGAAAGAATAACGTCTCTTGTGAACTTAGTATTATTAAATTTATGGATTTTCAGATGATGACAGAATCCAAGTTATTTACATTTATCTGTAATCATATTTTGGAAATTGATTAATTTCTTGGTGCTCGGTGGTTTTGTATTCTTTTACTTTTTGTAAACTTTTGGATGTTCCTTTCTTAGTTGTTTAATGCTTTTGTTGAGTGGCATTGCATGAATTTTCCTTTTGTTATTACATGTAGTCCTTTGTTTGCTGTAAAAGACTTACATCCTCTCTATACTGACACCATGTTATGATTTTTAACTCCTAGCTATAAGAATTTCATAACATTGTTTGTATTGCAGTTCTAGCCCACAACTTACTAGTTCTAAACCCAACAAGGGTTTTTACATGCACACTTGTTAATTCTTGATTCTGCGTTAGTTCTAGCTTCTATTACCCTAGTTCTAGCTTGTATACAGCCAGTTCTAGCCCACACCTTGCTAGTTCTAAATCCAACAAGGGTTTTTTACATGCACACTTGTTAATTCTTGCTTCTGCGTTAGTTCTAGTTTTTATTACCCTAGTTCTAGCTTGTATACAGCCAGTTTTAGTTCACAACTTGCTAGTTCTAAACCTAACAAAGGTTTTTACATGCACACTTGTTAATTCTTGTTTTTACGTTAGTTCTAGCTTCTATTACCCTAGTTCTAGCTTGTATACAGTCAGTTCTAGCCAACACCTTGCTAGTTCTAAACCCAACAAGGGTTTTTTACATGCACACTTGTTAATTCTTGCTTCTGCGTTAGTTCTAGCTTCTATTAACCTAGTTCTAGCTTGTATACAGCTAGTTCTAGCCCACACCTTGCTAGTTCTAGCCCACACCTTGCTAGTTCTAAACCCAACAATGGTTTTTTACACGCACACTTTGTTAATTCTTGCTTCTGCGTTAGTTCTAGCTTCTATTACCCTAGTTCTAGCTTGTATATAGTCAGTTCTAGCCCACACATTGCTAGTTCTAAACCCAATAATGGTTTTTTACGTGCACACTTGTTAATTCTTGCTTCTGCGTTAGTTCTAGCTTCTATTACCCTAGTTCTAGCTTGTATACAGCCAGTTCTAGCACACACCTTGCTAGTTCTAAACCAAACAAGGGTTTTTTACATGCGCACTTATTAATTCTTGCTTCTGCGTTAGTTCTAGCTTCTATTAACCTAGTTCTAGCTTGTATACAGCCAGTTCTAGCCCACACCTTGCTAGTTCTAAATCCAACAAGGGTTTTTTACATGCACACTTATTAATTCTTACTTCTGCGTTAGTTCTAGCTTGTATTACCCTAGTTCTAGTTTGTATATAACCAGTTCTAGCCCACACCTTGCTAGTTCTAAACCCAACAAGGGTTTTTTACATGCACACTTGTTAATTCTTACTTCTGCGTTAGTTCTAGCTTGTATTACTCTAGTTCTAGCTTATATACAACCAGTTCTAGCCCACACCTTGCTAATTCTAAACCCGGCCTTCGTATTTTACCTTCACGTTTGTTAATTCTTGCTTCTACGTTAGTTCTAGCTTCTATTACCCTAGTTCTAGCTTGTATACAGCCAGTTCTAGCCCACACCTTGCTAGTTCTAAACCCAGCCTTCGTATTTTACCTTCACACTTGAGCAGAAACTACAGAAATTTCTCAGAGCCTTCACAGCTACTTAACAGGGCCATGTTCCCTTAAATTTTAATTAAAAAAAAAACAATGTGACAGACCAGAAGCATGAACAAGAAAAATATTTAAAACATAAAGGAGCAAAATCCATAGCTAAGCAAGGATTCTAAATTTTCCTTGCCACAATATTCGAATTCATGAAAGTTCGACATGTAAGTAGAAAATCTATGTAGGCCAAGAATGCATGCGCAAACAAGAAAAACTTCCAACTTGCACTTCCACAGAGAAAACTGAGCATAGATGACAACTGAGACAGACTACATACATACAACATCATCAAAATAAAAGAGGGGGGAAAATTGATTTGCTGAAACTCGAACATGTTAGTGTGTCAAAAAATTGTGGATGGACAAGTAAAATTACATCCTATACATGACTAAGCTTCAGTAAGGTAGATAAAACTTCCTTCATGACTGACCGCTCCTCTGCATTGAATCGGGTACATGATAAGGCTAACTCTAGGACTTTAACAACCTTACCTCCCTGTGTTGCAGTCGGAATGTCCATTGCATCGTCCACAATGCTAAGCACAACATCTACTCCACCTTGAAAGGATTTCTCCACAAACTCTTGCAATGAGATATGCTCTCCATCATGTTCAATAGTCCCAGTTAGCCTTATTCTGGTGAAAAGCTCCATCATAACTATACCGAAGCTGAAGACGTCAACCTTTATGGTTACATTCCTCATGTATGCAAATTCTTTAACATAGAAAACACATCGATCAGTGACTGTTAAATATCCCTTTTAACTATACTCTGTTCGTGAAAGTGCTAGAGTGGACTCGGTATATGCATCAATCGCTATGAGTATCATTGCTTACAAGGTCATTGGATCCTTTTCAATAGAGTCGTTAGTGTTAATGGCGAAGAAAATACATCTTATGTACCAATCTATCAATCCTTAAGCTATACTTAACATCTTCATGAAATAATATCTTTGTTAACAAGTTTAGATGACATTCTCCAATAAAAGTTGTTCCCCTTGCAGCCGTTGTTGTTGTGGTTATCCTTAACCTTGGATATGAGCTAATTTACTTCCACCTATTGAACTTTGTTGCATATAATTTATTCTTTTATTATCTAGTTATTTATTTTAATTCCAAATCGGCTTAGCTTTGTTGCATATAATTTATTCTTTTATTATCTAGTTATTTATTTTAATTCCAAATCGGCTTAGCTGTTTATGTATTATGTGAGCTATGTTTCACAGAACAATAGGAATAGCTAATTTTCTCCTAAAAGTGTGATAATTAGTTAATATGCATAATTAAATAATATCAAACCTCAGGCCCTCGCTTTTCGAGCGTTTTCCTCAAGCTCTGCGATGGCGATCTACGGCGGGGGAGCGGCGGTGATCTACGGTGACGAGGACGGGTGGAGGAGGGGAGGCGGCGACGAACTCGAGGAGGGGAGGGGAGCCTTGGGGGCCTGAGCGGAGGCGGCAACGACGAGGAGGGCGAGGGCCAGGGTGACGAGCTTGAGAAAGCTCTTAGTTTTAGAGAGAGGAGAGAGGAGAGAGAGAGAGATGAGAGAGAGAGAGAGAGAGGATATGAGTTATGGGTCTGAGGGATTGGGGAGAGAGGATAAGGATAATTTGGGGATTTTAGCTTAGCTGACATATAATAATTGATAAAAAAGGCTGCAGTACAAAGTATCACACATCAAGGGGCTGATTCACATAGGAAAAAATATGAGTGGCCTTGTCACATGAAGTTTCTGCTTTTGGGGCCCAGACATATTTTTCCCAAAAACAAAACAAAACAGATCATCTCCCATATTCATCCTGATGCTCCAATTTCTTTAGTTTCTAGTTTTTTGTTTTCTGGTCAAGCATTGAGGCCACAATTAAGATCAGTCCCGAACATGCTTCATATGGAGTTGCGGTTGGTGTTATTCATGATTTTAGATGCAAAATCAAAAGCTCCAAATAACAAGCGAGCAAGAAATTGGAGAACAACAACTAAACATTTTAACTTATCAATGCATTCATCTATTATTGAATTATACCTAATGATATTCTCCGTGATATTCTAAAAGCCTTAAAGTGGGGAAAAATTAGAATAATATACATTGAACATTTTAGGTATTTAAATAATTCAATTAGAAAAAGGAACAATTTAGAATAATATACATTGAATTATACCTAATGATATTCTCCGTGATATTCTAATGCATTATACCTAATGCATTCATCTATTATTGATTTTCTTTTTAACTATTATTAATAATTATAATTATGTGTAATACTTTATTAAATGATTAACTTTTAATATTTTATATAATTAATAATTCTTTATAATAAATTATCATATATTCATGAATT
The DNA here is from genome assembly GCF_001876935.1 of Asparagus officinalis. Classification (NCBI taxonomy): domain Eukaryota; kingdom Viridiplantae; phylum Streptophyta; class Magnoliopsida; order Asparagales; family Asparagaceae; genus Asparagus; species Asparagus officinalis. The sequence goes on along the minus strand of NC_033794.1, from coordinate 74,220,362 downwards.
TTGTTATCATTATAAATTATTAATATATTCTAGCGAATGACCAAATAATTTGAGAAAATGAAAATGTGCATAGTTAATGAGAGGTTATGGATCATTAGTTTTATAATTAATGATATAATTTTGAGTTATAAAAAATTGAGGGGATAAAAAAGGAAATCAAAAGTTTTGACATGGATATTCCCTTTTATGGGTAGTATAGATTTAATAAAAAGGCTAAAATAGGCTTTTGTCATTTATGATATCCCTCTCCAACCTTTCATTGAATTTCATCTCCAGAAATCCGAGCATCCATCATCTCAACGCGGTTTCATAAATTCTCAACTTGTATATTCTTAAGTACAAAAATAAAATAAAAAAAAACAAAACAAAATAGATCATCTCCCATATTCATCCTGATGCTCAAATTTATTTTGCTTCTAGTTTTATGTTTTCTGGTCAAGCCTTGAGGCAACAATTGAGATCAGTCCCGAACATGCTTATGGAGTTGCAGTTGGTGTTATTCCTGATTTTAGATGCAAAATCAAAAGCTCTAAATAACAAGCGAGCAAGAAATTGGAGAACAAGAACTAAACATTTTAACTTATCAATGCATTCATCTATTATTGAATTATACCTAATGATATTCTCCGTGATATTCTAAAAGCCTTAAAGTGGGGAAAAAAATTTAGAATAATATACATTGAACATTTTAGGTATTTAAATAATTCAATTAGAAAAAGGAACAATTTAGAATAATATACATTGAATTATACCTAATGATATTCTCCGTGATATTCTAATGCATTATACCTAATGCATTCATCTATTATTGATTTTCTTTTTAACTATTATTAATAATTATAATTATGTGTAATACTTTATTAAATGATTAACTTTTAATATTTTATATAATTAATAATTCTTTATAATAAATTATCATATATTCATGAATTTTGTTATCATTATAAATTATTAATATATTCTAGCGAATGACCAAATAATTTGAGAAAATGAAAATGTGCATAGTTAATGAGAGGTTATGGATCATTAGTTTTATAATTAATGATATAATTTTGAGTTATAAAAAATTGAGGGGATAAAAAAGGAAATCAAAAGTTTTGACATGGATATTCCCTTTTATGGGTAGTATAGATTTAATAAAAAGGCTAAAATAGGCTTTTGTCATTTATGATATCCCTCTCCAACCTTTCATTGAATTTCATCTCCAGAAATCCGAGCATCCATCATCTCAACGCGGTTTCATAAATTCTCAACTTGTATATTCTTAAGTACAAAAATAAAATAAAAAAAAACAAAACAAAATAGATCATCTCCCATATTCATCCTGATGCTCAAATTTATTTTGCTTCTAGTTTTATGTTTTCTGGTCAAGCCTTGAGGCAACAATTGAGATCAGTCCCGAACATGCTTATGGAGTTGCAGTTGGTGTTATTCCTGATTTTAGATGCAAAATCAAAAGCTCTAAATAACAAGCGAGCAAGAAATTGGAGAACAAGAACTAAACATTTTAACTTATCAATGCATTCATCTATTATTGAATTATACCTAATGATATTCTCCGTGATATTCTAAAAGCCTTAAAGTGGGGAAAAAAATTTAGAATAATATACATTGAACATTTTAGGTATTTAAATAATTCAATTAGAAAAAGGAACAATTTAGAATAATATACATTGAATTATACCTAATGATATTCTCCGTGATATTCTAATGCATTATACCTAATGCATTCATCTATTATTGATTTTCTTTTTAACTATTATTAATAATTATAATTATGTGTAATACTTTATTAAATGATTAACTTTTAATATTTTATATAATTAATAATTCTTTATAATAAATTATCATATATTCATGAATTTTGTTATCATTATAAATTATTAATATATTCTAGCGAATGACCAAATAATTTGAGAAAATGAAAATGTGCATAGTTAATGAGAGGTTATGGATCATTAGTTTTATAATTAATGATATAATTTTGAGTTATAAAAAATTGAGGGGATAAAAAAGGAAATCAAAAGTTTTGACATGGATATTCCCTTTTATGGGTAGTATAGATTTAATAAAAAGGCTAAAATAGGCTTTTGTCATTTATGATATCCCTCTCCAACCTTTCATTGAATTTCATCTCCAGAAATCCGAGCATCCATCATCTCAACGCGGTTTCATAAATTCTCAACTTGTATATTCTTAAGTACAAAAATAAAATAAAAAAAAACAAAACAAAATAGATCATCTCCCATATTCATCCTGATGCTCAAATTTATTTTGCTTCTAGTTTTATGTTTTCTGGTCAAGCCTTGAGGCAACAATTGAGATCAGTCCCGAACATGCTTATGGAGTTGCAGTTGGTGTTATTCCTGATTTTAGATGCAAAATCAAAAGCTCTAAATAACAAGCGAGCAAGAAATTGGAGAACAAGAACTAAACATTTTAACTTATCAATGCATTCATCTATTATTGAATTATACCTAATGATATTCTCCGTGATATTCTAAAAGCCTTAAAGTGGGGAAAAAAATTTAGAATAATATACATTGAACATTTTAGGTATTTAAATAATTAAATTAGAAAAAGGAACAAGTTCCTTTTACGAATCCTAAAAATAAATAAATAACAAATAAGCAGAGAATCACATCCGTTTGTTTGGCGAGCCAAT
>NC_033794.1:74214192-74217687 GCF_001876935.1 Asparagus officinalis | reverse complement strand
CTATTCACGAGCTCCCGTACTATTATTAAAAAAAGCCAAAAACTACGTTAAAAAAAAAAAAAGAAAAAACAAAGCCAGGTGCCCCAGCACGACGCCGAAAAGTTCGTAGTCCATAACAGGAGCTTCCGGAAAGAAAGTGAAAAAAAAAATAATAAAAGAAAATAAAAGGGGGTAAAAAAAAAGAGACGAAATCATTCTCTCCATTTATCTCTCTCCTAGGGTTTCCAAATCAATGGAAGAGCAGTCCAACAGAGACCTCGACCGAGACACCGCCATGGCCGACGACGATCAATCAGGCCGCTGCCTCGATCTCACCAGCTTCCAGCTCCACGATCTCGGCGACATCGAGCTCCCCGAGAGCCTCATCGAATTGGATCTGACGGCTAATAGGCTCTCGAAGCTTGATCCAAGGATCGGCCTCCTCTCGCACCTCAAGAAGCTCTCTCTGCGTCAGAATCTCTTTGATGATCAGGGGGTTGAGGCGATCTCCAACTGGAATGAGATTTCAGGATTGCAAGTACGTTTTTGTTTGCATTTTTTTTTCTTTTGGTTAAAAACTTGATGCGTTTTAATTTATGTTTGGGGTGTTTTGATCATTTGCGGGTTATGTGGATAACGCTAATGTGCTTTTATGGGGGGAATAATTTGTTATAATTTCAAATTATCTTGGCATTAGATCAAGCTTATTTACAATCGGACTTATTTCGATCAAGCTGTCATTGCTGGGGCCAAATCTATGCGATAATACCGCACGATGTTGAGGCACATTATTTAAAAAAAAAGTTCTCCTTTTCATGTTAATTAGGAGTCAGATATGCTTACTGCATGTTTGTCATTTGTGGGTATCGATTTTCTAAAAGTGAGAATTGATCCTTTTTCCTTCTTAGTCGTGTGTTTTAGTTCTTGTTCATCTCCGTCCCTAAACTTAATCTTAATAGAAAATTCATTTATAAAATACCATATACAAACTGAAGTGTAAATTCCAAAACTAGAAGCGAACTCACTAGAAGTACAATAAATTTTGTAAGGGGTGTTGTTCTCATGTTATGGCTAGATCCTGGGATTTGCCGTGCTAAAGAGTCTCTTATGATACGTTTATGGGAGCATGTTACACTTATTAACTGCATAATCTTATATTCCTTATTCTTATGCAGTTCTTTTAGATGATTGTACAACTATAGAGTCTAGACCATTTGTCCAAAGCATGCTTGTGGTTAAGTTTCATTGTATTATTTAGTAGAAATGAAAACCAAAGGTCTCACTTAAAACCATTATTTTTATTTGAATAAATTAACAAAAAAATATTTGTTATATAATAGGATTTAAACTAGAACAGGTCAACCATTGATGCACATGGTAGCTACCATGAGTTAGTTACATTGCTTCACAGTTCGCTTTGAGTTAGGAGCCAAAGGGTCAATCTTGAACCCAATCTATTTACCAAATGGGCCAGTTGTGCCGACCTATTTATTTTATGAACCCAATTAAGCCTGACCAGAACATATTGACTCTCGGATTTTTGTTAGATTGCAAGTTGAGTTAATAATTCCACCAGTACAGAGGACCAAAGTGTAGCAAGGTAGACTTTGGAGGTCAGAATCTGAGAATGTGCAAAATTGTAACTGCCGATGTTTCAGTCCTTTTCTTTTCAATGAGAATGAATACATCCATCAAACTGGCCAGCTGTGGAGTACGAGGTTCCATCATCATCACCACCACCTGTGTCTTTTACCATCTGGATATGAGACCTTCTATGGAACAAAAGGCACCATAGGATAGTTCAATTTTGAGGCCTTTTATGGAACAGAAGGCCATAGTTACGTGGTATACGGTACGCAGGGTGTTGTCGTACGAATTCGGGTACGCAATTCAAGACTTTGAAATTTTGGATTCGACGGGTAGCTTGCTTCGATACAAAAGTTCGATATAGGATACAATGTAACTTTTTTGGGTATGCTTATCCATTTTCAAAGTGTATAGTAGAAAATTAGAAACTAGAAAACTAATTATGCATTTCAATATTTTTTCATACAAAATACTTCAATACTTCATTTTTATAGTTTTTGAATATATAAAACTTAAAATATTAAATATTAAACAGCCTCTTAATAATTTTTTTTCCTATTTTGCAACTTTCTTCCCCTTAACATTAAGTGCATCTTCTGCTAATACCGAGTCCAAACAATTCCATCTAAGCTTCTTCAACTTACTTGAAGAGTCCTCCAAGTTATCATTAATGTGATCCATATCTCATCCTTTATATAAATCAACTTTGTAATTCTCACAAAATCGTGACAGGAAGCGAATGTTTTAATGGATGAATACTAACTTATCCGCCCTTCCACTATTCAATCTATTCATTTTCACACTGTGTATGTAGGAATAAGTACTCCCATTTCTCTCAGCCGAAGAGCTACTATTAGGTCGAGACAAAATCTTCTTAGCAACATGAGTTAAAGAATACTTTCAATAATATTATCGAAACATATAAAAAAAATCCAAGCGCATGTGCATGAAAACATACCAGAAAATCAACTTTGGTCCCCTCATACTTAGTAAGCGGTACACTAATTTTGGGGAATCAATTCGTGTATCGGAGGGGATCGGTTCGTAAATGTACTGGGAATCGGTTTCGCATGAACTGTTTGACAATTCGAGAGGGGGTCCAAGCAATCACGCAACTATGCAAAAGGCACCATAAGATAGTTCTATTTTGAAGACTAACTATCAATCAGTTGGTAATCTTCTTAAGTTGGTATTGTGGGCTTAAACACCCCCCTCCCCTCTTCTTTCTCTGGAAAAAACCCCCAAAAATTAATTTATTAGAGCAGTTGGCATGTTCAAAAAATCTATCTTTTACCTCACTCACTTATTAAGTGAAACAACCATGAATTTGAGTAGAGAAGTTGGCATCTAGAGAAATCTACCTTTTACGTCACTCACTAAAGTCAAACAACCAAGGAATAATCATGTAAAATTCTACTATCACTAAATTTCAGAGAATTTAGTAACTATGGATAAATTGGACAATCAAGAAGGAAAATATGCAGTTTATATGTTGTATTCATGGCCACTGTTCCTGAATTTTGGCTATTTTGTTAATCAAATATTTCATGAAATTTAGCATATATTTTCATCTATTTTTGGTTTTCTGTTTTATTTTTTGTTTTTTGTTGTGTTGTTCTGTGGATGCTTCTAATGAGAGTTATCTTCTGCAGGAGCTAGTACTCAGGGACAACAAGCTGACTAAAATTCCTGATGTTAGCATTTTCAAGAGCCTTTTGGTGTTTGATGTGTCTTTCAACGAGATACCTTCATTGAGTGGTTTGTCCAAGGTTTCAACCACGCTCAAGGAGCTTTATGTTTCAAAAAACGAAGTGACAAAGATAGAAGAACTTGAACACTTGCAATCATTGCAGATACTTGAACTTGGTTCCAATAGACTACGGGTGAGGCACTGATGTGAGGCAATTTTCCAGTTGATTCAGTTATCTG
>NC_033794.1:74176350-74214184 GCF_001876935.1 Asparagus officinalis | reverse complement strand
CCCCCCCCCCCCCACCCCACCCCCACCCACACAAAAAAAACACCAACGGATGTTCTTATGATGCTGTTTTTTTTATTGGCCTGTGTATTCCAATTTCAGGTGATGGAGAACTTGCAGACCTTTACAAATTTACAAGAGCTGTGGTTAGGAAGAAACCGCATCAAGGCTGTGAACTTGTGTGGTCTAACATGTATCAGAAAATTAAGCTTGCAGAGCAATCGGCTAACTTCCATGGCAGGATTACAAGTAAGAGATATTTATTGTGTTGTTGGTTTATTATCTAAAGGGTCTTTTCCTAGAAACCACATTCAAAATGGGGTCATTATACAAAACCACATTTCATTTCAATTTATACGTAAACCATCTTCAAAGTGGGTTTTTCTTCCAATCAACCGCCTCCTAGTCAAAATTTTCACTGAAAACTCAAAAATACCCTAAAAAAGACTCACATTCCAAACATATGACTCACTTTGGTAATGTTTCGGTCTAGTTAGGATGGCATGTACCTTAAACACACATTTCAACCTTATTTTTTGGTTTTTAGTGAAAATTTGACTAGGAGGTGGTTGATTAAAACAAAATTCCACTTTAAAGGTGGTTTACATGTGATTAAAAATGAAAGGGGTTTTTTGTTTAATGGCCCTATTTTTAGAGGTGGTTTCTAGCAAAAATCCCTTATCTAGAATGCATAATGATATCATACTTCTTTGTAGGACTGTGTTGCACTCGAAGAGCTGTATCTTAGCCATAATGGTATTGCTAAGATGGAAGGCTTATCCAAGTTAGCAAATCTTCGCGTCCTGGATGTTTCTTCTAATAAACTTACTTCTATTGATGATATTGAAAATTTGACAAGGTTTGAAATCGAAAATCAGTTTTGATACCCTTTGAGTAACATATAGTTTCTTCTTTACAAATGCATTTACTTCTTATTGTGCAGGTTGGAAGACTTGTGGCTAAATGACAACCAAATAGCGTCTTTGGAAGGGATTGATCTAGCTTTGTCGGGTTCGAGGGAGAAGCTTACAACCATATATCTTGAGCGAAACCCATGTGTATGATTTTATTCACTAGTTTGGTCCTGGCATTTCTTAGTCTCATTAACTTTAACTTAGATTATGTTCACAGCTAGAATATCTTCCTGTATGGTTAAATACTTTTATCTGTTAGTTATATTGTAGATTTAATATGTTAGCCTGTGAGATATATCCTATAATCTGTAGTCTGACTTGATCTTGATTGAAATTAGGTAAGACATGACCTAGTCTTTGGTTGGTTGGTTGGTTTGTTTAACAAATGTAGTCTATTAAAGAGCATTGATATCCTTCCCTTTTCGAATCTAACAATACTTTGTGCATTTAAAGTTTATATTATAGGTTATTCTTAATTTTGTTATTATGTACTATATTTCATGACAGGTTATTACTATTATGTAAGTTAGTAGGAAAGCTGGTGACTGTAAGATTGTCATTTTCTGTAAGATTCTATTGCTATTCTTGAAATCATGTGTACTACCTTTCAACCAAATTGGATAGTTCCCATATGATTACATACACTTGCACTTGTGAATCTCAATACCATCTCCTGTGTAAAGGCTGAAATCACACATAGGGACCGCAAAAGGAAGCTAACAGAAAATTTTATGCACTTGATGTTCAAATAGCTTATTTGTATGGCCTGGTTGAGTTCTTAAATTGCTTGCTCGCAAGAGTATGATTGTCACTGGCTAAAGGCACCCAATCAACATATTTAGAGGAATTTCTTCCTTAGTTTAGAAGATAGTCTCCTGGACTTTTTTCTTAATGATAATGTATATACTTTTTTTTGCAGGCAACCTCCCCGAGCTATTCAGTTATCTTGAAGGAGATATTTCCAAATCTTGAACAAATTGATTCGGACATACTTATGTGAAGTATCAAATATCGATTTTGATCCCTTAGAAGTATGACAGTGATTGAGAGATGCCTTAAGAAGCATATTTTCTTGTACAAGGCATTTAAAGTTGACCCTGCAGAATAACATTGCAGATAAAGTACAGGTTCCTCTTGATGCTTCAACAAGCTTCTATTTTACTTTTATTTACATATATATGTAGTAGCGTCAACATATATAGAGAATTTTCGGTCGAAAGATTCACTGAAGTTTCTGAACATTGCAGTCCTGTAACAGTTAGTTTGCTTTTCTAGTTCTTATTTATGTATGAATAATTTTGACCTCTTCAATTTTCTCTGAGTAAGAGAGGTTTATATTTTGCATGTATGTAACCAGATTTATTATTTTTAACTGTTTTCAAAAGTCTTTTCTCTGTTTTTAACTGTTGATATTCAAACGGACTCTCTATTCCACTGACAACTGAAAGAAATAACCCCACGTTCTCCATTCCCTCTCAATCCCAAAACTAACTGTAACTGCCCTTTGTCTTTTGCCCCTATTCATTATAACAGTCTTTACAGTAGACCAAATTTGCTTCATTTATTCATTCAGTGGCTTGAGCTTTTCATAACTCACCCATCCTTCAATTTCTTTCAATTACTCCCAAAGCCTTATTTCCTAAGGAATTCAAGAGAGCCATGGGGATGTCTTCTTCCTTGAGCCTCTTTCTTCTCCTTGTTCCATCAATGGCCATCACCATTGGAGCTGTGAACGTATACAAGGTTGGAGATAATGATGGTTGGCGAGTTCCTGCCGGTAACGACCCTCACTTCTACGAGACTTGGGCTAACAAGATCAAGTTCCTTGTCGGCGATTCAATCGGTAAGCCCTCTAATTTTTGTCAGAACCAAACTCCTATCTAAAATTAAAATTTTTAATTTTATTGGATTCATTACATGGTCAGGTTCCCAAATTTGAATTCTTTTAAGGCTATTTGCAGATAGACCCCTGTAGCTCTATTGCTGTAGATAGACCCCCAAAGTGCGGAATTTTTTTTTGACTCTTTTTACCCTCAGGAGGTCTTTATGTCGAGGGACAATTCTCTTTTATCTGGGAGTAACAGAGTTAAGAAAAATTACCCAGTTGTCTATCTGCAATAATAGAACTACAGGATGTATCCACAATTGGGGATAGTGAAGGGGTTTATCTGCAATTAACCCATCCGTTTGTACAATTGATCTCGTTCATCTTTGTCGACCAGTGTTCGAGTATCGCAACGACTCAGTCGTCACAGTGAGCAAGAGAGGCTACTACCACTGCAACGAGACTAAGCATGCTTCAGTGTCCAAAGATGGAAGCACTGTGTTTTTGCTTGATAAGCCAGGATTCTTCTACTTTGCGAGTGGCGATGCTGAGCGCTGCAAGAAAGGCCAGAGGCTGATGGTAGACGTTGTGGGCTCGCCAGCTTCCCTCGTCCCCGCACCGTCCCCGCCCCCGAGCGCAGCGGCCTCGCTCACCGTTGCTATTGGGACGTGGAGTCTCTCACTGGTTTTCCTTCATTGTTCTAGTTTTCTGTTCTGATTGTGTGGTCTGCTTCCCTGTTTTTTTTTATTATTCAAGTTTTGTTGTTTCATCATCATCATCGTTATGCAATTGCGGTCTCTGATCATCTCTTTGTTGCTTATTCTTATGATAGATTTTCTGACCGCTGCTTTAATGAAACAACAAATTTGTTCATGTGAGTTAACATAAAAAAATAAAAGAAATTTGTTTATTGCTTCATGATTACTGTCACTGATCTCACGGTTTTGGATTTAAAGCCGTTATGCAGCGGATTTACAAACTTAATAGAGGGGCTGGCACGGCCGCATTGCCCATTCAACCGTTAGATTTGAGAAAACGTTCCCCACAATTCTAGCATGATTAAACTATAGGATTTGCGGGGCTAATATGCGATTTCTAAGATTGAGGGTATAATATGGGGTTATGGAAAATTTAAGGGACTAATAACTAAAAAACCCCTAAAAAGAAATGATTACCGCTGCAATTCATATTATAAAAAACATGTTAAGAAGTCAAGAAGATTTCACGGTAAAAATTACATGATATGTCAAATTCTTATAGGACCAGTAGCTACACCAATCTAAAAGACGTTGTAGAACTAAAAGGGGGAGAAAACATCAACAAATATATGCACAAATGCTAATAGCTGAAGGTGCTAGATAGAATGTACAAGTTAAATTAGGTTTCTTGGTAAGGTGCATTTCAGAATGGAGAAGAGAGGGGCTCCTTCAGTTTTGTGGGATTAATAGAGAGCTCTTCAGAATTTGTGGAGGAGCATTTCCATGATTCCTTGATACCAACAAACTCATGCAGCCTGGTTCTCTCATTAACCGCTAGTCTCGTATCCTGAAAATTAAACCAATCCATCAACAAATCAATCAAATTTATATCAAAGGTATACGCATTATAACGCATAAAAAGGATTACTGTGGCGACTTTTGGCTCTCCTGGAAGTTTACACGGACCTCAAACGGAGGTTAAGAAACAAATTAACCAAAATGTTAAGCCTGTTATCCTTTTAAATATTTATAACACAGGGCAATAATACCTTCCACCCCAATGCTGGCCAGGTTAGACGGATTCCTCTTCTCCTCTGATTTTGAATCACAATTCCCTTCCCTCGTTCAATTCTGGCAACCTGCATCATGCCCAGATCACGCGTTCATCATCCTTGATACCTCATGCCCCTCCCCCCAGCCCCTATTCAGATTTGAGAAAGCTTGGCTTTCACACCCATCTTTCATATATTTCTCCACCAGCTGTTGGCATAACTTACATTGCATTGGCAACCCAGTGGAGATCTTCTACCTTAAACTTAAACTGCTCAAGCGTAGACTTAAATGGTGGAAGAAATCTACTTTCGGCTCTATCACACATAACAAGGCTGCTACCCTAAACATCATTCATTCTCTTAATATCCTTGAAGAATCCAAACGCCTTCTTCCTTCCGAAGTCTCCCTTAGAGCCTCTCTTAGAGATTCCCTCTCTGCTTTATCCAAATAGGAGGAGACTTATTGGAAACAGAGGTCCAGACTCCTTTGGCTCAAAGAATGAGACCCCAACACCTCTTTCTTCAACAAATTAGCATCCCACCATAGAAGAAAAAACTTCATCCCACACATAACCATCAACAATTCAGTTATATATTCAGAATCAGAAAAACAACTTGCCTCTTTCCGCCATTTCTCCAATCTCTTCAAAGTCATCCCCCTTTAGGTTGACTAGGATCATCTCTACCATTCCCCTTGCTCAAGTCATCACTCCCTGGAAACCCCCTTCTCTATTGAAGAAATTAAGTCAGCAGTCTTTAGCCTTCATCCAGACAAAGCCCCAGGCCTTCCCCATCCTCTTCTATCAATCTTTCCGGGAAACCATCAGAGAGGACATGCTTGTCTTCTTTTTCTTCTTGACGCTATCCCCTTCACAAAATCAACTTCTCCTTCATCTCTCTCATTCCCAAATCCAATTCGCCTTGCAATGTCTCTGACTTTAGACCCATCAGCTTGCTTAATGGTCTGTTCAAAATCTTCACTAAGGTTCTAGCTAACATGCTTCGTCCCTTCCGTCCCTCGCTGGTTCATCCCACTCAATCTGCCTTCCAATCTCGCAAATCCACTCTAGACTCTATTGTTCTTGGCCATGAAATGATCCATCATTGTTTCTCAAAGAAAATTGAAGCTTGCATTGTCAAAATCGATTTCAGCAAAGCCTTTGATTGTGTCAGCTGAGATTTCCTCTTGTCTCTCCTTAAAGCCAAGGGGTTTGGCCAGAAATGGTGCATGTGGATTCATAACATTCTCTCCTCCTCCAAATCCTCTGTTCTAGTCATTGGTAACCCTACTAGTACCTTCAAAAGTCATAGAGGTATTAAGTAAGGGGATCCTCTATCCCCCATGTTATTCCTTCTTGTAATGACCGTGAATTTTTAATACTAGTTAAAATAATTTTTTGGTATTTTAAAATATTCAATTATTATTTTTAAAAGAGTATTTGTATTTTCTCGATTTTCTAGAATTTTCTATGATTTAAAAGTCTAATTTTATATTTTTTAAATGATTTTGATATTTATAAATTAACTTAGTGCAGTAAAAATTTCTGGAATTAATCTGTTGTGTTGTCGATACTATTACGTATCATTTTGAATAACATGTTGTATTATTATTATTATTACGTATTATTTTGTATAATATGTTGTATTATTAATTACACATTATTTGTATAATTTATTGTATTATTTCTACTGTTGCATATTTAATCGGTTGTATTAATACAACTGATACGTTTTATTATGTAGATAATAGATAATTTTTCTATAATTATTTATTTTTAAATATAAGTAATTATATTTTTTTATTAATTATTCTCGTTTAATTGTACAATTAGTTGTATTATTTCTATTATTGTGTATTATCGGTTGTATTAGTACAACTGATACGTTTTATTGTATAGATAATTTTCACATAATTATTTAATTTATTTCGTAATTAATATTATTTTTAATTATTTTTCAAAACCCTAAAAATTCCTATATATATATATATATATATATATATATATATATATATATATCGTTAACTCTCTCTCTCTCTCTCTCTCTTCTCTTCGTTTTCACGTCGCTGCCCTGTTCCCTCTCTCTCTTCACGCAGACTCGACCGCTTCCACCTCGCCTTGACCACTCAACCGCGAGCGTCGCTTCCACCCCGACGCCGACCACGCCACTCATGCTCCGACAACCGTCCTCTCCCTCTTCTTGTGGTCGCCCGAGATCCCTCACCGCCGACCCGCCTCGCCTCCTCCATCTCGAGCCCAGCCCGGGCTCCGCCTCTCCTCTTCCACCCGACACCGTCACCTCCACTCATGCGAGCCAACCCTAGCTCTCACCACCACCTCCTTCTCGCCTCCAGTAGCACCGCCTGCTCCTCCTCCAATTCCGACGACCAATGCCATCACCGCCGATGCCAAGCCTCCGACTGTCGCCCAAACCCCCTGCTTCTCCTCTCCCCTCAGATCCAACCATCTCCAAGTCGCTGACAGCCAACCCCCTTCTGCTGTTCACCACCACCCGCTCAGCCACCAAGTCTAGCGCTAACTCCTCCGCCCCTGCTCGTTGCCCAGCCCCGACCGTTGGCCATCTCGTCGCCGAGTAACTGCCTCCGTCCTCGCCCAACACCGCTCTCCGACACCCCGTCATCGCGCTCCCCCGCGCCAGATCCGATCCGCGCCGTCGACGTAGATTCGTTCGACGAACCCAAGGCAAGATCCCGCTTCTCTTGACTCGTCATTTCATGTTTATATCTGTTATTAATTGATTAAATAGATTAGTTTATTATATAATTATCTGCGTAGGATTGTTTGATGAATAATATTAGATAAATCATAATTATATGATAATTAGTATTTTCAGAATAATTATGATAAATTAAAAGAATTTATTTCGACAACAGAATCATTTTTGGACAATTATATTAAGAATTTATTTGAGAACAAAATTATTTTAGGAAAATTATAATGATTTAAAAGAAATTATCTTGGAAAAAGAATCATTTTAGAATAATTATAAATAAATTAAAGGAATTTATTTTGAAAAAAAAGATTATTTTAAAAGAACTCATTTTGCAAAAGGATTATAAGTAAATAACTTTATAATTTTAGAAGATTATTTTAGAACAATTTTATGATTCAAATTCTTAGACTTGATTATCTGATATGCTATGATTATTTTAGAACAATTTTATGATTCAAATTCTTAGACTTGATTATCTGATATGCTATGATATTATTGCACATGATTAGTTGCATTGATTGTCTTAGACTTGATTATCTGATATGCTATGATATTATTGCACATGATTAGTTGCATTGATTGTTCCTTGTTATGATTGAGAATCATTAGGAGTTTATGACTATAGTGACCTGTGTGACATGAATAAGACCTAGAGGTTTGTGTGTTATTGACTTAGAAAATACAAGAGAGTTGGGATGAGAAAGTCATAGTTCATGTGATCGGATAAGGCTGTTGATGTATCTTCCAGACTTGCACCAGTGAACTGTTTCGCACTAAGGTTGGTTTGTTTGGCCAAGTGAGTCGTTTCGTACTTGGTCAGTGAAATCATTTCGTCACCCGAGTTTTGCTTGAGTTCGGACCATGCCAAAATCGGATTGCGTGTAGTCCTCTCACCGAACTGTTTCGTGGGTTTGGATGCACGTAAGGGATTTGTGAACAGTCAGTATCTGATGACAAGAACGTTGACTCTGTGTGAGATATGTACTGGTGAGTTATAGGATGACTAGTTACATGACCTCATTTCTTGGCTAAGTATGAATTCTTGTGAGATGTAGGCCAGTTGTATTTCTTTTTATACATAGATCGGGATTGATATTTAATTATCTATAATTTGAGATATATGGTATATACATGAGGGTTTCCTTGTTTGGATTAATTCGTTCGACGTACTACGTCTCTTGTTATAGATTTTTAAATATTAATTTTATCTAGTTGTATGACCTTGTTACTTGGATGAGTAGTCTAATCGCTAGCTGCATGACCTCATTACCCGATCGATTTTTGGATTCTTTTGATTATTATATTATAGTAGTGAATTATATTTAGATTATTAGTATTCCAGTAGTATGCTTCTATTATTATTATTACTGTTATTGGTTTGGTCTTTTGATTGTTCTATTCTCTCCGTGGGATCTTGCCGTGTGCCATACACGCTGACGTACACCTGTTTTCTCTGGTATACGTCAGATTTAGGAGATGGACAGCCTTAGTTCAAAATCGTACAGGAGCCAAAGGATTCTCAGCGGGAGTGCCTTGCAGATAGAGTTGAAGAATAGTCCGAAGTTCAGTTGTCTCTTTTAGTTGATGGTCTTAGTTTACTTTTGCAGTACTTCCTTTCTTTTTCGTTGAACAATGTATTTTATATTTCTCTAGTATTCATTTGTTTAGTTCTGTATAAGGGCATGTTGACTCATATATTATGTCTTGGATGATATTTCAGTTGTGATATGTATATTTTCTGTTCTTAGTTGTTTATTATATTCTCGCTATTGTGATCGGGGACTTATGCTTTTGCATTTATTTCTTGATGCTTAGCGTATTAGGTTGAGGAAAAAATATTTATTTTTATTTATTCTCCTTAATCTAATATGTCGCAGGCTTGTTCACGTTCCAATTTCCAGGTATTTTGGGAAGCATGACGTGACACTTCTCATTATTGACGTGCTGTATAGAATGCTATTCAATAGCACTGCCCATGGTGATGTTTCTGAACTTCACCTTAAAAGTAAGCTGAATGACATAAAATCTCTCCAATTCATTGATGATACCTTAATCTTTTGTAAAGCGGACGTCTCCAACATATCCATTCTTAAGTCCATTCTTTACCTCTTTGAAGAGGTATCAAGTTTGGGCATTAACTTCTCCAAATCCTATCTTTTCTACAGTGGTAGATCATTCACTCGGGGTCCTCTCCTAGCCAACATCCTTAACTGTTCATATGCTTCTCCTTCATTCAAATATCTAGGTATCCCCCTTAAGAAATGATCTCTTTCCAAATCTGAATGACAGCCTCTTCTTGATTCCTTCCATCAAAAACTTCCCTTTGGAAAGGCAAACACCTCTCTTTTGGTGGGCACCTAGTGCTCCTTAACTCAGTTCTTTCTTTACTGTCACTATACTATATGTCCTTCTTCAAACTTCCCAAATGGCTCATCAAGGCTATAGATAGAATAAGACACAATTTCTTATGGGGGGCCAACTCCACTAATGTTGGAGGTAAAGCTCTAGTTAAATGGGACATAGCCTGCTCTCCCAAACCATGCAGGGGTTTGGGTATCTCCAACCTTCAAGTTTTTAACACCTCCCTATTGTCTAAATGGCTTTGGAAATACTTTGCCATGGATAATCATGTTGGTCAGGTCCTCCAATCCATCTACCCCTCCAACCCTCATAGCACACCACCTAGTTACCATTGCTCCAAATTTTGGAAGGACGTCCACTCTTGCTACCAATCCTCAAGCTAAAAAATCTCATCCGAGAAAGAGGCTTCTCTGATCTAATTTCCTCCAGTGAAGACAACAATGTGGATGCAAGAATCCATTAATCAACATGAGCGCAGACCCACCGCCTACCTTTCATCATCTTTTGGACAATATATTTGTAATTAACACACCTAATTTTGGATTACTATTTTATAATCCTTACTTTTGTATATATCCCTTGGGTATGTAAGAGTGATTTCATGAGTATTCCTCTAGTTGAGTGACGACATAGGTCCGGTCCTCTATTAATGGGGATTCCGTGCAAATCACAAGTAGATATCTATCTACGTAAGGTGTTTTGGTTTTTAATACATTATATACACAGATTATGATAGGGCAACTTGCCCTATTTTTACCTCAAAAAAAAAAAAAAACCTTCCGCCATGAATGGGTTAACCAAAATTTAGTTATTTTTGTGGGTATCATGAGTCCAGTTGCAGAAGTATACAATATCTAGTGGTGTCACAGGACATTGCTGGATTGCCTACTTTTTTAGACATTTCTACTTACTTTTATGTGTATTTACTACTTATGACTCTACTAAAATTTGTATTTGAGACTCGTAGGGAGGATAATCCAAGGGATTACCTACTTCAATAAACTCATGAATTATATAGGGACACCACCAGGATAAAATCCTGGCTCCGCCACTAGTACCATCCATCATCCTTGGTTTAAACGAACATCTACTTCCGTGTTCGAAGTTAAATGAGTCTTAAACAAAACTTGAGAAACAACTTGACCCGAAAACTCAAGCAATTAATTTTTTTATCTTAATTTTCTATTCTCATATAAATCTCAACACGTAACAAAGAAAATTTTGAAGAGAATACCTGAGTAGTGAAAATGTTGGTGGCTTCGATTGGCTCGTTGTTCTGGACTATGACCTTTGCTTCTTCCTGCACGAATTAAACAGATATTTGACTCTCTCATGTTTTTGTAATCAATTTATTTAAGACTAAGACTCATTTTAATCAAATATAATAAAAATTTTCAACTAATGAAGAATAAAATCAATCATATACCCGAGCACTGTGGAGATCCTCTCGATTAAGAGTTCTGGGCTCCATCTCAACCGAGCAGCGAGTGCGATCCGTGGCTCCTTTCATCTGATCATAAATCAAAGAAGATAGTAAAGGGTGATTTATTTATAGAGATGACAATGGCTAAAAAAGTTCACGGATCAAAATTGACTTTCATTCCTCAAGAAAATGAAGACAAGATGAAGGAAACTGTGTATTCACGAGGTATTAATTCACTGCCTCAAATACAGTTCCCGTGCTCTCTTTCTCATGTTGACAGCCTAGATTTCTACACCTTTTGTGCATGGAGACAGTGATATGTACTAAGTTTTGCCAACTAGAAAGTCCAAACTTAAGGGGGTTTTGTGAGAGAGGAAAGTTACAGGTTTTGGTACAGCACCTCTAAAGTACCCAAAATGAATTTGAGGTGCAATGTTTGCTTTTGCATTTCCAATCAACCAAAATAATAATTAGATAAACCTTATGCATAGTAATGCAATAGGGATAATAACTTTTAAGTACCTTAATGTTTGCTCACCTTTTCCCTTATGTACTTAGTTTTATTTTTAACACTTGGGTACCCGATAGTTCTATAAAGCGGCACGTTACTACCCTCTGTTAAGTGTGTTGTTGGAATATTCCATCAAAGATTCTCATGCGCTTTCTATGTCGCAAAAAACTTATCATAATTACCTTCAATATAACCTGAAACTAGGGGTGCAACTAGTTTAGATAGCGCTTGACTACGATTCTAAACATATGCATATCTACTTACCAATCACGAATATGAATATACCTTAAAAGTATTTTGAAACAATAAGATATTTAAATGTTTTTTAATCGACACAAGAACCAAACCCAGGCCCCCCACAAGGAAGCGACATGGCTTTGCCATGTGACATATTGGGCAGCCCTAATCTTTTACTAGAGTATACATTAAAAAACCAAAAAGTTTAAAAATTCACTAGAACATGACACCTCATCTTCCTTCTTCTCTAAATTTTTTGACACGTGTCATATCATCTAATCCGTACATTTAAATGCTATTATATCTCAACCTTTAATTCAAATACACACACGCGCGCGCGCGCGCGCACACACACACGCGTGCGCGCGTGCACACACACACACATACTATGACGCCCCTGGGTTCACACAAGGCTGCAGTCCGAGTTAAAACCACCACACCGTGCAATAACATATTTCACCATCACATTTACTATCTCTCTATTAGAGTCAACAACACGTTTAGGTACAAAAGCAAGTAAAAGATAATACAAGAGATATATGATGAAATAATAGAGATAAAAATGATATTTCATCATCTAATATACAAAAATATAAAGTGAATCTCTGAAATAACTAGTCTGGAGATCTCAACAAGTCTCAAATACAGAATATCTGATAAAAGGAAATAAGGCACACAACCTTTACAACTTTTAGAACATAACTCTCAAATGTCTAAACAAAATGTCTACAGTGGAGCTCCATAAATAAAATAAAACTACAAATGAAAGATGAACGCTAATAAGTAGCCATCAACCTGCGACTCTCCGTGCACCTGGCTCGTTACCTAAAATGGGAGAGGACAACGAGCGTCAAAGCGCTAGCGAGCAACATCACAACCAACCCCAAGGGAGAGGGCTCGTTACATATAGAAAATACAATTAATACATATATACATGAAATCATTGATCCTAACAATAAGAGAGTTTTAGTATTTAGGAAATTAAAACACGAGCATAGGTACGTCGAGCGAAATAATCCAAATAAGGAAACCCTCATGTATATACCTTGTATCTCAAATTGTAAATCCCTAAATACCAAACCCAAGATTTAATACAGGAACAATAATATAAAGAAGACTAACCCATCTCAGAACTCAAATACCATGTCATGTCAAAACCCACATAAGTGTCATGTCCAGCCTATGTAAGTGTAAGTGTCATACTCAAGGTTTAAACATGTGTCCAACACATGAACTAAGACTAGGTGTAGTGGATGCCCAACACATGGACTGTATATATAAATTATCTAACACATGGACTGAATGATGAATGTCCAACACATGGACTGAATATAATAAATATCCAACACATAGACTAAATATGATGAATGTCCAACACATGGACTACACATAGTAATTGCCCAACACATAGACTGAATGAAATGTGTAGAATATCGATGAGATATATGAAAAGGATGCATATACACTAATTTCACATGTGTCTCGGTATGCAAATCTAAACTCATGTCCGCAAGCCATCTCACATATGAAGATACATAATAAAAAATAATTTCTAATGCCAAATATTTGAGGTGACTCCTCGTTCACATTAAAGTACACAAAAAAGTAGACATGCACAAACTGTACCGACGGTGAATCGAAATAGGCAGAAACCATTCACAGGTTTCTGTCTGCTTTGAAACAAATCTAGAAGTGACATCATTATTTTTCAAGCATAATATTACTGATATCAACATATATGAAATAACATGAAAAAAAATTAGCATGTAAATATATCGTCAAAACCCTAAACATTTATATACACATGTTTAAACGTTTTAAAAGCAAAAACTTATGATTTAATTCATGATTAATAAATTTTAGATCTAAAATTTGTCAAGGTTACTGTTATAATTAATTAGAAAATTATGATAATGTATTCTCACTTCATAAGTTATAAAGATCTATCTTTTGTACACTAAAAATACGTTTTAGGCTCGAAAAATCCGAATAAAACTTAATAAAATGTGCAAAATAAAAGGGTGCAGAGTTGGACGAGATGTTACTCATCTCAGATGCTGAAAAACTCCTGCCACATGAAAGAGAACCAATCCCCTTCGCTGGACTGCACAAAACCCGCTGAAAAATCCTCCGAAATCCCTCAAAATCGCAAAATAAAAAAACTAGGGTTTGAGAGAGGGGAAAAGAGGTTGCTAGGTTTTGGAACACAGGATAAAAAAGGTGTTTTTCATGTTTAAACATGTGTATATATGACAACAAACCCGAAAAACTACAGCCCAAAACCCGAAGCCCGAAACTGGAAAACCCAGTCTGACTAGAAACATACTCTTCGGTATTTTGGCTGTAACTTTCGCATCCGACATCGGAATAAGGCGATTAAAGATTTTTTGGAAATCTTATGAAGATATATACAACTTTAGTCTTTTAAGTTTTTCCATATTCATAATGTATCAGTGTGTAAAATATAAAATCTCTCCACTGGTCATAAATTTCCAGATTTATACATCGAGCATGATTTGTGCATTTGCTCTTATATATATATACACACACACACACATATATATACATTGAATTAATCTCAAATCAATTCCTAGCATACTCAAACATCATAATATGTTATTTATAAATATATAACATATTTATTATTATTTATCATAAAATATTCAAAATTTTGGGGTTTTACATTCTTCCCCTTTTAAAAGAATTTCGTCCTCGAAATTTAGAAATCATACTTAACTGAAAGATAGTATTAGAAAGCATGTCGAGGGTGAAATCCAACCCGCACATACACCTCTCGTAATATTAAACTCTTGATAAACATATAAGGATATTTATACTTAACAATCCAGAATGACTATATTCTCACTCAACCCTTAATCAAATAGAACTAGTACGTCGGGCGAAAAATCCAAACAAGGAACCCTCCATATATATATACTATATGTTCCAAAAGATTAAGAATTAAGCGGAAATATCCTCATTCTAGCGTTAAATCTAAATATAACTATACAAATAATCATACACATAAATCAATCCACTTCCTCAATAGGTGCAGATAGTCGTGCTGCATAACATCTTCACGCTCCTGAGAATCATCCTTGATGTCTACACTTAACCATCTAAAATATAAATACCCCCACTTAACCCCTAACTAAATGGGACAAGTACATCGAGCGAAAAATCCAAACAAGGAACCCCTCATATATATACCATGTGTTCCGAGTATTTAGGAGTTAAGTGTTAATACCCTCATTTTAGTGTTAAGTATAAACATCACCATACATGTAATCCATAAGTCATATATAAGTCATACAAAAATTTAATTTACCTGTTCAAACATGTGTGGGTAGTCGCGATGCATGTCCTCTTCACGCTCCCAAGAAATCTCCTCAACGCCTCTTCGGTTCCACTGAACTTTCATCAAAGGAATTACCTTGTTTCTAAGTCTCTTGTCCTCTCTGGTAAGTATACCAACTGGAATCTCAATAGTAGTCAAATCATCCTGAATCTCAATCTATGGTGCAACCAAGACTCATTGTTGCTCCTCATCATGTAAGTGCTTCTTGAGCATAGAAACATGAAATACATTATGTATACTAGACATCGATGCTGGAAGATCTAATCTGTATGATACGGCTCTAATGCGTTCCAAAATCTGGAAAGGTCTAATATATCTCTGTAGGCATCGAAAATTACCTATAGGTCTCCACGAACAGCTCAGTGTTAAGGAACGATGATGAACATCACTATCCGGTTCACAGAAGTTCGATTGATGTTGGTGAACGATTGAAGTGAATCAACGAACTACGTGGACTAACAGAATTTCGGAATAACGAAGGTACGGGCTAATCGGGAGCCCCACGATGTTTACAAAAAGAACAATACCCTTCGTGTCTCATTCATTCCACAGATGATCCAACCATTGGAGCTGATAGAACTCCTTGTCGGCTTTCCAACGCACTTCGAACCACTCAAATCCGAGTTCGGACGAAGAAGTTACGGCGGAAACGAACAAACATACGAAAAAAGCGGCGTCTCAACACTTCGAGGTGTCTCGGCCAAGCGAGACACCCCAAGGTGTCTCGGCCAAGGGTGTCTCGGCCCAAACCGAGACACCCTAGGGTGTCTTGGATCTAGGGGAGACACCCTAGGGTGTCTCGGATCAAGTGGAGACACCCCGAGGTGTCTCCAACGCAGATTTGGGCCTTTAGGTGGTTTTAACCGCTCCAAACTCCCCCGAGCCTATAAATACAAGCCTTAGGCCTCATTTTTTTCAGATCTGGAATTTTGGAGAATTGGCGAAGCCTTGCCGGACTGAAGCGTGATCGAGCACTTCAACACAAGAGAGTTCTTCGTCAGATCTACATCACCCGCATCCAATCCTTAGTATTATCCCGTTGTGGTAATTCTAAGAAGAGCAATTATCTCGCTTCGTCGAGATAAGCGCTTCAGCTTCTAGATCTCCTCGCGGATCAACGAAGTTCTGGACCAGATCTGATTGTCAGGTAGTCCATGGATATCAACATCCCCGTCACAGGCTAAAGACCCACGCAAGCAAGAGACGACGAACGGATCTTGTGTTAATTTTCAAGAAAGTTGTAATTTTTATTCTTTTGTTATTTGAATTCATTTGTAACGTTTGAAGTTTAATGAAATCAATGACTAAGGCAACTTTCGACGAAAACAAACGTGCCTAGCCTTGGGGCTAAGCGACCCAGTCGTGACGCAACCGGCATTCAAGATCCGGGTGAATGAAGAGATCGAATATGAATTCGATCAACAGAAGTTCGAAGAGTACCTCTCTTCTTCCTCCTCCAGATCCGCCTCTCCAAGCCGGCGCAAGAAGGCATCCTCTTCCAGATATGTTCGTGGGACCTCCGGCTCAAAGATCCAAGATCCCCTCGCCGTAACTGCACTTACTCCCCGCGACGCTCCTATGGCGTCTAACGTGGTCGAAGCTGCAGATCTAGATCTCCCTTCCGCCGCAAAGTCAACCGCTGAAGGTGTTCCAACCTTGTCAAAGAGGGCGCGCCAAAGGCGGAGTCAACGCCTTGCGCGACAACTGGCCAAAGCCGCAGAATCCATGGACGGGATCCGTTACAATGAGGATCTAAAGTCCAAACAGCGCTAAGAGCAACAACGACGCATAACCAACTCCTCATCCAAGACAGAAACGAACGAATGGGTTCGTGTCAAGAGGACTCGCTCAACCCTCGAAGAGCGAATCAAGAAACGCCGCACATTGCTGGCGCATGCCCGAGTCCTTTTGCAGAAAGCGGAAGAGATGCAGAAAGAAGATACGGTCGAGAAGCCGCCTAGACACAAGCAGGTGTGGGTGCCAAAGGCAAAACCGACGCCTAAGACAAAAGTGGACGGAGTTGCCGTCCAACCTTCTTCAAATCAAGATCCCGTTTCCCCTGCTCCCGCACCTCCGGTAAAGCCAGGTAAGAACGTGGGTCCTCCAAGATCCAAAGTTCCTTTGAAAGGTCGCCTCGGTCCTTTACCAGAAAATCGAGGTAAGGCACCTGTCAAGAAGCGATTGGGACCATTGAAAGGTCCCCAAACAACGAACCAGACTAGGGGTCATGCTAATCCCCCCAAGAAAAATAACAGAGGGAAAGCCCCAGTTACCGACCGCATTGGATTGCGGGTCGAAGTTCAAGAACCCGTTAAGTTTTCACGCTCGCAAAAGCGTAGACTTGAACGAGCGACTTTTGAAGATGCTAATAAAGCATCGTATCCCCAGAGGGAAACATATTCGTCTGACGATGATGGTGTTATACCTGGGAAGTCATGCCAACACTCTATGAGTTGCTCCAGTTATCAAACTGACGAGTTGTACTATAAAACTGGGAGTGCGGGTAAGTCTCGAAAGAGAGACGCTCAAGACACGGAGTCTCACTGTCCGTGTGCCAACATAATCAAGGCGGTATTGTCAGAATGCTGATGTTCTAAAGCCTCACGGAGAGTTTCGGTGTTCGAGAGAATTTCCACCAGAACGTCCGAGACCAAGCCAAGGCGTTTTCGTAGGAAGAAGCCTGTCCGCCAAGAGGACGAATTCCTAGAAGTGTCTGCTAATATGACCGGCAGAGGCAAATCGACACGGACGCTTTAGCCCAGATCAGTTTGCCGAAATGTCCCAGCGTATGACTCGATTGCGGTCAGGGACCAATAGACGAAGGAATTACCAAAGGATGCAAAAGGGACTTCCTTTGGAAGAGGAGGTGTCAGATGATGGTTCAGATTCCTGCTCGGCTATAGCGTCAGACGGCACGACATCTAGTGTAGGACAACCCTATGAGTCACTTATGATCAGCGCCGAACAAGTAACCAAGATGCTTGAAGATGCCCTGACTAAGCAGAAAGAGGCATTCAAGTTCGAGATGGAGATGGCTATGCAGCAGATGAGAGAGATGCATGACCAGCAAATCGCGACACTGACAACTCACCAAGGAGAACCCAGTCGTCGCAATAATCCGAATCAAGAGGAGAATGAGCGGGAAGAGGATAATGTCAACATAAATATCCCTCCTGTCAACAACAATAACGGAGGCGGTCCCTCAGAGGTCCGTACCCGGCGAAATTCAACTTGATCAATTTTACGCCGTTTGATGGGAAGGGCTCCCCAACCCAACATTTGATATATTTTAAGTCCCATTTGGGAATAATCTCCGGGAATGAACCCTTAATGGTGCGGTCATTCGTTGGCACTCTTCGCGGAGCAGCCTTCGATTGGTATCGCCGCCTCAAGCCGGGGAGTATCAGCAGTTGGGATGACATGGAGGACATGTTTCTGACAAACTTCTTCGACGATGACACCGAGATTTCAATCGGCACACTATTTGACGAGAAACAGAAAAATGGTGAGACGGTCGAAAACTTCGTGAAGAGATTCCGAAACAAAGCAATGAATTGCAGGGATCCGGTCAGCGAAGACTTTATTCTCGAGACTTGTCACAATAATCTTTCATTAGACATCCTCGAAGCTATGAGAATGGCACCACCGAAGACCTGGAAGGACTTAAAAGTGCGAGGAGAACGAGCCGAGCGATTCCTTAAGAGGAAGAAAGTAGAAAGAGGTCAAACGGCGAATAATGCTCCACAACAAAACTTTGTCCCTAAGGGTAAAGGAAAAGCACAGGCGAATGCGGTGGACGCGAACCAAACGTTCGAAGTACAAGCACAACCGCAACAGCAGTAGCAGAAAGCGCCTCAACAGTCAAGGTGGCAACAACAGCCCCAGAAGCAAAAGGCCTCGGAGCCGAAGTTCCCAAAAGTCTATTCGTTCAAAAAGGATGAAGTCCCCGGTATTTTCAAATACCTCATAGAGAACAACAAAATCAAACTACCTCCGGTCCAGGATCAAGAAGATGCTAAAAGAATTAGCGATCCAAAATACTGTGTATTTCATAGAGCGGTGCACCATCCTACCAAGGCGTGCTATGCCCTTAAAGATAAGATCCAAGCTCTAATCGACGTCAGGGTCATTACTATGAAGCAACCTAAGGAGAAGAAGGTGGGTGCAAATGCAATATCGATTAGTTTCGGTTCTGTTCCCTTGAACTGGTTCCAGCGTGAGCCGGTAATAAATGCAGTAGTGTAGACCGTGAACGATGATCCTCACAAACAGCGCCAGAAAGGACTTGTACCGCACACAGCCTCGAATGGTGAGATTCTTTGGGTTCATCCAGATTTGATTGGAGACGAACAATGGACTGGAGCCTCTTCCAAGAAAAGGTCAAAAGGAAAAGGTAAGTCTTGTTATGGAGCTTTTGCTATTCCAGGAGAAGACGACGAGGAAATTCCAGCCTTCCCGCTTTCTGAAGATGAACAGGAGGCCTTTGTAACCCGGAGCGGGAATGAATATCACTACAAATATCCGGATGCTTCTGAGCAACTGGGAGTAACCAAAACTGTTCCCTCAAAGACGTTAGCAGAACTGGGAATTGTCGCAACTCCCCCAACACCCGTAGCTACGGAGAAAGTCCAGCAAAAGGAGAAGGGGAAAGAGCCTCTACACCAGGAAGTCCAAAACCCGAGGCAGTCTCGATTCAATCATCCGATTGGGAAAGACAAACCGGGAAAGGCAAGCTCTCCGCCCTATTTTGACATCATGGCGCAGTTAGCTAATATACCAGCTAGGATAACCCTGTACGAATTGTTGCATCTTTCAAAAGACACAAGGAAAGCATTGCAGGAAGCCTTGAGCGACTCTAAAGCTTTCTTGACTCGAATCAAGCCGTCTTCTGGAGAACCAGAGCCATCAGTTCAACACTGTAATCTCACGGCGCACCATTTTTCCTGCATTTCCTTCACCAAAGAAGACATGCAGACGAAGAACTCAAAGCACGATCGGCCTCTGTACTTCACCGGCCACATTGGCTCCAGCGTTGTCAATCGGATCCAAGTTGATCCGGGTTCCGCTGTCAGTATTATGCCATTCCGATTGATGCATAATCTCGGAATACCAGCAAGTAAACTAGCATCCATGGGCACTACGATCTACGGATTCAACACCAGTGGGTCCAGACCCTTGGGAAAGATTCGAATAAAGTGTCAGATTGGAGACTTAAAGTCAGAAGTTACCTGCTACGTGATTGACGCGGAAACATCTTATAATTTACTGTCCCGTCAACTCTTCATCAGTGCCTCAAGTATGTGGACACAAATAATGAAGTCAAGACGGTGGTCGCGGATAAGCAACCGTTTAAGGGATTGGAGAACTATTTCACTGATTCCCTTCTATACGGCGCCGAATCCGATACTGAGTCATCGGCCCAAGGAACGGACAGCGGAGATGAAGCTGATACCGAAGCTGAGTTTAATTATGATGGTGGTTTTGTACTTAATGATATTATACCCATTGTAATCAATCTTGACGATGAACAATCATCGGAAAGTAGTTGTAACTGGCAACTTGCCAAAGAACTATCAATAAACGATGATTTAGAGTACTCTATGTGTCTGGATAATATTACTAAAGAATTGTATGATAACCCTGAATTGTATATGCGACTTCAATCATTTTGCATGACGAAAAAACAGGTACAAGATCCGTGCGGAACGACACTTGTCATCCCCGCAGGGACTGGGGGTGGAAGGGAAGTCGTCTACGGTAAAGGAAGAGAATCTCCGACACCCGACCACTTCTTGGAAGAGAAAGACGATGATGATAAACCTGCTCCTCACCTATTCAGGTATAACACAAAAGCGCGCGATCTAATGGAGAAGTATGGATATGACTTCACACTCGGAGAAGGTCTTTGCTTTGGTCGAGGTCCACGAGTTCCACCTCGAATGGCCTATGTACCAAAAGGAAAACCTGATGACTATTATCGCCATAAAAGAGGTTTAGGCTATGTCTCCTCATCCGACGACGAATGTTGCTGGCAAGTCATTGATCAAAGCTAACAAAGCTAGAAACGAGTACTCTTCTGATTCTTCAGCTTGGGATTCCGACACTAGTATTGGTGAAATGTTTAAAAAGTTAATGTCGGATATGGCTACGGTTGACCCTGCGACAATAGAAGAAGACGATCAGATGCCGACTTGGGAGGACCCTTGGGTTCATCACCTAAACATGCAGTATGGTGATAGGTTCGAACAAAGAGAACCTCCTACCGAAGATCAAGTAGTTCAAGTGAATATGGGTAGCGAAGATAACCCAAAGCCTATATTTATTAGCGACAGCCTCCCGCCGAGTGAGAAAGAGGAATTAATCTCTCTTATCAGGGAGTACATCGATGTGTTCGCTTGGAATTACGAAGACATGCCAGGACTCGATCCTAACGTGGCAGTACATCGTCTTAACATTAAGCCGGATGTCAAGCCTGTCAAACAACAACAAAGACGGTTTCGTCCGCAAATGATGGAAGCAATCGAGGTTGAAGTTAAGAAGCTTATTGAATCGGGCTTCGTTAGAGAAGAGCAGCATCCAGAATGGCTTGCCAATATCGTCCCGGTCCTTAAGAAAAACGGGAAGGTCAGGGTGTGTATCGACTTTAGAGACCTCAACGCTGCCTGTCCAAAAGATGATTTCCCCCTTCTTATCACAGATGTCATCATTGACAATACGTGCGGGTTCGAGAGGATATCTTTCATAGATGGTTTCTCTGGTTATAATCAAATAAATATGCATCCAGATGATGAAAAGCATACCGCGTTTAGAACACCCCTCGGTGTTTTCTGCTACACGGTCATGCCATTCGGCTTAAAAAATGCAGGTGCCACATATCAGCGAGCCATGTCGAAGATTTTTCAGGAGCATCTCTGGAAAACTGTCGAATGTTACGTGGATGATTTGGTCGTGAAAAGTCGCAATAAGAAGGATCACATCAAAGACTTGAAGACGATGTTCGATCTGATGCGGACCCACCAATTGAAAATGAATCCTACCAAGTCTTTCCTCGGAATGTCCAGTGGTAAGTTCCTTGGGTTCGTCGTTACCACCAAAGGTATTCACATCGATCCTGATAAAGTAAAAGCAATTAATGAATTGCAACCTCCGAGAAACCTCAAGGAGCTCAGAGGGTTGCAAGGGCGGTTAGCTTATATCCGTCGGTTCATCTCGAATCTCTCAGGAAAATGCCAACTATTCTCTAAGCTCACAAAGAAGGGCGTGTCATTTGTATGGGATGCCACTTGTCAAAAGGCATTCGAGAGTAT
Source organism: Asparagus officinalis (assembly GCF_001876935.1). Lineage (NCBI taxonomy): Eukaryota > Viridiplantae > Streptophyta > Magnoliopsida > Asparagales > Asparagaceae > Asparagus > Asparagus officinalis. The sequence continues at coordinate 74,191,768 of NC_033794.1, read as the reverse complement.
TAAAGAATATCTCTCAAAACCTCCCGTACTCGTCGCACCGAAATCGGGCAAACCGTTCTTGATTTATGTCAAGGCGACGAGCCACTCATTAAGTGCATTACTTGCACAAGATGACGATAACGGTCATGAGCAGGCGGTGTATTATTTAAGCCGGACCATGGTAGGCGCTGAATCTCGATATCCTATGATTGAGAGGGAATGCCTCGCCTTGGTGTTCGCTATTCAGAAGATGCGGCATTATCTGGTTGGACAGACCATTTATGTTATCTCTAAGGTTAACCCAGTCCGAGTGTTCATGACTCAACCAGCGTTCATGAATTGGCGATTAGAAAAGTGGGCCTTACTCTTGTCCCAATACGACTTACATTTTAAACAACAGAAGTCGGTAAAAGGACAAGCCATCTGTGATCTCCTGGCAGCTAATCCAACTACGGATACCGCCGAGATATATGACGACCTACCTGATGAGACCCACGAAGTCAACGCAACTTCACACCAGCAAGTATGGTGTTTGTACTTCGACGGCGCTTCATGAGCAACTAATGTAGCGAGTGCTCCTGGAAGTCCTAAGATTTCTTCCGGAGTTGGAGTTGTCTTAGTTTCCCCAGGAAAACACGTTATGCCTCGAGCTTATTCGTTGACCGAACCGTGCTCAAATAACGTAGCTGAATATAATGCATTACTCATAGGACTCAGTTTCGCTATAGAACTGGGGATTGAATATCTCGAAGCCTTCGGTGATTCTCAACTGATAGTTAAACAAGTTCAGGGAGAGTACGAGGTCCGAAGCCCAGATTTAATACCATACCATAAGATGGCAGTGGAGATGGCAGAATCATTCGAAGGATTCTTTATCGAACATATCTCACGGTCGCAGAATACCTATGCAGATGCGTTAGCGGCGTTAGCTGTATCCCTGGCCCAGCCTCCAGAAACGGAACAGTTCGTTACGGTGAGAACTCACCAGCTCTTCGTACCAATCTACGATGAAGATGACAAGGAAGAGGATATTAAAGAGGTATACTCAACTCAAGTTGAATTCGAACCCCGAGATTGGCGTTTTCCTATCATAGATTACGTCCTCCATGGAATCTTACCGGAAGATGTGAAAGAAAGGGACTCAATCAGACGAAGAGCACCGAGGTTCTACTACAACACGGAGAGTCGAACGTTATATCGCAGGGGGTATGATGATTTACTACTGCGGTGCTTATCAATTAAAGAAGCAGTACTTCTCCAAATAGGCTGAAGCGGTTCCGCTCAGAGAAGTTAAAACGAGCAACGTCATTGCATTCATCAAGCACCACATCATCTACCGGCATGGTGTCCCGAGACGAATCATACATGACAACGGTCCTCAATTCGTCAGCAACGCCTTCATCAGGTTTTGTGAAAAGTTCAAAATTCAGGACATCTCGTCAACAGCTTACAATCCTACAGCAAATGGATTGGCCGAAGCCTTCAATAAGACTATCATAAAGATTTTGTCAAAACTCGTGAAAACTAATAAACGAGACTGGGATGACAAGCTTGGCGCGGCTCTATGGGCCTATCGGACCACGGTGCGCACACCGGCGGGAGCAACCCCGTATTCACTGGTATACGGATGTGAAGCCGTTCTTCCATTGGAGATTCAAATCCCGTTGCTTCGAATTGCCCTCGCGACTCAAATGACGACCAAAGAGCAACATCAGAAGCGCCTTGAAGAACTTGAAAGGCTAGATGAGAAGCGTTTATAAGCTCAGTATCATATCGAATTTTACCAAGCCGGGATCTCTCGAGCTTTCGACAAAAAGGTTCGACAACGGAGCTTCAAAGAAGGGGACTTGGTTCTAGCTGAAAGGCGGCCTATGATCCTTAACTCCAAGAAGAAAGGTAAATTTGAACCCAAATGGGAGGGACCATTCGTAGTAGCGACAGTCTACTCGAGTGGCGCATATCGCCTAGTCACCAAGGACGGTGACCGGCTTATGATGCCGATAAACGGCAAATTCCTGAAAAATACTATCCTTAGTATCTTCAGGACAACTAATGTATCGGGAAGTTCCCGAAAGAATACCACACCTGATATTCTTAGGGATAACCCAATCACTGTAGGAGTGATGAATAAGAAATCCACGTTCGAACTCTGAATGTCGGAATGTTTCTTCTTGTTATTGTCAGATTCTCTAACTCTCATGAGTTATTTTTGTGAGATGAGATTCAATCCTTTGACAGGTTAATCTTTCCTCACCAAACCATCCGCTGATCAGATCAATTGACGGCGGATCCACCAACATTTCTATCCACCAGTCATTGGCATTTCTCAGACTCAGCATGTTAGGTCCTAATCACCTAGCATTAAAGTCTTCCTTTGAGTGATAATACGAGTTGGCATTTTTTTTGCTACCTGTATTCCATTCTCTTTGCTTTCAGGTCAAACCTATAAAAGTTAGGGCCAAAGCCAAATTCCTCTCTCGATTCCTTCCATGAACGAGAGGTCCACATTCGAACAATCAAACCTATAAAAGTTAGGATTGTTCCCAATCTCACTTAGTCAAGCCTACAAATAGTTAGGACTGAGACCGAGTCATTCATTTTCGATAAACGAAAGTCTGCATTTGTTCTTTTTCCACCAAACCTATAAAAGTTAGGGTCGAAATTGGGCTTTCTTCTCAATGAATGAGGGATTCTTTTGATTCAAATGACCAATCCTATAAAAGTTAGGATCGTTTGAACCTTTTCGATTCTCGGAGTGGAGATCCCACTCTTAGTTTTATCTTTTCGGATTCTGGGGGTGGAGATCCCACCTTAAGTTTCCTTTCCGACTGTAGATAGAATATAAAATTCTTCCTCTTCAGTACCGGGAGATAGAATATAAAATTCTTTCTCTCCCATTTTCCAGTCTATTTCTGTTCTTAGAAAAGACACGATTCTCAACTTCCAATCTAGGCACTTTGTGCATGGGGAATTTTATCTCAACTCCTAAATAGAGATAAGTCTACGCCTAACACGCGTTGCCGGTTTAGTCTTTTACCGATTGAAAAAGACACCAAGGTCTAAACTTGGGGAATTTTATCCCGAAGCCTAAGTAGGGATGAGTCAACACCTAACACGTGTGGCGGGGTAGCCTATTCCCGTAACAAGGGTGAAGCCTATGTATTCAAAATCATAGCACAAAGTCTCAGAGAATTCACTCTCTTAGCACAATGTTACATGCGGAACGGATTTAGACAATCTGCATGCTAGCCCGATTCAAACGGTAATCGGTAAAGGCACATCAAACCCATTGAAGGCTGGGGGTTTGCCAAAAATCCCAAAGTCTATGTCTAACACGCATTGCCGGTTTAGCCTTTCACCGATTGAAAAAGACACCAGGGTCTAAACCTAGGGAATTTTATCCCGAAACCTAAGAAGGGATAAGTCATCGCCTAATACGCGGTGCATGGTACCTTTTCCTTATAAGAAATGGCTAAATCTATGTATTCAAAATCATAGCATCAAGTCTAAGAAAAGCGATTTTCTTAGCACAACGTTACATGTGAGACGGGTTTTAATAATTCACATGCTAGCCCGATTCAAACGGTAATCGGTAAAGGCACATCAAACCCGTTGATGGCTGGGGGTTTGCCAAAAATCCTATAAAACTTATCATCATTGGGTTCAATAAAGAAATATCATAAAGGAATCAAATGCGGAGTCTCTATTAATAGATCAAGTCAAAGCATACAATAAAAAGCTCGTTAGCCTGAAGGCAGTTGGCGACTAAGAACATGAGACTCTAGATTAGAAAGCCTATCTACATAACTCTGCTCAAGTTCTGCCTGCAGCCCAGCTCGGACGGATTCTTCAGAACTGCTCAAGATCTTCACGGCTTCATTCTTTAGCTTCATCAATCTCTCCTGTGTAGACCCTAGCTTCTCAAGTGCCTGTTCACGAGAACGCTCTAATCCAGCCAAGTCTTCTGTAATAATAGTAACGGACTCCTCGGCGTGCTTCAAGGCCTCCTTCAACCTAGACACTTCCTCGCGGCCGAAATCCAAAGATCTGAGTAACTCAGCTCTATCTGTATCCTTCCTCGCCACGGTAGCCATCAGCTGCGCAACAGAATGCTCATGTGACTGAAGCTCACTGCCGATAGAAGATCTCAGGTCGCGCCACTGTGCCAGCCTATGCTCCATCTGAGAGGACACGAAGGAAGAAGCTCCATTAGCCTTCAATTCCTTCAACTCTCGGATCTCCGACTCCAGAACAGTAAAATCGGCAATGAAGGAATCGGCCAACTCTGGATACCCTTCTTCTCTAATCATCATCATGTGGCGAGAAAAGGAACGCCTGAACTGATCGAAACAATATCCTCTATGAAGAAGTTTCTCGATCATGCCGTTAAAAAAGGCGGTAAAAAAGCCGAGGTCTGTACGGAAAATGTCTCTGTCAGGATCGGTATCGGCCAAAAGGGCGTGAACACGCTCATATAGAGAAGATCGGGATCCTACAAGTAACAGTGTGGAAAGCTAAGAGATTATCAAATGTGATAAGAAAACTTAAGGGCAAATTCCGAGCATACCAACGCCAGCGAAGGTCCCCTCGGATTGAGGTCTGATAGGCTCCGAGATAACGGCAGGAGTAGTCATGGAGGGTATATCAACACCCGTAGGCAAATCGGTCTCAGAAACTGTAGTGGCATCAGGCACAACGGCTGGTCCTATAGTTACACTTCTTTATTAGTCAAAATGGAAATCTAGACAAAATAAAGAGGATCGAGATGATAAGATCATCTGTATACCTGCAAGTCCATCATCCTCAGGCACACGGGGAATGTCAGGAGTCATAAGAGTATCGGCCCCGGTGGCTGGTCCTATGATTACACCCATCTATTAGTCAAAAATCAGACAAATGAAAAGGAACACGACATCCTAGATCGTGTGCATACCTGCAAGTCCGTCACTCTGAGGTAAGCTAGATACGCCGGGAATCGATACTAGATCAGTCCCAATGACTGGTACTGCAATATTAATCCTCTGTTAGTCAGACAAAAGATCAGGCAAAATGAAGAGAATCAAATATATACCTGTGAATAAATCACTCTCAAAGGGTGGTCCCACGGTTCCTCTGGTAGCCTGTTCAGCCAACATGTCGACTAATAATCCAATGTCGGGTCCCGAGAAATTTGATGCAGAGACATACTCCTGTTTCTCGAGACCTACATCATGAAAAGCCTCATCCTCAACGGGCCTCTCTGATACGGCATCTGCAGAATAATTTAAGTATTGGATATATATACAAGAAGATAGGGAAAGAAAATTCCTTAACTCTTCTAAATGCTACTCGAGGAGGGTATCATCGGAGTTAGATATACCTGAACATGGAATGGCGGGCTCAACGCTATTAACCTGCTCAGTATCAAGGTTCGTATCGACATCCATGGAATCGTCACGAATGGCGTCGCACATTTGCTGCATGAAGCTATCCAGATTATCAGAACCAGGGAATACGGGATCCGGTGGAAGCTCACCCTCGTCATAGTACCCTGGAACATAAAACATGATTACGAATCCCAGAAGGTAAACCATCTTAAAGCAATAAAGACAATAGAATATTACCTTCCTCTCCGTCGGCGATATCTCCTAAATCCACTCCATAGGAGCGCCGACCAACGTGTGGTTTATGAGCGGTCTTTTTCTTTTTTTGGAATACCAACCCTCATAGAACCAACGGGTCGTTCGTGCACGAACTTGCCACGCGTCTCAACCTGTGTAGGAGCTTCGCCGCTAGGCCTGGATCTCGCATAACAAGAAGCGAACGACTCATGCTCATCGGCTGTCCTACCTGGGATGATAATGGTCATTTCGTTAGCATAAGTGAACAAGACCTTTCGTTGATACCAATTGAAATTGAGAAAGAAGGCCAAAGAGCATGACAAACCTGCATTAAGTTCTTCTTTGTCAGTATCTATATCCACATACTCCTCCTCAGAAGTCTCGTCCTCATTATCAGTAGGAATGAGCTCTTCATCATCTTCCATCCTGCTTCTGCTCGAAAGAGAAGGTTTGGCAGGCTTCCTCCCCTGCTTTCTAGCAAGCTCAGCCTTACGAGCAGCCATCATAGTGACTTGAACCAAGTGCTCAGACTGCAACTCTGAGAGACTCCTCACACCTATGGACTCATTGGCAGAAAGGAACCACTTGCAACTGAGGAAAGTAATCAACGACTTACGCCTAGATGAGGGAAGAGCAAAATGGGCTCCGGTGCAGCCCATCATAGTCCATAGCCATGCCCGGACGCCATCAATAAGACCTCCCTCAACCTTCAAACCACGGCTCGGATTCCCAACATATAGTTGGTCGTAGCCAAACTGACGAGCAAAACGGCTGGGAAGATAAGGCTCTATGTGGCAACGATTCTTCACCCGAAGAACGAGATACCCAACGCGGATGTTCACCAACCAGCGGAAACAACCAACGTCGAGAGCAGTCCGATTACAACGCGGATGTTCACCAACCAGCGGAAACAACCAACGTCGAGAGCAGTCCGATTAGTTCTGGGTCTCTTCTCATCAATCAGCACATCACCATAGCGACCCGAAAAGCGAGGAAAACACTTGAAGAACTCCCAGCTCTTACGAACTTGAAGCTCTCGTTGTACATCACTGAATGTTTTCCTGAGCCATCTGCTCCTCTCCAACAGCTGCACAAAAGGAACAGGGACATCAACAGTGCTGGGCGCCGACATCAAGTCAGGACGGTGAAGAACAAGCCACGCCATCAGATACGCATAAGGAAGCTCGACCTTCACACAAATAAGCTCGGCCGACGGTTCGGAACCCACCTGCGCAAAACCATTGACCAGATACCTAAGCCCACAATGGATACCAGCAACCATCGCTGGGAGCAGGGAAAGCTCCCTCCCATAAGCTAGCTGAACTGCAGGGAAGAGCACCTCGAGAGGTAAGGCGTCTGAAAGCTGATACGGAACGACACACTTCTTCAACCAGAGGGCAATATAGCCTGCTAGCAGAGTCCTGGGCTCAATGGACTTATGTGCACGACAAAGGAACGAACGAAACTTGGTTCCTGCAGGAAAAGCTCCCTCAGCACTAGCAATGGTGTAAGAACGAGCCTCAGCCTTCTCCATCAACTCATTAACGGCGGTAGGTGTCAAAACATCTAACTCACGAATGAGCTCGTCGGAATCACCCTCCAAATGCTGGAACAAATAGACAGCAAACTGCTTCAAGCTGATCTGCCTTTTCCTCTTCGCCTGAGTAGAAACCTTAATCAGAGAGGTGTGGTAATGATAGGCAAGATCCCAAAGAGTATCGTACATATCGGGAGCATCCTTCTTCAGCCACTCCAATTGCTGGTTGGAGGGGAAGTACTCCTGGTATGGACAATCCGCCATTGGAAGGCCAGAAACTTGGTGCATCTCATGCAAGGCCAACCCTAACTCCCCGCCACTAGTCAGGAACGTGTTACTGTCAGGCATGTATGTCTCCAACAATGCCAAGAAGTGGCGGCAGCTGACCGGGAGTTCGTACATAGTGGCTCGTATAGGTGCGTACAACCCACTGCTCTTCAAATCATTCTCCCAACGTCCCAACACGTTGCTGGTCATGCGCATCCACCATCCCTTGGGTTGTGAGAAAGCCCAACCATAGCATCTGAAATCTGGTGCAGGTAACCTCCTCCCAAGATGAGCCAGACGGTTCTTCACAGTAGGAGCGGCTGCTGATACCTCGCCTGGGGGTGCGGTATTAAGACCCATAATCCCTGGTCGAAGACCGCGAATATAATGATACCCAACCGAACCAGGAGTCTTATGTTGGGATGTGTACCCACAATGGTCGAAGACCGCGAATATAATGATACCCAACCGAACCAGGAGTCTTATGTTGGGATGTGTACCCACAATAAACTCGATCAGCATCATCGGTGAGACGCCAAGACATCTGTCTCTCTACGGCCTGTCCCTCCAAATGAGTGAAAGAAGACTGACGAGGAATGGAAGGAATATACAGGAGAGCTCCTTCGTCATGATACAACCAATGCTCCTCGGTAAGAATTAACTTAGCAGGATCCTCAATATGATCTCCGAATAGAAAACTGGGCTTCTTTAAAGCCTGAGTAGAAATGGAATCCACAGTAAAAGGAGCATCCGTGATCAGCTAGCGTAAGCAATGACGCCCTCCATCCCGTATCAAATGACAGGATTCATCGGAACGATCTCTATCAAACTGAGGGAGTGGACCAATAGCCTGCCTGATGGAAACCGAAGAGAAAACCTCCCCACTACAACCAGTAGTAACATGAGGAGAGAGACTGCCCGTGGGGAACTTGACTGCAACAAAACAAGGATAGAGTCAGAAGATTATCCATGAATTAAATCCATCTCATAAAGAGCGAGATAAGATCATTCACGGGGTAATTGGAGAGACGATTATTAAATCCATCTCATAAAGAGCGAGATAAGATCATTCACGGGGTAATTGGAGAGACGATTTTGAGTGTCCTACACTGGAAGAACGGTATGCATCATCACGTAAAAAACGTGGTAACATACACCGACCTACAAGGTGTAAGACGACACAAAATCGCCCTAATATACCGGAAGATTTGAATTGGCCAAGCAAAACAAGTCCGAAACCTCGATCCCCGCGAAGGAGGATGTCGGTTCTTCCTTAATGACCCGCGAAGGGATCAATCAGGGATACAGAAAATATAGATTCTCACCCCCGAAAAAGGATGCCGCTGGAGAGGATGCTGTGGGAATCTCTCCCTCTCTATGCTGCGAACGGGAACGACTCCTATAAGGTCGAGGTCGACGCGGAGACATCGAAAATCTGCAATGAAAAACAGCAAGTCAGGTACAATCTAAAACATGAATACACGAAATTTAAAAGGAAAATTAAGAACTTGAACTAAAGTCCTATGAATAAATAGGATTTTATAGTTGAGGTCTAATTAAACCTACAAATTTCGTGCATGCAAAACAATGATCATGGTAAATTTTGGTGAAATACCCAAAATACCCCTCGTGTTCAAGGCTAAATTCGGGTCAAGGACACGCTCGAATTGGATCATGGTCATCATATTTGATCATCTAGCACCCCCAACATCCCACAATTTTGGTTAATTTTACAAATAAACCCTTTTGTAAAATTTAGCCAATTTTGTAAATAAACCCCTCCATAAATTTCGGTTTGGTTTTCGCATACCTTCCTCAAAACTTTGGTCATGAGTTGGTGGTCTAAACTTTTGAAATTTCAGCCCTAAAATTTCAGCCTTTTTTGCAAATAAACCCCTCTACAATTTTTTGGGTTTCTTTTTGCAAATAAACCCCTCAAACAACATCGATTCTTTGCATACAAACACCCCTCAAGTTCGGCCAAATGTGTATGGGATTTTAACCCCAAATTTCAGTCCACCTTTACATAAGAATCCCAAATTTCAGTCCACTTTTGCACAAAAGCCCCTCAAATTCGGCCATATTGTTGATTTTACATAAACCCCCCCCTCGGCCATATTGTTGATTTTACATAAAACCCCCCAAATCCTTGTGCATACACAAGACATCATCAAAGAGCCTATCCTCTAACTCATGAGAACAAAAAGCTATGATCTTGGCATATAAACTCGCGGCATACTCCCATTACAAGCATAAATTTATAATCTTTCTTGAAAAAGAGGAGAGTTATGAAGGGGAACTTACCAAATCAAGAAGCTTCCCTTGAGCTTGAAGATGAAGAAAAACCCTAGCTTTGAGGAGAAAAGAAATTTCGGCCAAGGAGGGGGCACAAATCCGAATTTTTAGGCTTTTAAAGGGGAATAATTTCAATTAGAGGTAGTCAGTTCAAAGTCAACTCAATGACACGAGCCAAACTCAACCCACTGGTGGTAGACTCGAGACTCCGACGACGGCCAAGCGATAAACGTAGCGCCGGAAAGACTTCGGCTATTCGTCAAAACATTGGATAGACCGAAAATCGAAGGAGCCAAGAGTTGAAGCTAACTACAGGTCCTTTACGCCGACTGAAGGCTGGACCAATCACATCCAAAGTATTTCAGCCTCTTCTATAGAAGAAACGAGTCTGGAACGCTTTGGAGGGGGTATCTGTAGGCATCGAAAATTACCTATAGGTCTAAGGAACGATGATGAACGTCACTATCCGGTTCACAGGAGTTCGATTGATGTCGGTGAACGATTGAAGTGAATCGACGAACTACGTGGACTAACAGAATTTCGAAATAACGAAGGTACGGGCTAATCGGGAGCCCCACGATGTTTACAAAAAGAACAATACCCTTCGTGTCTCATTCATTCCACAGATGATCCAACTATTGAAGCTGATAGAACTCCTTGTCGGCTTTCCAACGCACTTCTAACCACTCAAATCCGAGTTCGGACAAAGAAGTTACGGCGGAAACGAACAAACATACGAAAAAAGCGGCGTCTCAACACTTCGAGGTGTCTCGGCCAAGCGAGACACCCCAAGGTGTCTCGGCCAAGGGTGTCTCGGCCATGGCCAAGACACCCAAGGGTGTCTCGGCCCAAACCGAGACACCCTAGGGTGTCTCGGATCCAGGGGGTGTCTCGGATCAAGTGGAGACACCCCGAGGTGTCTCCAACGCAGATTTGGGCCTTTAGGTGGTTTTAACCGCTCCAAACTCCCCCGGGCCTATAAATACAAGCCTCAGGCCCTCATTTTTCGGGATCCGGTTCTCGTGCCTCGGCGAAGCCCTGTGAAGAGTGATCGAGCACTTCAACACAAGAGAGTTCTTCGTCAGATCTACATCACCCGCATCCAATCCTTAGTATTATCCCGTTGTGGTAATTCTAAGAAGAGAAATTATCTCGCTTCGTCGAGATAAGTGCTTCAGCTTCTAGATCTCCTCGCGGATCGACGAAGTTCTGGACCAGATCTGATTGCCAGGTAGTCCACGGATATCAACATCCCCGTCACAGGCTAAAGACCCACGCAAGCAAGAGACGACGAACGGATCTTGTGTTATTTTCAAGAAAGTTGTAATCTTTTATTCTTTTGTTATTTGAATTCATTTGTAACGTTTGAAGTTTAATGAAATCAATGACTAAGGCAACTTTCGATGAAAACAATCTCAGTGCAAGCTTTCCCCGCCTTCCGAATCATTGAACGCTTTTTCATGGGCAATACCTTCAGCATAACTGAATCTCCAACCTGAAACTCCAAAGGTCTTCGTCTCTTATCTGCATAGCTCTTTTGCCGACTCTGAGCGGCTAGAATCCGCTCTTTGATCAATGCTACCTTTTCAGTGGTCTGCCTCACAAGCTCTGGCCCAAGCATCAAGCTATCCTCTAGTTCTGCCTAACATATCGGTGATCTACAAGGTCTCCCGTACAATGCTTCGTACGGGGCCATATCGATTGTCGCTTGATAACTATTGTTATAAGCGAACTCTATCAGTGGAATATGATCCTCCCAGCTACATTGAAAGTCAATGACACAAATCCGTTACATATCTTCCAACACCTAATTTACTTTCTCCATCTAACCATCCGTCTGTTGGTGGAATACACTGTTGTATGATAGTCTGCTGCCAAAAGAATCCTAGAAACTCCTCCAGAAGTGCGAAGTGAACACTGAACCTCGATCCGATACAATCGTGTCCAGAACTCCATGAAGTCGAACTATCTCCCGAACAAATATTCTCGCATACATCTCAGCTATGTATGTAGTCTTCACTAGAATGAAATGTGCTAACTTCGTCAACCGGTCCACTATCACCCAAACAGAATCATTCCCCTTCCTCGATTTCGGCAATCCTACAATGAAGTCCATAGAAATATTTGCCCACTTCCACTCTGGGATGGGTAAAGGCTGAAGTGTTCCTACCAGCCTCTGATGTCCTGCCTTCACCTGCTGACAGGTAAAATACTTAGCCACATACTCTGCAATCTCTCTACGCATACCACTCCATCAGAAGTGTCTCTTCAGGTCCTTGTACATCTTAGTGGTCCCTGGATGTACTGTGTACCGAGTACGATGTGCTTCATCAAATAACTCCCTCTTCAGCTCGGCATTGGATGGTATAACCAGCCTACCCTTCATTCGTAGACCTCCATCTGCTCCAATGATCCAATCAGCCTTAGGCTCTTTGGTAATCACCTCCTTTCGGATTTAAATACAAGAGTTTTCCAGCTGAGCTCTGACAACTCTAATACTCCAAGATGGCTGCATTGACACAGTTCCCAAAAATGCACTGATTCCACAAATCTTGGGTCTAAAATCAAACTGGCTAAGAGTAAGAAGGTCTCGATACAATGAGCATCTCAAAACCGAAGCCCGATGTCGACGCTTCCTACTTAAAGCATCTGCTATGACGTTCGCCTTCCCCGGATGATACTAAATCGTGAACTCGTAATCCTTGATAAACTCAATCCACCTCCTCTGTTTTTGGTTGAGCACCTTCTGAGAGAAAAGATACTTCAGACTCTGATGGTCTGTGAACAACTTAAACTGTACTCTATACAAGTAGTGCCTCCATGACTTTAGTCCAAATATCACTACTGCTAACTCCAAGTCATGAGTGGGATAGTTCTGCTCATGTACCCTCAATTGTCGTGAGATATATGCTACCACCCTCTGAGTCTGCTTCAAGACGCCTCCTAAACCTGCCAATGATGCATCTATGTAGACAACAAATGTCATGTCGCTGCTCGGAATAGTCAAAACTGGCGCTATAGTCAACTTAGTCTTCAAGATATCAAAGGCCTTCTGGCACTCCATGCTCCAAATAAACTGTACACCCTTCTTCATAAGGCATGTAAGCAGCGTCAAAATCTTCAAGAAGTCGTGGATGAGCTTTCTGCAATAGTCGGCTAAACCCAAAAAGCTACGAATCTCTGTTACCGTCTTTGACCGTTCCCAATCAAGAATTGCTGTAACCTTTGTCGGATCTAGTACTATGCCCTCTCTACTAATGATGTGGCCGAGAAATCTAACTTCTGAAAGCTAAAATTCGCACTTGCTGAACTTGGCATATAACTAACGCTCTCGCAGGGTTTGCAAAGCTAACCGTAGATGCTGCTCATGATCTATCTCCGATCTCGAATAAATGAGGATGTCGTTGATAAAAACAATCATAAACTAGTCCAAGAAGGGACGAAAAACCCGATTCATCAAATTCATGAATACCGTGAGTGCATTGGTTAACCCAAATGGCATGACCATGAACTCGAAAGATCCATATCGAGTCAGAAAAGCGATCTTGGGAATATCCATCTCCCGAACCCGCAACTGATGATAACAAGAACGAAGATCAATCTTCGATAAATACTACGCTCCCTACAACTGGTCGAACAAGTTCTCAATCCTAGGTAATGGGTACCTATTTCGGATAGTGACATTGTTCAACTCTCTATAATCAATACACAAACGCATACTGCCATCCTTCTTCTTCACGAAGAGAACCGACGCTCCCCATAGAGACTGACTCCGACGAATAAAACCCTAAGCTAATAACTCGTCTAAATGGGTCTGAAGCTCCCTCATCTCAGCTGGTACCATGCGATAGGGTGCGTGGGATATCAGGGCTGTGCCCGGCTATAACTCAATACAAAACTCAACCTCTCTCACAGGAGGTAACCCAGATATGTCCTGAAAGACATCCTGATACTCTGAGACAACTCTAGTCTCCAATAAATCAATACTCTGATCACATCGCATCACCTCCTCGATGTACGCCAGAAACAACTCCGCAAAACAGTTACCCTAAGAGGTGGCTACAATCATCTTGGACCCATCAGACACTCACAAATTGATTGTCTTGGCAAAACAGTTAATACTAACGTGGTAGGAAGATAACCAATCCATACCAAGGATAACATCAAACTCGAACATATGCAACACTATCAAATCGACAACGAACTCTGACTCGTCTAAACAGACGGTACACCTCCTACAAACGCTCTCCAGAAGCGATACCTCACCTAAAGGGATGGAAACTGATAAAGGGACGTCTAGAGACTGAGCTATGTGCTAGAGTCTAGACATAAAAGCATACAAAATGAAGGAATGCGAAGCTCCTGAATCGAAGAGAATACGGGTGGGAAAGAAATTCAAAAGGAACGTATCCTCCACTACAGCTCCGCTAGCTCCATGATCACTCGGAACTATCGTATACACTCTGCCTGTGGTTGAAGACTGCTCTACTACTGGTGCTGGAGAATACGGGACTATTTGCCCCTGAGGAACCTTCTGAACTGTGCTAACCTATCCCTCAATCTTCTGAGCTGCTGGCGGTACCTCAAGCCTCATCTGCTGGCCCTGACCTCTGCCCTGAAGTCGCTGCTGCTGCTGATTCGGACCCTTTCCTTGCTAAGCTCCTGCTGGTGCACTGGGGCACTCCGATGCCTTGTGTCCGACCTTGCGACAGTTATAGCAAATCCTCTGAAACTTGTGCTGCTGATGTGCTCTCTGATCCTGCTAGGGTCCCTTCTTATGAGGGCCCTGATGCTGCTACTGAGGTCCAGAAAAAGGTCTCTTGTTCTTACCTTTATCCCCGGTCTGTCCTGTCTTATCTTTCCTTTCCTTGTCTTTCTGAAACATGACCGTATCAATTTCCTGTGAAGTGGCGGCCTCAGCTACCTCTCGTACCGAATAAAACTTCCTTGAGACGAGGTAACAACAAAGATTGGGGCGAAGCCCTGATAGAAACATCTGAGTCTGACGCTCTCATGTCTGCCACATACCCGTGAAGTGCAGCAACTCCATAAACTTGCTCTCAAAGTCAGCTACTGTCATGTCCCTCTGAGTCAATCGGGACAACTTAAGCTCCTTCCCAGTCCGTGCTGCAGAAGAAATATACTGTCCATCAAAAAAATATACAAAATCCTCTCATGTGAGGGTCATCCTATGCTCTGGAGTAAACTGGAGTCGGTACCATCTCCCGACGTCTCCCTTCAGACTGTAAGATGCCAGTCTCTTCTTCTAAACTGAGTCCACATTGAGTATGTCAAGTATATTACTCACATCCTCCTTCCACTTATGGGCTACAAGAGGGTCTGATGACCTCTGGAACTCTGGTGCCCTCATCTTCTAGTACCTCTCTACCATACGGAGCCAAGCCTCCTGCTTTGTGGCTCTATCCAAGACTACTGATGGAATAGTTATAGGTGTGATCTCTGGGGATCTCTCTCTGATGGGAACGACCGGTATCCCCTGCGGCTGAGCTACCGGTGGTGGTGGTGGCGTGATATGATTCACCACAAGAACCTCAATTGATGTCATCCTAGCTATAAGGGGAACCATGATATCTACTAGGTACTTGGCTTAGCTGGTGCCTATTGTGGCTCGGGTTGAGCTTGTTGTGGCTCAAGTGGAGCTTGCTGTGACTCTGCCTGTCCAGCTCTCCGAGTACGAGGTCTACCACGTCCTGCCATCTTTGATAATAAGAAATAAGAT
>NC_033794.1:74155061-74174924 GCF_001876935.1 Asparagus officinalis | reverse complement strand
TATATATATATATATATATATATATATATATATATATATATATATATATATATAATGTATCACAATATGATTTTTACAACATTTAGTATTCACACAAATACTTAAGTTTACACAAAATAGTTGTCATAAAAAAATATTCTCAAAATTTTAAGATATACGCATATATCATCCTCACTCATACTAGGAAATCCTTAGCGGAATCTATACATGAATCCTAAGAAACTCTATCCTAGTTCCACGACTTGACACATGATGATCCTAAGGATACTAAAACTAGAGCTCTGATACCAACTGTGACACCCCTGGGTTCACACAAGGCTGCAGTCCAAGGTAAAACCAGGAATGTCAAACCTGCCATGCACCACACTGTACAATAACATGTTTCACCATCACAATTATTATATCTCTAGTAGAGTCAACAACAGGTGTAGGTACAAAAGCAAGTAAAAGATAATACAAGAGATATATGATAAAATAATAGAGATAAAAATGATATTTGATCATCCAACATACAAAAATATAAAGTGAATCTCTGAAATAACTAGTCTGGAGATCTCAACAAGTCTCAAATACAGAATATCCGATAAAAGGAAATAATGCACATAGCCTTTACAACTTCTAGAACATAACTCTCAAATGTCTAAATAAAATGTCTACAGTGAAGCTCCATAAATAAAATAAAACTACAAATGAAAGATGGACGCTAATAAGTATCACCATCAACCCGTGACTCTCCGTTCACCTGGCTCGTTACCTGAAATGGGAGGGGACAACGAGCATCAAAGCGCTAGCGAGCAACATTTCAACCAACCCCAAGGGAGAGGGCTCGTTGCATATAGAAAATATAGTTAATACATATATATATGAAATCATTGATCCTAACAATAAAAGGATTTTAGTATTTAGGAAATTATAACACGAGCATAGGTACGTCGAGCGAAATAATCCTAACAAGAAAACCCTCATGTATATACCTTATATCTCAAATTGTAAATTCTTAAATACCAAACCCAAGATCTAATACAGGAATAATAATATAAAAAAGACTAACCCATCTCAGAACTCAAATAACATGTCATGTCAAAACCCACATAAGTGTCATGTCCAGCCTAGACTAACCCATCTCAGAACTCAAATAACATGTCATGTCAAAACCCACATAAGTGTCATGTCCAGCCTATGTAAGTGTAAGTATCATACTCAAGGTTGTCATGTCCAGCCTATGTAAGTGTAAGTATCATACTCAAGGTTTAAACATGTGTCCAACACATGGACTAATACTAGATGTAGTGGATGCCCAACACATGGACTGCATATATAAATTGTCCAACACATTGACTGAATGATGAATGTCCAACATATGGACTGAATATAATGAATATCCAACACATGGACTGAATATGATGAATGTCCAACACATAGACTGCACATAATAATTGCCCAACACATGGATTGAATGAAATGTGTAGAATATCGATGAGATATATGAAAAGGATGAAATGTGTAGAATATCGATGAGATATATGAAAAGGATGCATATACACTAATTTCACACGTGTCTCGGTATGCAAATCTAAACTCATGTCCGCAAGCCATCTCACATATGAAGATACATAATAAACAATAATTTTTAACGCTAAATATTCGAGGTGACTCAACAAAAGTAAACCCTTCACAGGTTTCTGTCTGCTTCGAAACAAATCTAGAAGTGACATTATTATTTTTCAAGCATAATATTACTAATATCAACATATATGAAACAATATGAAACGAAAAATTAGCATGTAAATATATCGTCGAAACCTTAAACATTTATATACACATATTTAAACGTTTTAAAAGTAAAAAATTATGATTTAATTCATGATTAATAATTTTTAGATCTGAAATTTGTCAAGGTTACTGTTGTAATCAATTAGAAAATTATAATAATGTATTCTCACTTCATAAGTTATAAAGATCTATCTTTTGTTCACTAAAAATACGTTTTAGGCTCGAAAAATCCGAATAAAACTTAATAACGTGCAAAATAAAAGGGTGCAGAATTGGGTGAGATGTTACTCACCTCAAATGCTGAAAAATTCCTACCACGTGAAAGAGAACCAATCCCCTTCGCTGCACTGCACAAAACCCACTGAAAAATCCTCTGAAATCCCTCAAAATCACCAAAGAAAAGAAATAGGGTTTGAGAGAGGGGAAAAGGGCCTGTTAGGATTTAGAACATAGGAGAAAAGATGTGTTTTTCATATTTAAACATGTGTATATATGATAGCAAACCCGAAAAACTACAGCCCAAAACCCGAAACCCGAAACTGGAAAACCCAGTCTGACTAGAAACATACTCTTCAGTATTTTGGTTCTAACTTTTGCATCCGACCTCGAAATGAGGTGATTAAAGATTTGTTGGAAATCTTATGAAGCTATATACAACTTTGGGCTTTTAAGTTTTTCCATATTCATAATGTATCAGTGTGTAAAATATAAAATCTTTCCACTGATCATAAATTTTCAGATTTATACATCTAGCATGATTTGTGCATTTGCTCTTATATATATAGATATATACATTGAATTGATCTCAAATCAATTCCTAGTATACTCAAATATCATAATATGTTATTTATGAATATATAGCATATTTATTATTATTTATCATAAAATATTCAAATTTTTGGGGTTTTACACGCGCACACACACACACACATATATATATGAGAAATATGAAGAACCTTGGTACCAAGTTTCTCCATTGAACTTGGTAGTAACGTGGTTAGATCTGGCCCCTACATCACGCCTCGAAGATAGAGCCTCAATCACTATTCACCTACTCCAAAAAAGTGGCTCCATCTTCGAGGTGTGATGTAGGGGGCATATTTAGCCACCTCACTACCAAGTTCAATGAAAGAACTTGGTACTAAGGTTCTCCATATTTCTATATATTTCTATACACACACACACACAAACATACACACACACACACACACACACACACACACACACACACACACATCTCCATATTTCTATATATTTCTATACACACACACACACAAACATACACACACACACACACACACACACACACACACACACACACACACATTGTTATGGTGTTCCTATTTTGTCAAAGTGTAATTTATTACCAAGAAATGGACGGGTGTTATTTTGCATACAATGCCCCAATCAACTTGGCGGTCCAGGCCTAGTTAGGGTCCTGACTTAGCCGACTCGTCGAGTTAATATTCCTTCGTGTCGACTCAAAAGGCGGTACTAGTCTACCCTTTTGTCGAAGATAACTCACCATGAGCCCACTTGACCATTTGCTGGTCGCCTCACGAGGACAACTCAAAAGGCGTTACTTCTCGGTGAAAATGTATCAGCATTACATTTAATGCACGACAGACGTATCATGCCTCTAGCCCCGATAGTCTTCATGACTCATCGGACCACGTGGGGCACCGTCCTGCCACAACTCATTTCTCGTTTAATGCTGAAGTGATCTTTTCCCTAATCACCAGCCAATACCTATAAACCAAGTGCTGACGCAGCTGCCATCCCACACTTTGCTGTCGTTTCTCAGTGCTCGGCCAAAATGACCAACCTACCCTTACAACTTTGGTATAGATAAATGTATTATTTCAACTTGGGCTGGATCAAATCTTTTTTGGATCTAATCTGATACTTCATTTTCTCTGCAAATCATGTTGTACATACATAAGAACTCACACAGTTATTATTTTACCCCACTCAAGTTTATCAGCTAACTTGATCGTTAGAGATACATTAGGGGAATCAAACCCCAGCCTCTTACGAATATCTACATGTGCAGATTTTTCAGATACCCAATTCAAGAACTAGATATAAAGCTGGGAAGAAAGCGACCCCTTATCAATCTTCAACAAACTCATCCAAACACGGATACATACTGGCTGTGTGATCACGTAACATCAATAGTTTGGGGTCAACCGTGGGGCATCTTTCTTTTTTGAGAAAACATATCAGGTTCTGGACAAGGGTCCTATCAGTCTCACCCTGTAGAATGTCACCAGAGCTTCGTTATTTGAGCCCAGCTCGAGGAAACAGCTCACAAGCTCTCTCAGTCTTTCATAGAGCAATCCACTATCTTTACAAACGAACTTCTCAGTCGGCTTTCGTAGCCACAACAAGCTACCTCAGCTCTGCTCCTTCCTTCTGGAGACCAGCGGTCGGAGACTCATGCTCCTTCCACAGCTCAGCGAGTAGTCCAGTCTCGGACTCCTCACGCTATCGCCAAGTAGTTAGAGAACCGCATTAAGCACGTGAGTCCACCACCTCATTGATTGGCTTGTGGCCGACCTCATCGCCATCCTCAGGAGGCCTCTGGCAAGAGTCTAGGCCCAGGTCACTTTGGGGACTACAATAGGGGAGTGGTCTCTAAGACTCTCCTCCATCATGCTTCTCCAACCCCCTCGGCTACCATAGGGGCCTCTGGATATGACCGAGTATACAGACCAGTCACCGATGCCATCAGGGGTAACACCCCTCTCTCAGATGACATCATGAATGCCCCATGTAAGAAGTTCAAGATGTCTCATGTGGAGAAGTACAAAGGCAAGGGACCCCTCCGAGCATGTTCAGAATTACTATGATGTGATGAGCATACTCCAAGCATCGGAAGCTATCATCTGTCGATGCTTTCCATCACTCTTTTAGGGAGTGCCAAACTCTGGTGGAATGCTCTTGAGAAGAAATCCATCAGTATTTTTTAACAGCTCAGCCAAAAGTTTATCCACCAGTTCCTGGCTAACACCATGCAGAAATTGCCTCCTCATGTGTTGATTCAGACGAGGAAGGGGCCCGAAGAGAGCCTTCGAGCCTATTTCAAGAGGTTTCAGGCAAAGAGGCTGGTGATAATCATATTTTATTACAATTTTATACCCTCATTATCTATTTTTAATCAATAAATATACTACTAATAATTATTTTTATCTTTAATTACAGGTTAATGAAGAATAAATCTCAAAAATCTCATCTCTCAACAAAAGCTCATGAATTAAATGAAGAACACAAGCAAGAGCAAAAAATCCCAAGCCCAGAATCAAGCCGAGTAGCTTGTAGAAGCCGGAGAAAATAAAAAAATCAAATATAAAAACAAAATGTATTCAAGATGGTTGGCCACAAAGAAACGACGATATCTCTTAATCCGGAAGGCGGAATTTAACATATAATATATAAAAATCGCCTATCTCGACGAGATGAAGCCATCTGCGGAAGCAGAATTTTGATTGGACATCAATGCCAGCATTAATGCTGGCATCGATACCAGCATCGATGCCAGCATCGATGCTGGTATCGATACTGATGAGTCAGTTACAGATCAATGGCTGATTTTTGATGGTTTTGGATAAGGATTCAATCCAAGGGCTCTCATTCACTGATATTTACTATAAATAGGGGTAGAGAGTGAGGGGTTAGGGGTGTGAAAATTTTTATAACTCCTTTTGGAGAGGAGGGCTACTCTTAATTGAGAAGGCCTTCCAAATTTATAATTTTTTGTTACAATTAATAAAAGATTTTTTTCACCACTTTAAATTTTTTTTTTCTTCTCTTTGTTGGATGATGAAGATGAAGATGAAGATGAAGATTAATTTGAAGGTTTGTTTTTCTTATTTCTCTTTTATTGCTTATTAGTTTAGATTTATTTTCATGCTTGTAATTAGATTTTATTTTCTTGTTTAAATAGCCAAGAGGCTAGAACCCTCTTACCTTAGATTTATTTCATGCTTATAGATTAGATTTATTTCATGCTTATAGAGTAGATTTATTTTTTTGCATTTAATTCATACAATTTATTTTGTAGTTTAGATTTTGTAATTTATTTTATAGTTAGATTTTAATTTCTTGCACTATTCACCTTGAGGCTAGAATCCTCTTGGGTTTAGTATTTCTTTTTGTTTATTTTTTTTATTCGCCTTTAGGCTAGAACCCTCTAGGAAATCACCATTTTCTAAGAAGTGGATTCAATTCTAGATTACCCATATCTTTAATTGAATCCGCCATCTTTACTTTCTTGAATTTTATTTTCATTCTTGATTTTCCTTTTTGATTCTTGATTTTATTCATCGCTCCTTATGGAAATCATTCATTCATTATCACATCCACTCTCACTTACATTTTGTGCCTATTTACACACTATCACCTTCTTAATCTCTTCACGATCACATTCATTCATCACTCCTATTTGTCACATACATAACATAAGAACCGATTTTATATTTTCTCCTACAATACACCTTCCTCGTGGAATCGATATATTTATACTATAACTTGACACAGTTGTGCACTTGTAATATTTTTTGGTACATGTTTATGCCGCATCAAGTTTTTTGCGCCGTTGCCCGGGAGGGTGCTTAAGTAGGATTTTATTTAATTTGGTTCTTTAACTTGTGTGTTTTTTGTGAAGGAACCGCTTGGAGCTTGAAGATCGCGGATTGAAGATCTAGAACTTGGAGAATTGCTTTTAGGTAACTCTTCTTTCTAGCATTTTCAATTCCACCCTCTTTAGTTAGCTTCACAATTAGAGACAATTAGGATTTTTTTAAAAAAGGATTTTTTTTGTTGACCATAATAAAATTCACCTTTCACTTGGACATTAACTATCAAGATAATAAACTCAAATAATATTCACCCTTCTCATAGTTGTTTGATTGTAAACCATAATAAAAAATATAAAGATTTTTTCCATCCTTTTTAGTCGCTTTTAATTTCTAGGATTGCATTTCATATAGTTAGTAGGAATTCACCAAAGTGATTTGAGCATCTTGATTTGGCACACACCTAAAAATATTTTTAAGGACAAAACCCTATAATCAAGATAAGGTGAGGGATTTCATCACCCTTTCCTTAGCCCAAAAATCACTAATTCCTCACTACACCACCCAAGCATAATAAAACACATTAGACGTTGGCCCTAAGGATTCGAGCTCAATAAGGAATAAAGAATCCTTAAGTGAACCGGTTTAAGTTTTTTTGGATTAGTTGGTGTCTAAGGCAAGGTTTAGGGGTTGCATAAAGCGTTCCGTAAAGAACAAGGTACTTAATTAATCTCTGATCACCCTCTAGTACTATCCTTACCTGGCTGACTACCCGAGTAAAACTTTAATCTTTTCACTTTAGGAGTTTTTGGTTAGGAGCTGGTTTAGTTGAGTTAGGCTTAACCCTAGAGTTAGAGTGATTGAAAAGTGATTGATTTTGATTTATTTTAGTTAGGATTTTCCTCTCTTTCCATTCTCTCCTCATTAAAAAAAACTAACTTTTATAAAAAAAAAGTATAAAAAGAAATAGTTTTGGTGTATGCAACCGTGGATTAGGGATAATTCTCATCGTTTAATTCATTTTGAACCAATCATAGAAGTGACGTATCCTAATCCACCCGTTCTTCAAGATATGTGCTATCCCATTAGGAATGCAATCCCCTCTTGCATTAGGCTCCCCGAAACAAATGGAATAAACTTTGAGCTTTGACCGTAATATATCAACATGATTCCAAAATTTCTAGGGAATGAAACTAAAGATGCATATATTTTTATGTCAGAATTTGAAGAAGTATGTATGTTGATTAAAATAAGAGAATTAACTGAAGATGCAGTCAAACTCAGATTTATTCCCTTTGCTCTCAAAGACAAAGCAAAAAAATGGCTGTATAGCTTACCTATAAATTCTATCACTACTTGGGAGGAATTTATCATCGTTTTTCTTAAGAAATTTTTTCCGATCTATAAAATGGTGAAGCTAAGAAATAGCATCATAAATTTTAAAATTGTTCTGGGAGAACCTTTTTGGAAGTATTTTAACCGATTTAAAGATCTTCTCTTCCAATGTCGTCATCACGATTTAGAAAAATGGCGATTGTACCAAATAATTTATGAGGGATTAGATTATTCTTCAAAAACTTTCTTAGAGTCAATGTGTCACGGGGATTTCATGAGGAAAAATGCTGATGAAGCTTGGGAGTTTTTAGAGAGTCTTTCTGAAAAAACCATGCAATGGAAACACTGTGATGACCGAGTGTCATCAGTTCCCCAACCCAAGTCTAGTGGTATTTCCTTAGAGTCGAACATTACATCTGAAGCTAAGATGACCACAATCATGCGTAGGTTAGAAGCTTTAGAAATCAAGGAAAAAGCCCTGGCTCAAATCAATCAAGTTTCAGCCTCAGGATGTCACAACTGTCTGTCACCATCTCATGTTTCAGAAGAATGTCCTTTCTTAGGAAATAATCAGCCATTAGGATAGGTCAACGCTACATTCCAGCATTACGTAAATGATCAATTCTCTCCAACCTACAACCCAGGTTGGAGAAATCATCCAAACTTTGCATGTAATCAGGGAACTCACTCCGGAACTCAAAACTTCACTCTCTCTTCAAACCAACAATTTCCTAGGGGAAACACAGTTCCTTTCCAAGATATATGAGCTAGGATAAGCAATATGAATAATGAAATATATCCTATATGATGAACTATATATGCAAGGATATATAAACACAAGGGTAAACAATGTAAACAAGATAGTGGATCATATAAATAATGAGCTATGGACAATGGCGATATAAGATATGAACATAAATATGAAAGAACGCCAAAGCACACTCAAACAAGCAATATGATCACGGAGTTCGGACCTTCCGTCCTACGTCTCCGCTCCCCACTCCCGGGGAGAAATCCACTATCACAACCGGGTTTTCTACGCTCACCCGAATAACGTTTACACCTCACAGTGTCGGTTTTCAACGCTCACCGAACAACGTTCACTCCTCACACTCGGTTTTTTAGTTCACCGAAAACTTCACAACACACTCGGTTTTCTAGCTCACCGAAAACCTTACAATCTCACAATGTAACAAATATAAATTTGTTCTCTACAATAGGTGAGAACTCAATTAAGCACAACTCAATGTTACAATCTCTCACAACCCTAATATACTATGTATGCAAATACAGTAAGCTCAAAGTGGGTGTGTGTAACAATGAGTGAAATATTAAACTAAACTCAATATAAAACTAGCTTTAATAGAAATGATAATCAACAAATAATTATAAATAAAAGCTAGAGTTGAGTTTAGGAAAACTTCTCTAGATCAAAATGGAGAGATGGAGATATGAGGCCCAAACAAGAAGATAATCTCCTCCACTTGTGAAAGCTAAAACAGCTTTAAACTAAACCCTTAAACAAACTAAAACAAGCTTAAACTCTTTTTAAAATCCTTGTTTAAAAACTTCTTGGCTTAGTTGAAAAAGAACAGCAATAGGGTATTTATACCCACTTGAAATCTCAGCCAAAACTCCCAAAACAAAAGACCAAAAAAAAACCTCAGCCAATGGTAACAAAACTAGCCGTTGGAAACAGTCAGACTGAGCGGCGGTCGACCGACGAAATTTTCGGTCGACCGCGATGCAGATCCCAGACTGGGAAAACATGCGGGAACTTCGTCGGTCGACCGCATCGGTCGACCGATGGAAAATTTGAGCTTTCGGTCGACCGGTGCGATCGACCGACAAACTCTCTGCTGCCCAGAAACAAATAAACAATTGAGCGATCGACCGGTGCGGTCGACCGAAAACTGATATGACAGAAAAATAGGTTCTGAAAACTGTTTTTCTGATTTTAAAACCCTGTTTAAAATATCAAATAAATTCCAAAAAATGTAAAACTTTGGGAAATGATTGTAGACATGATAATAAACATGCTACAATGACTGGTTTCCAAAAAGGACTTCCCAAATAAAAAATATCATCATTTTACAAAATAGTCCAAAACATGAAAATATGAGATACTTGAAATTTATATTTTGACTTAAACAACATTTTGAAACCTTATGAAATGATTGTATAGACTTGATAAAAGATATAATATGTTGTTATAAGAAACCAATAAATGTGTGTGTATAGATAATTGAGCTTAGAGTACTTAACACACATAATATAAATCCTAAACTAAATTACCCAAGCTTGATCTTGATCTTCATTGACCTCAACTTGGTACACGTTGTGGATGAAGCTAAACTTAGATCTTGAACTTGAATTGTACGATGCTTTACTCCATAATTCTGCCAACCTCCTCTTGATATGATCGTGTAGGCTTAATCCATCCAACCTCCAACTACATTGTTTGTCTATAATACATAGGAATGCACAAACACTAGACAAACAACATTAGTAGTAAATTGTTTGTAACCAAATTTCTATTTGTTACCTGATTCCTATGCCCAAGCTAGATTTTGCTGCACTACTCACCTTCCCAGACTGCTGCACACATGCTATGGATTTTTCAGCACTACCCTGTATAATCATCTCGTCAAATACAATTGTTCTGGATGTCTGTATTTCCAAACTGAGTCACTAGACAAACAACATTAGTAGTAAATTGTTTGTAAATCATCATCAAAACAAGAAGGCCAACACTTTCAATTCTCATCCATAATTTTAACAACCTAATCTGCCGTATCAAAATCAGTCTCCTCTTCATCAAGCTGTAATTCAAACTCCTCACAATCCAGATCAGGATAAACGTCTCAATGTCTTGGAAAAGGGGTTTAGAAACCATAATTAAGGCCTCCACTCAAACCACGAATATGTTGACTCAAACGTCTAGCACTCTGAATTCCTTCATGCAATCAACTGGATAAATACTCAACTCCAACACTCAAGCTATAGCTAGATTAGAATTCCAACTTGGTCAACTAGCTAGTGCCGTGAGTGAAAGAGAGAGAGGAAAATTTCTGAGTCAACCCGTGGTCAACCCTAAAGACACAGGATGCAGTTCATCCTATGAAGCTCAAGTGAATGCAATCCATTCACTTCGGTTAGGTAGACAGGTCAATAATCAAGTGAGAACTCCTCCAAGTCAAACTTTTGATCCAATACAAATTCCTTCTCCTTCTCCTTCTGATGAATCTATTCAACAATCACCCCCTTTAGATGAACAAGAACCTGAACCCGAACCTGAGCCTGCTTTTGATAGATTTAGACCAATTGCTCCCTTTTCAGATAGACTCAGGCCTAGGAAACACTCTCCTCAGGAGGAGAAGATCCTAGAAACATTCAAGCAGGTTAAGGTCAGCATTCCTCTCTTAGATGTAATTGAACAAATTCCATCTTATGCTAAATTTTTAAAAGAATTATGCACTAAGAAGAGGAGAATAAATGTTTCCAAAGAAAGTCTTTTTAGCCGCCAATATCAGTGAAATGCTATCAAATCTCATACCTTTGAAACGTAAAGATCCAGGTTCCCCTATTATTTCATGTATCATTGGTAATACCCACATTGATAAAGCGCTTTTAGACTTAGGAGCTAGTGTTAATTTGCTTTCATATTCAGTCTACCAGTAATTGGGTCTAGGTGTACTGAACCCAACCAGATGCACCTTACAGTTGGCTGATAGATCTGTTAAGGTCCCTATGTGTGAGTTAGAGGATGTTTTGATTAAGGTTGGAGATTTTATTTTTTCAGTAGATTTGGTAGTCTTGGAGACACAACATGTTTTTAATTCCAAAGGACAGACACCTGTCATCTTAGGACGACCTTTCTTAGCCACTTCTAATGCTCTCATCAACTGCAGAACTGGTCAAATAAAGCTATCCTTTAGGAATTTGACTGCTGATCTCAATATTTTTAATCCAGGAGACCAGCCAAATAATCAGCCTCTAGAAATAAATTACATTCAGGAAAGATCAGAAGAAGAAGAAGGAGAAGAAGAGTCTGATTTAGGTTTTGAGGAAATTTTTGGTGAGGAGTTGAAAATTTTAGAAATAGCAGATCATGTCTTTGAGAATAATGAAACTGGGATCATGTCTTTGAGAATAATGAAACTGTGTTAAACATTTGCTGCTTTGAATTAAATTTTGAAGAACTCTTTCTTGATGAATTTAGATTCTTGGAGAATAATCAACAACCAAAATTTCAGAACTCAACCATAAATCTTGAGGTTGAGGAAAATGCTATAGAAGAATTGGTTGTTAGAAAACAAAAATTCACAGTACAAGGGTCTAAGTTCGTTAATAAATGCAAAATACATGACACCAATAATACATACCTTACTTTATTGCAAGAATTACTGAATACCCCGAAATTCTTGGAATTTCACATTATTGATTATATCATTCTGAATTTATTTAAAATTCGGGGAAGAATTTTCAACAATAAGGTAGGATTCAATGTAGAATACGAGCTCTTCATATTGAACACTTCATGCTACATTGTTTGTTTTGTTTATTTCAGAATAACAAAAAGAATTTATTCTTCTCTCATTTGAGAGTTTCTTGTTCAGTTGTAAAAAAAAGAAAAAAAAAGGAAGAAGCAAAAAAAGAAGAATAAATTTCTGATTCTATCATCCTCAAACCAAAGCTAATTGTAGATTTTTATCAGCCGACTAAATGTAAGTGTTTTACTTCTTATCTGCTTTACTTTATGCATCATAGAGTTTGCATTGAGGATAATGCAAAATTTAGGTGTGGGGGTGGGAATTAGTTTTTTTTTTCTCTCTTTATTTTACATTTTTAGTTGCATTTTTGTTATTTTTTCCTTTTCCTCAAAAAAAATAAAAAAATAAAAAAATATCATCACTTGCCAAATTGATAGAGTTATGTAATAATTGATTTATTTGATAAATTTTAAAATTTTTAATCTCTAGTTTGTTATTTACTCAAGTTTACTTTTTACGATAACTCTAAATAAATTTCTTAAAAAATAATTTTCAAAGTAGTATACTTCACTTAAGCCTTAACTTAGATTTTTATTTAAAATAATGGAATTTATGCATGCTTAGCTTAGAGTTAAAAATAAATTTTCAAAGTGTCTTGACTTACATATTTTTCAGAATATATATACATATACATATACATATACATATAAAAAAATTTACAAAAGAAGAGTGCGAAAAATGGGCACCAAAAGAAAAAGAAAAAATAACTCTTAAATTCAAGGTGATTCTATCTTATAAAATCTAAGTTGACCGAGTAATTAATCCCAATGATTATTTCCATACTTAATGACCTAAGCCCAATTGAGTTGGGATCCATTGGCCCAAAACTCGTTAAATAGTCGCTTAGAAAGCCCGTTAAAATAGAAAAAAAATCACCAAAGAAGAAAGAGTTAAAATAATAATAATAATAATATAAAAAATAAAAATACTAATAAATGTTTTATATATATAGTTATATTTGTATATATGGTCTTGAAAAATATTTTAGATCAAGCAACTTGAATATTATTTTAAACAAAGAGTTAGCATGTTCTTTTTAAAACTTTTAAATTAAATTCCTAAGTTTGGCTTGATTTTGTATTGCTATAATGAGAAGATTTTCTAGGAAATTTACCTTAAAGTTATTTATAAAAACGTTTTCTTGAGTGATAACTAGCTTCAATTAGATTGTCTAAAGTTATCAAGTGAATTTAGTTATTTACCAACTTCTTTAATTTGGCAAGTAGACCTAATTTTGTGGGTATATTCACTGTAAACCCTCACGAGACTACAACTCGTCTACTAGGGTAACCTAGGGGTTTAAAGGCTTGTTGTATGCGCTAAATACAACCGCGATTCCTACGAAAGTGAGTTAGGATTTTCTCTTTCTTTCTTCGCTAGAGGACTAGCAAGAGTTTAGGTGTGGGGGTATTTGATAATCATATTTTATTATAATTTTATACCCTTATTATCTATTTTTAATAAATAAATATACTACTAATAATTGTTTTTATCTTTAATTACAGGTTAATGAAGAATAAAACCCAAAAATCCCATCTCTCAACAAAAGCTCATGAATTAAATGAAGAACACAAGCAAGAGTAAAAAATCCCAAGCCCAGAATCAAGCCGAGTAGTTTGTAGAAGCCGGAGAAAATAAAAAAAATCAAATATGAAAACAAAATGTATTCAAGATGGTTGGCCGTAAAGAAACGACGATATCTCTCAATCCGGAAAGCGGAATTTAACATATAATATATAAAAATCGCCTATCTTGACGAGACGAAACCAACTACGGAGGCAGATTTTTGATTGGACATCGATGCCAGCATCGATGTTGGCATCGATACCAGCATCAATGTCAGCATCGATGCTGGTATCGATACTGACGAGTCAGTTACAGATCAATGGCTGATTTTTGATGGTTTTGGATAAGGATTCAATCCAAGGGCTCTCATTCACTGATGTTTACTATAAATAGGGATAGAGAGTGAGGGGTTAGGGGTGTGAAAATTTTTATAACTCTTTTTGGAGAGGAGGGCTACTCTTAATTGAGAAGGCCTTCCAAATTGGTGTGAAAATTTTTATAACTCTTTTTGGAGAGGAGGGCTACTCTTAATTGAGAAGGCCTTCCAAATTTAGAACTTTTTGTTACAATTAATAAATTTTTTTTTTACCATTTTAAAATTTTCTTTTCTTCTTTTTGTTGGATGATGAAGATGAAGATGAAGATGAAGATGGAGATTAATTTGAAGGTTTGTTTTTTTTATTTCTCTTTTATTGCTTATTAGTTTAGATTTATTTTCATGCTTGTAATTAGATTTTATTTTCTTGTTTAAATAGCCAAGAGGCTAGAACCCTCTTGCCTTAGATTTATTTCATGCTTATAGATTAAATTTATTTTATGCTTATAGAGTAGATTTATTTTCTTACATTTAATTCTTGTAATTTATTTTGTAGTTTAGATTTTACAATTTATTTTGTAGTTAGATTTTAATTTCTTTCACTATTCACCTTGAGGCTAGAATTCTCTTGGGTTTAGTTTTTATTTTTGTTTATTTTTATTTTCTTTGATTTGCCTTTAGGCTAGAACCCTCTAGGGAATCACCATTTGCTAAGAAGTGGATTTAATTCTAGATTACCCATATCTTTAATTGAATCCGCCATCTTTACTTTCTTGAATTTTATTTTTATTCTTGATTTTCCTTTTTGATTCTTGATTTTATTCATCTCTCCTTGTGGAAATCATCCATTCATTGTCACATCCACTCTCACTTACATTTTGTGCCTATTTACACACTATCACCTTCTTAATCTCTTCACAATCACATTCACTCATCACTCCTATTTGTCACATACACAACATAAGAACCGATTTTATATTTTCTCCTACAAAACACCTTCCTCGTGGGATCGATATCTTTATACTATAACTTGATACGGTTGTGCACTTGTAACATTTTTTGGTACATGTTTATGCCGCATCAGCTGGAAGCCAATGACCCTGGGAGTGCATTGGCCATGTCTGTACTCGTGACCGGATTGCAGAGTAATGAGTTGGCCGACTCACTTTCCAAGAAGCCTGTCACCAACTATGAGCAAGTGATGGCCAGGGCTCACGGGTATATGGACATGGAAGATGCACGAGCTTACAAGGCGTTAGCCAAAGCTGCAAAGAATTCTACAGCTACAACTTCAACGACAATAGTAGCGCCGCTCACCCTGTCAACTCTCAACAGTAATACCGACGGTGGCACCAACACCAGAGTCGGCTAGAAGCCTCCCTGTGCTGTAGGAATGGCCCAGAGACCCCCCAAGAGTTCAAGGAACTACTTAGTAAGTAGTTCTATCCAGTGGGATTCCTTGAAGAGCGTTGGTACAAGTGGTACGGCTTATGCCAAAGGTTCAATCAGACCGTTCAAGAGTACACGACAGAGTTCCAGCAGCAGGTGATTGTTCTAAACATCGCGATGAACGAGTACTCCATCTTCATGAAGTACATGGCGGGTCTGAATGATTACATCTGGAAAGAGATGAAGTTGTTCTTGGTCGAGACGATCGTAGAGGCGAGCGTGAAGGCCATTGCCATTGATGGCAGACAGAAGAAGGGCAACAAGACGAAGGGAGACTCCAAACCATCGGGGAGCAAGTCGGGTGGCTCTCAACCTAAGGATGAGAAGAAGAATGGTGACTCGGGGAAGGCAGGATTGACATGTAATCACTGCAAGCAGACAGGGCACGTAGCTGATCGTTGCTGGGATAAGTATCATTATCTGAAACCAAAAGGGTTGAAGAAGAAAGAGGAGAAGAAGGCATACATGATAGCACAAAGTCCGAAAGAGGTTCTTGGGATGACTGAACCCAATAGCAGTCTCAACCTTATGGCGGGGAAGCAGGCCACTAAAGAAGATGACAACCCGAGGGAGCAGCTCTTTGTTCTGAAGTTGCAGGTCAAGACCAGTTTGGTGGATGCTATTATAGATATAGGGAGCCAAAAGAATCTGATATCTGAGGCATTAGTATAGAAGCTGGTATTGAAGATGGTGAAGCATCCAAAGCCCTATCCATTAGGGTGGATTCAGAAGGAGGCGAGATTGAGTGTGGTTAACCAGTGTATGTTCAGATTT
The DNA here is from genome assembly GCF_001876935.1 of Asparagus officinalis. Classification (NCBI taxonomy): domain Eukaryota; kingdom Viridiplantae; phylum Streptophyta; class Magnoliopsida; order Asparagales; family Asparagaceae; genus Asparagus; species Asparagus officinalis. Next base: position 74,158,581 of record NC_033794.1, on the reverse strand, counting down.
GCACTCCATGAGTCGTATATTAACGAGGTCACATGCGACGCGGTTCCGTTGGATGTTTGCCTAGTTATTTTAGGCAATCCTTACTTGTGGGATAAACACACGGTATATGATCGGCGAGCCCAAAAGTATACGTTCACCAAGGATAGCGCGCAATTCATTTTTCATTCGGCATCTCTTCCGCAGGAGATGAGCTTAGTGACGGTGACTCAGGCTAAGAGGTTGGTGAATGCGGGCAGAAAGTTCGTTTTGTTGTTCATTCGGCCTTATGAAGAACAGCTAAGTAGAATATGCTTGTCCACCTTGAGCAAGCTTCAGGAGGGAGATCTTAACAGGTTGAAGGCCAAGTATGCAGACTTGTTTTCGGAGATCACGGAACTACCACCGCGTCGAGGTGTAGAGCATGAGATTATGTTGACCAGCGAGAGTTCCTTGCCAAACATAGGCCTATACCGCACATCAGGAGTTCTTGGAGACAGGAGTGATAGTACCGAGTTGTTCACCTTGTGGGTCACCGGTGTTATTGGTGCCCAAAAAGGATAGAGGCTGGCGCATGTGCGTGGATTACCGGGCGCTCAACAAGATAACGATCAAGAATTGTTACCCACTACTGCGGATTGATGATCTTATGGACCAGTTAGAGGGAGCGAGGTTCTTCACGAAGTTAGATCTGAAATCTGGCTATCATCAGGTGAGGATTCGGGAGGAAAACACTTGGAAGACGGCGTTCAAGACCAAGCATGGCCTGTTCGAGTGGTTGATGATGCCGTTTGGATTATGCAATGCTCCGGCGACTTTTATGAGGCTCATGAATGATTTGTTACGACCTTTCATAGAGGATTTTGTGATTGTGTACCTTGATGATATTTTGGTGTACAGCAGGACCTAGGAGGAGTATCTTGTTCATGTGGAGAAGGTGTTTGGAGTGTTGCAGGACGGACAACTAAAGCTCAACGGGAAGAAGTGCAAGTTTGGGAAGGACGAGTTGGTGTATCTTGGATTCATCGTGGGGAAGGGCCAGAGGAGGATAGATCCAGGTAAGGTGATGGTGATCACGAAGTGGCCGACACCGAAAACAGTGACTGAGGTGAGAAGCTTCTTAGGGCTTGCCAGTATTTGCGTAAGTTCATTCGACATTTTTTGACTTATGCGGCACCGTTACATAGCCTCACAAAGGCTAAGGTTTAGTTTGAGTGGGGAAGGATGCATGAAGAGGCTTTTCAGTTGCTAAAGAGGAAGATCTCGGAGGTACCGGTGTTGGCATTGCCGAATTTGAAGCGGACTTTCGAGGTGGAGACCGACGCGTCTAGTTATGCGATGGGCGCGGTATTAATTCAGGATAGGAAGCCAATGGAATACCATTCTGAGATGTTTTCGGGTGCTATTGCGAACTACCCGACCTATGACAAAGAGTTCTATGCACTGTATCAAGCAATTAAGTATTGGAGGGTGTATTTGTTGGGGAAGGAGGTGGTTGTTCACTCGGATCACAAGCCATTGGAAATCTTACATGCCCAGATGAAGCTATAGCAGACACGACACATGAAGTGGATGTCTTATTTGATAGCTTTCAACATCATTATTAGGTACAAGAAGGGGGCAACGAACAAGTTGGCCGATATGTTATCTCGTCTGCCGGTAAGGGCTTTATTGGTGGTGACGCGCATTCAGCTCTTGGTTCCGTTAGAGTATGTACAACTATACGCATCCAGTAGAGACTTCGGTAGTGTGTTTAAGCAGGCGAAGGCTAGTTGAAGGGGGGAGTATACACTTGGAGAGGATGGCTTGTTGTATCGTGGGACATCACTATGCATTCCGGAGGATGGTGATAGGTTGCAGTGGATTCGGGAAGCACATACCTCACGTGTGCAAGGGTATTTTGGGATTCAGAAGACGCTTCTCAATCTACGACAATATGTGTTTTGGCCTTGGATGCTTGATGATGTGACCAAGTATGTTGGAGGGTGAAAGTTATGCTGTATTTCGAAGCCTTCTAACAGGAAAAGGGGATTGTACCTACCACTACTGGTTCCTTCTAGGCCGTGGGAGAGCATTTCTATGGATTTTCTAAGAGGGTTGCCGACTACCAAGTGTGGGCATGACTATTTGTACGTTGTGGTAGACCGGTTCAGCAAGATGGTGATCTTGATTCCTTGAAAGAAGACCGTGATGGGGACGGGTGCAGCGCATTTGTTCTTTGAGTATGTATGGAAGCACTTTGGGTTGCCGAGTTCGATTATTTCGGATAGGGACAGCCGGTTTCTCGGGCATTTTTGGGATTCTTTGTGGAGTTTGATGGACACTAAATTGAAGAAGAGCACGGCCTTTCATCCACAAACAGACGAGCAAACGGAGGTAGTCAATCGGACTATGGTGTACATATTGAGAGGATACAATTTCAGACATCCCAAGACTAAGGATGAGAGTTTACCATATCTACAGTTTGCTTTTAATCGGGCTATTCATGGATCTTCGGGAAAATCACCGTTTGAGACTTGTTATGGATTCTTACCGCCAAGTCCATTCGATCTTGTGTTTTCGAGTGAAGCTATAGTTGACGGCAAGGAAGGGAGTGAAAGACAACATGCTCAGCGATTTCTGGAGAAGATTACCAACATTCATGCCGCGGTTGAAGCTCAATTGAAGAAATCACAAGCTAAGTACAAGGCAAAGCATGATCAACATTAGGTTCCTTGTAACTTTGGCAAAGGGGATATGATGTGGCTGAAATTGAGTAATGAAAGGTTAAAAGGAGAAGGGAAGAAGTTGAAGCCTATTCGTTATGGTCCGTTCCGGGTCCTCAACCAGATTGGCGACAACGCTTTCAGATTGGATTTGCCGCCTTACTTAGGCATGTATTCGGTGATTAATGCCAAGTATTTGAAGTTGTTCGAGCCTCCATTACTGGATGATGAAGGTGACGACAAGATGATCTTACCGCATGTTGCAGACTTGTGGTTTGATAGAGAGGAGCCGCTGAAAGAAGACTACATTTTGGAGTGAAAGACGACCACGACGAGGCGGGAGACGAAGGAGTCGTTTCTCATTGGACGTCAAGGTCAGGTTCCTAGCAAGGCTAAGTGGTTCAACAAAGAAGGAGGGGTTCGCGAATTCCCTCAGCTAAAGTTCTAACTTGAACGAGACTTCAAGTTCCTGAAGAGTGGACCCATGATACGAGTGTATCTTCTCTTCGGGAGCTTAGTGATCCTCAGGGAAACTTGAGGATAGTGATTCTCATGGTATCTTGAGAATAGTGTAGAGGAGTTGTGGACAAAATCGTTAGAGGCGGCAAAGTCGAAGGATTCGTCAAAAGATAGGAAAAGCAGTTTTACTGCTGGCCGGTCAACCACGTATGGCTCTACGGTCGACCGCGAACATGCACAGCTCAGGGGATCTGGTTGAACTGTTTCACGGTCGACCGCGATGGGTTCGATGGTCGACCGCCAAAACCCTATAGGCGAAACTGCTCTCTATCGTTGGTCATGGTCGACCGCGATGGATTCTGCGGTCGACCGCCAACACC
>NC_033794.1:74058694-74155051 GCF_001876935.1 Asparagus officinalis | reverse complement strand
TAATCAAGACTGCTCTTTGTTGTTAGTCACGGTCGACCGCGATGGGTTCGGCGGTCAACCGCCAAAGCCCTGTAATGGATTTCCAGTCTCGGGTGTTGATCTCGGTCGACCGTGATGGGCTCTGTGGTCGACCGCGAGACGGGTTTTGGGCCTGGGCTTATTTTCCTGCACTGTTTAGGATTTCTATTTGATATAAATAGAAACACGATTTTTCTAGGGTGGACGACTGAGATTGTATTCAGAAAAGAGATCAGGGAGGTTGTTCTTTGATCTAGAGAGATTGTGAAAGAGAGATTTATAATCCAATTGATTCTCATAATCTATAGAAGGTATTTTCCTTCGTCCAAATTATAATCTTGTGTTCTTCTATCGTTTTCTTCACACCACTCTTGATAATTCCGCGATCAAGAGTGCTCGCACGGCAACTCGTATCATCAAATGTCCTCTCTGGATCAAGTCCTTGATGTCTCTCTTGAGGATCCAACAATCATTGGTGATATGGTCATGATCTCGATGGTATTGGCGATATTGTCAAGTATCTCGATTCTGAGGGTCTAACCTCATCTTAGGGGAGTAGAGTTGAGATGTCCCTCCTTCTGGATCATATAGAGGGCCTCAGTAAGAGAAGTATTGAGAGCCATGAGAACTGGTCCCAAAACCGGCTCCCTCCTGTTGGATCGATTTGAGTGGTAGTGGAATCTAGGAGGATCCCTTGCCGACTCCTACCTTGGTGGGGATCCTAGCTAATTCTGGCATTGACTCCACTATCGGGGTTGCCACGACCGTTGGTGGTGCTAGCGTTAGGGCTAGCGTTGTTATTGTTGGAGATGCTAGGGTTACTGTCGCCACTACTTCTGCTACCCTAGCCGTACCTTATAGGCTCGGGCATCCTCCATGTCCATGTACCCAAGAGATTTGGCCATTAATTGTTCATAGCTGGTGACCAGCTTCTTGGTAAGTGAGTTGGTAGCTCATTGCTCAGTAAGTCAGACACAAGGGCAAACATGGTGACTAAACTCCCAGGGACATTAACCTCCAGTCTCTTCACCTGGAATATCTTGAAATAGGCCCGTAGGCTCTCTCCAAGCTCCTGTCTCATCTGGATAAGTACATGAGGAGGCAACTCCTGCTTGGTTTCAGCCAAGAAGTGGTGTACAAACTTCTAGATGAGCTGCTTAAAGCTGCCAATGGACTTCTTCTCTAGAGTGTTCCACCAGAGATTGGCACTTTCTGATAGGGTGATGGGAAAGCACCGAAAAATGATGGCCTCGGGTGCCTATAGCATGCTCATCATGTCATAGTAGTTCTAGACGTGCTCTGTAGGGTCTCTTTGGCCCTTGTATTTGTCAATGTAGGCGTCAAAAATTAACTATAGGTCCCCGCACGTAGCTCGAGACAGAGAGAAGATGATGAACATATTTATTCAAGTCACAGAAGGTCATGTGATGATGACAAATGCACGAAGTGAGTCAACGGACCATACGAAGCAACGAAACTTCGGAATAATGGAAACACGAACTGATCGGGAGCCCCGCGTCGCTTACGAAAGACGAAACGCCCCTCATATCCTATTTATTCCACATATGATTCAATCATGGGAACTTGTAGATCTCCTTGTCAGCTTTCCAACGCACTTTGAATCACGCAATTCCGAGTTTGGACAACGAAAATTGGGCGGAAACGGACAGAGCACGTGAAACTACATTTCGGGCCTCGCCGAGACACCCCTTGGTGTTTCAGTCAGACCGAGACACCCTAAGGTGTCCCGGCCATGCCGAGACACCTAATGGTGTCTCAGCCATGGCCGAGACACCCACAAGTGTCTCGGCCAGGCCGAGACACCCACGGGTGTCCGCAGCCCAAAAATGCTGATTTGGTGGTTTTAACCTGTTTTTCGATCGTTAACCATCTGGATTTGTTTTAATTGATCTGATATCATCCAAGAACATGGTTAAGTGGTTATAACTGAAGATAAGAGTGAATCAATCATTCTTATCCGAACACAGTGCTCTGAAGCCTATAAATACAGGTCCACAGCCTTCATTTTTTCAGATCTAGAATTCTCGAGCGTTGGCGAAGCCCTGCTGAATTGGAGATTGAAGAGCCATGAATTTCAGAGAGGAGGAGTAGACTTTAGCAAATTCTTCGGCATAAAGAAGGAGAGTTCAATAGATCTATAGCTCGGTTCTTTTCCTTGAGATTGCTCCGTTACGGTGATCTCGAGAAGAGTGGTTATCTCGCTGTTGCTGAGATAATTGCTTTGGTTTCTTGATTCCTTCGTGAATCAACGAAGCTCTGGATCTAATCTGATTATTTAGTAGTCCACGGATACTAACGTCCCCGTCATAGGCCAAGATCCCACGCAAGCAGCAGGCGATAAACACCCGTTGTGCTGTTTGACGAGAGTTGTACTTTTTTTTGTTTTCATTGTGTAAAAGTATTATAAAAAGACTATCTTTTTTTATGTTATTGTAACGACTGAAGTTGTAATGATTGCCTCAATGAAGATATTAACTTTCTCCCCAAACAAGCTGGCGACCATAGTGGGAGCCAACAGTCTCGTCAACGAGGTTGTCGTGCCGTAGCCGACGATTAAGATCCTCATGGCTGAAGATGTCGAATACGAGTTCAACCAACAGAAGTTCGAGGAGTATGTCTCCTCCTCCTCCTCCAGATCTGCCTCTCCTCGCATGCGTAGGAAGGTATCCTACGCCCGAAAGATCCACCGGTCTTCAGATCTGAAGACTCAAGAAGGTGAATTCCCCGCTACCGTTGCTACAACCACACCTCACAATGATCCGCCGGCGTCTAATGAGGCTAGATCTGCAGATCTGAACTCCTCCACAATCAAGGAGTTAACTGCTAAAGGTGTGTCAACTCTATCAAGGAGAGCACGTCAAAGGCAATGCCAACGCCTCGTGCGCCAATTCGCCAAGGCTTTGGATCAGGTGGATGGACTCCGTTACCAAGCGGATTTGGAGTTCAGAAAGCGCCAACTGGCTAAGTCATCTCCACAGCAAGCTTCGGGAACCTCCTCCCAACCACCTACTAATGAATGGGTTCGTGTCAAACGGAACCATTCCACTCTTAAGGAGTGCATTCAGAAGCGTCGTGCACTTCTTGCGCATGCACAGATCCTTGTACGAATAGCACAAGAAATGCAAAAGGAAGAGGCGGTTAAGAGATCACCGAGATCCAAACAAATTTGGATGCCAAAGGCTTAATCAACGCCTAAGGCAAAAGCAAGTGATGTTGCTCCCCAGCCTTTGTCAACTTCGGATCCCGCTCCTTCTGCCACCACACCTTCGGTGAAACCCTACGGCGACGTGGACCTCTCCAAATTTAGAATTTCGTTGAAGGATCGCATGGGTCTTTTACATGAAGATCAAGGCAAAGCGCCTATTAAGGAACGCTTGGGACCATTGAAGAAACCCCGAGCAACCGTCTAGACTGGGGGTCGTACGCGACATCCTAACAAGTTAATTCCCGTAACTACCCGCGTGGAGATGCCTGCACAAAACCTGGAGCCCGTTAAAATTTCATCCTCACACGGGTGTGATTCCAAATGTGTGACTCCTGTTAAAACTAATAACTTGCTACCTATTCATAAGAAGTCGCGCTGAACAGATGACAATGTTCTATCTGAGGAATTAAACCAACAGCCGATAGGTTGCTCTGACCGCAACGTCGATGAGTTATACTATCAGGCTGGGGGTACGAATAAATATCAAAAGAGAAGTACCCAGGTGTTTAAAATTCGTGCTAAGTACATGCAAAATACACAACTGAAGACTATATGTATAATAATACTAAGCATGGTAGAACTGGAAGAAATTAGTGGGAGCATGGTAGAATTCTTTGAATATCCTACAAATTTACAAAATACTGAGCGTGCCTCTAACTTTTTGGGATCTTACTGTTTTACATAAGCATGACATCCCCAAATCTTAATATAATTAAGATGTGGTTTCTTCCCACTCCATATCTCATACGGAGGTTTAGGCACTGCTTTAGTTTGAACCCTATTCAGTAAGTGTGTTGTTGTTTCTAACGCATACCCCCATAATGAAAAAGGTAACTCAGCGTTACTCATCATAGAATGTACCATATCTAATAGGGTATGATTCCTCCTTTCTAATACGCTATTATGCTGTGGTGTAAAGGGTAGAGTAACCTGAGAGAGAATCTCATTCTCTTTTAAAAACCCAAGAATTCCGAGCTTAAGTATTCACCTCCTCGATCCGATCGAATAATTTTAACTTTCTTGCTCGTTTGGTTCTCTACTTCATTTTTATACTCGATAAATTTCTCAAATACTTCAGACTTGTGTTTCATCAAAAACACATGTCCAAATCTTGAAAAATCATCAGTAAAAGTAATAAAGTAGGAGTAGCCACCTCTGGTCATTGTAGACATAGGACCACATACATCACTATGTATCAGTCCTAAGAGTTCTGTAACTTTTGCTCCAGTTTCCGTAAATAGAGTCTTGGTCATTTTACCTTTTAAGACAAGACTTGCAAGTATCATAAGACTCAAAGTCAAATGGATCTAAATATCCATGCTTATGTAGCTCGTCAAGTCTTTTTTTATTAATATGACCAAGTCTACAATGCTATAAAAAAGCGTCATTCATAACCGAGTGCTTTCTTTTATTAGTGTGATGAGTATTCAGAATTGTGTTTTAATTAAGAATATAGATGTCATTACACAATGTTCCATAAGCAATCAACTTTTGATTAAATACGATATTCATAATATTGTTCTCCAACTTGAATATATATCCATCTTTATCTAATAAAGATATAGATATTATATTACACATTATAGTTGGTACGAAATAACAGCTTTTCAAAATCAAAACGTTTCTATTTGGCAAAACTAGATGAAAATCCCCTACTGTAAGTGCAGCAACTATTGCACCATTTCCAACTTGTAGGGTCATCTCTCCAGCTCCAAGTTTCCTATAACTTCTCAACCCCTGTAACAAATTACAGATGTGAGATCCTGATCCGGTATCTAATACCCAAGATGTAGGATTTATAAAAAACAATTCTGAGTAACAAATACATCTGAAGATGAAGCAACATCTTGCTTCTTCTTGACGAGTGAGGCTAAGAATTCTGGATATATACTCTTAACATTTCTCAACCAGTCTATGTAATTAGGATCGGTTAACTTATTCTGTTCTGATATGATTTTTAAGCCAGACATAATGGTCTGAAAGAGAGAGGAAAAAATATTTTAGCAGATGTTCAATACATAAAATAGATTTGGATAATTTTTATCTAAGTTATGCCTCCCACTATTTTTCGAGTCCCTCATAACCTTATAAGAGGTGATCGGAAAACAACCCCTTGTTTTCAAGTGGGATCAAGATCCAATTATCATTGAAAGCATCAACCTTAACGTATGCTAACAAATTGATACACTCAATAATTGGTAGACAACTTTTATCTTTTACACTCTTGTAATTCTTGATATGATTTTACCCCTAGTCTTTTATGACATTGACGTATGCCAACAAATCATAAAATGCTAGTCATGTTTGGACCCATCATTTCTTGACTGGCTTAAATTTAACTTATATAAACTCTTGACGTATGCCAACAAAGTCGCATAACCAACTTAAGCTATCCTTATATCTAATATACAGATGAATACTACTTAGCCATAGAATAGTTATGCCTTGACGTATGCCAACAAACATAGTATTTATAAGCTTAATAGTATTCAACTGAAATGATGAAGGGCTATGGATGATTTCACAAATCTTTTACCGTAATCAAACTTGATATAGTTAAAAGATGCTCTATATTTATACTTGCAATAATTTAACTAGCCAGGTAAGCGCAAGATTGGTGGGAGGGTTCCGAGCTATTCACCGGGAATATTCATCGGACCTTAATTAAGTAACCACCATTCTTTAAGACTATAGCACGAAAGATTGGGCATCACCCCTAATCTTAAGTTGGGCATCACCTCATGAGCTATATCTCATAATTACTTTTCTTTACACTAGTTAAAAGTTCGTTCTAAATACATTTCTTTTAACTGCTTTAAGTTTATTTATCTTTCACACTAACGCTATGTTAATGTCGGTCTCACCACTCTATGGTCAATAAACTCTTATTGTCATGTCTTACAAAGTTTAAAAATGAGTTTTTACAATAAAAACTATTTCTCTAGTGAGATAGAGATATAAACTTTACAGAATATAATAGCCAATTGTATTGACATCTACAATTGGGGCACAACCAACATATCAACATATGTAAAAAGTAACATGGAATGATAGTGGACAACTAAAGGAATAAAATACAACTACACTAATTACATTTTCGCAAGCAATTTGCAACTCCTTGCAGTGCTAGCTTCCTTACAAATCCTGTATTATTACAATCACATATACATAGGACGTGCAAGCCCCATTTATAATGGAAAAACCATCTCGTAGGATGAGTAATAATATTACATTGAATATAAAATAAAAGGCATAAATAAAATAACTAAACTAAACAACCATACCCCCCCCCCACTCACACCCGAACAAGGGCCTATACCCGTAGGCGTAGCCCATGATCGGTGAGCAAGTGCCTAAACCCGTAGGCGTAGCCCATGATCGGGGAGGGAAGAGGTCAAAAATAATATTACATTTGTAGCTATATTACATCAATACAATAAATACAAGAGAATCATTGTCCACTACCATCCATAAACATAACATCAACGCAAGATGATATAAAACATATAACTTAATCAAATTTAAGAAATATGCATCTATCTAGTTATGCAACAAATTGAAAAACTAGATAACATAGGGATTATCCTAACTCAAATAGGACTATCATCCTTCTAACATACAACTACACTAGTTGTAAATAAGTGTTTTGTAATTTATACAAGTGTTTTTACTCTTAATAACTTATGAACCAAAAATAATATTTTTGAATCAACAACTAGTATAACTAATTACAAAACAACTTGTATTAATTAACTAGTTTCATTAAAACATCTTTTAATTAAACTAGTAATTAGAAGCAAGTACAAAGTCCTTTATGAGTTAGATATGCATGTAAAGATTCAATTAGATGAAACCATGGCTCTGATATCATGTTAGAAATTCGTGGTAAATACATGCAAAATACGCAACGAAAGACTGTATGTATAATAATACTAAGCATGTAGAGAGCATGAAAGAAGACTGTATGTATAATAATACTAAGCATGTAGAGAGCATGAAAAACAAGCTAGGACTATCCTAATTAAATCTAACATGATCCCTATATTAAAGAGAGTGTAGAGAGCATGAAAAACAAGCTAGGACTATCCTAATTAAATCTAACATGATCCCTATATTAAAGAGATCATACAAGAGTTAGAAAGTCATACTTTCGAAGCGTGATTAGATGGAAGATCGAACAATTCCTAGCTCTTGCTCCTTGTAGTAGTAAATCTCTTCATAGTGGATCTCTAAGTCTTCAAGTGAGCTTGATAAAATAGGAGTCTTCTTGAGACACAAGGAAAGATATCCACCTCGGGGTACTTTAAAATCCTACTACTTCCTCTTACTCAAAGATTGCTAGAGTTTAGTAAGAGGTAGATCTCTCTTCTTTTCTTTTATGGAAAGCAACTATGAAAAAACCATTTATTTCATTTTTCCATTAACTATGAAAGAAGAAAGAGAGCTCATATTTATAGAGGATGAATATGTCATGACATGAATGACTCATCCTATGAGTCATACCATGAGTCATCAAAACAATGATTCTCTCATGAGTCATGCAATGACTCATCTCATGAGTCATGCAATGAATCATGAAGAATCAAAACTATGTGCTAAAACCATGTTCCCAAACCATACCACCTTAATGACTCATCTCATGACTCATTAATCAAGGTATAATGAAGTGCGTATTTCATAAATAAAAATACCACATCAATACGGTATTTTGTAATTTTTCAATCATTAACTAATAAGTCATCATATGACCAAAAAATCAATGAGTTGACCAAAAGTCAACTATTGACCAAAAAGTCAACCAGTTGACTAAAAGTTAACTTTATGGGAAAAATACTAGAATTCATTTCTTAAGCACATAGCATTCTGATTTTACCGATACATATAACCGTTTATGTGTATCCGGTAAAAATCATATATGCGTATCAATCATATGCATTACTCTATAAATTTGTATTTCATATGATTTAAGTACGCGCTTGGTGTGACTCTAGGGTCCAACTTAAGAACTCGGTAGTAGATGATATCCACAAGTACAACAGAGGTGCTAGCTACACATAAAGACTACCCGGGTATAAGTTGTGATAAATGTCTGCAAGATGCTTATATAATTTTATCAGGACCACTCAGTGATAATACCGTATAGTCCGGTCTGTTCGTCAAACCATGTCAAACTATTGAGACTAGGGTATGAAAAACTGTCAAACCCTAATTGCTCAATTAGTGTTTATTGATATTAAACTCATAACCTATAAGATCAAACTGACACTCAGTTTATCTTATTTACCTCGGCCAAGGATTTCCAGGTTATAGTTATATCAAACAATCTTATGATATCAACCCCCTATACTGGGAGAGAAGAATCCCATCTTGGCATCTCAATATCTACTTATGTCTCGGGATGCACCCAACAAGAACCGTTATGCACAACTCAATAAGAACTGTGGTTAGGTAAAAGTCTAAGTACACCTATACTGACATGTAAGATATTGCACTCATGCCTCAGGTCAAGAGACTACTATGTACTATATCACTTGAGAACTTCTATCTGAGAGTTAAGTATAATTACCAACTAGATGTTCTCAGTGAGTCATTCAGTCAACTCATTCACTAATGAGTCACCTGTATACTATATCTTGATGTCTCACATCAATGATCCAAGTGATGGATCATCATCCTACCAAAGGATAAATAGAGTATACACTAGTCTTCCCAAAGTGATGATGTCCCATTTCAACACTTAATCGACTAGGAATATTTTAGAATATACGTTAGCGACAAATCAGATCTCTTCATTACGATCATATACGAAATGTCTGATAGTCTAGTATCATTCAAGGACTTTATCTGTATTAAAATACCAAATAAATCTGACCAAAATAGCATACTATTATTTTAAACAATGATGTTATATTCATATAGGTCCTATTACAGTATACAATTATTGCCTGCAGGGCACCTATATCCAACACCGGGAAGCGGACTTTCAATGTCCGTGTACCGAACTTATCAAGGAAGTATTATCAGTGTGTAGCTACCCCAAGACTGCTTCACAGAGGGTCTCGGTATTTGAAAGGATCTCCACCAGAACGTCCAAGTCCAAGCCAAGGCGTTTCTATAAAAAAAGATCAGCTGCGCAAGATGATGAACTCCCAAAGGTCACCATCAATATGGTCGATAAGGAGAAGTCCAAAGGTCACCATCAATATGGTCGATAAGGAGAAGTCAACGCGAAGTTTCAATCCCCGACATTTTTCGGACATATCCTAGTCGATAAGGAGAAGTCAACGCGAAGTTTCAATCCCCGACATTTTTCGGACATATCCTAACGTATAACTCGGTTACGCGCGGGAACTACTAGACGTAGGGACTATCAGAGATGAATAGCGGATTATCCTAAGATGATGAAGCATCAAAGTGAACTCTGCCATCGCTTCTGACAATACGGTGTCCAGAATAGGACAATCCCCTGAGGCGTTTATGGTCAACACTGAGCAAATGGCCAAAATCATCGAGGATGCCTTGGCTAAGCAAAAAGAGAACTTCAAGTTCGAAATAGAAATGACTATGTTGTGAATGAGAGAAGAGCATAACCAACAAATCCGAGCCTTATCGAATCAGATAGGTGAATCCAGTCGTCGCTACAATGTTAGTCAAGCAGCTAGCGATTCAGATGTAGATGAACACCTCTATGCAGATAACCCCCCCATTGACCAAAATGCTGGGAGTGGCCCTACTGAGAATAACAACGTCGGGGGTGGTCCCGCCAATAATGACAACACGGGGGATGGCCCCATTATTCCTCCTCAAAATCGACCAAGAAAGGATACGAGCGAGGATGAAAAGATAAAAGACCTCGAGAGCAAAGCCAACGCTCTGATGTTTACTCGTGAGGTGAAGAAGAACGGTATTCCGTGTCCTTACCCAAGAGAGTGGGATTCGATACCGTATCCGACGAAGTTCAACCTGATCAACTTCATGTCATTTGACGGAAAGGGTTCCCCCACTCAACATCTAATCTACTTTAAGTCTCACTTGAGTGTAATTTCTGGGAATGAATCCCTGATGGTCCTGTCATTCGTCGGCACCCTTCACGGAGCTGCCTTCGATTGGTACCGTCATCTCAAACCTGAAAGCATCAACAGCTGGGACGACCTGGAGAACCTGTTCATCACTCACTTTTTTGATGATGACACCGAGGTGTCAATCAGGACACTCTTCGATGAGAAATAGGAATACGACGAGACGGTCGACGACTTCGTCAAGCGCTTCCGGAATAAGGTGATGAACTGCCGAAATCCGATCATAGAGGACTTCATCCTCCAAACCTGTCATAACAACCTCTCTTTGGACGTGTTGGAAGTTATGGGAGTAGCACCGTCCAACACCTGGAAAGAGTTGAAAGTGCACGGAGAGCAGGCTGAACACTTCCTCAGAAGGAAGAAAGCTGAAAGAAGTCAACCGACAGCTAACCCTCCGAATTCGAGTTTCGTCTCTCGTGGTAAGGGGAAGGCACCTGCAGCAGTTAATGATGTTAATCAGACGTCACAATAACAACCCCGAAAACAGCAAAAGACTTCGGATCCGAGACTCCAAAAGGAGTACTCCTTCAAGGAAGAAGACGTTCCACCTATTTTTGAATCCCTCCTTGAGAACAACAAGATTAAGCTACCACCTATCGCAAATCAGGAGGAAGCTGATAATACTACGGATCCGAAGTACTGTGCATACTACTGGAGGATCCTTCATCCTACCAAGGCTTACTTCGCTATTAAGAATAGCCTCCAAACCTTGGTTGAAGTCGGCATCATAAAGCTCAATTAAGTTGAATGAAGACTCCGACAAGTATAAGAGTATAAACTGCTCCTTCCGACACTCCGAAGAGTATACAAGTATAAACTGCTTCTCAATCCTCCAACAGGTATATGAGGTTAAACTGCTCCATGCATACTCCAGCAGGTATATGAGTCTAAACTGTTTCTTTTCTTTCATGGAAAGTTCCTAGAGAGTGCCATGTTTGGTATTCTTAAGGATAGCCCGGTCATCCAACTAAGTATAATGTTAGACCCAGTTTCGCAAAGAAAGCTGGGGGTGGATGATTCATGTAATGGGGAGTTCTCGGAAGAATGTTACATTTAATATTCTTAGGGATAACCCGGTCATTACGAACAAAGTGATAAATACTAAACTCCCACCGTGATTTCCAAACACTCTTTTGCTGAGACGAGATTCAATCACTTCGTTGGATCAATTTTCCCTCACAAAACTCTCATTGGTGTTTGACGACTCAGGGGAGTTCTCGGAAGAATGTTACATTTAATATTCTTAGGGATAACCCGGTCATTACGAACAAAGTGATAAATACTAAACTCCCACCGTGATTTCCAAACACTCTTTTGCTGAGACGAGATTCAATCACTTCGTTGGATCAATTTTCCCTCACAAAACTCTCATTGGTGTTTGACGACTCACAGTCTTTCACCACAAAATCCCCCACTGATTAGACTAATTGATGGTGGGACCACCAAAATTTTTTTCAGTTGAATCCACTCAAATTCCCGCTACATCTGTGTACTCAACACTCCCATTGTTAGAGTCTGAACATAGTACTCGGAATTTTAATATCCTGATCGTTGACGATTATCAAACCCTTTTGTGTTAAGTATTTATCACTTAACATCAGAAACCCTCTTTGAGTGATCTGTATGAACCAACACTCCCATTATAATTTGTACTCCCACTCTCACTGTTCATTTGGTCAAACCTTCCTACGATTAGGGCCAAACCCAAAATCTCCTCTCGATTCCTTTCATGAACGAGAGGTCTACTTTCAAATCGAGTGATCAAACCTTCCTACAGTTAGGGTCACCTCAAACTCCCACTTGGTCAAACCTTCCTACAGTTAGGGCCAAAATCACAATTCACTCTCAATAAATGAGAAAATCATCTTTAGTTCGGTAATCAAACCTTCCGACAGTTAGGATTATCTGAATCCTTTCGGTTCTCAGAGTGGAGATCCCACTCTTAGTTTCACTCTTTAGATTCTCAAAGTGGAGATCTCACTTTGAGTTTCCTTTGCAACTGGAGATAGAATATAAAATTCTTTCTCTCTAGCATCAGGTTCGTCTTTATCCCAAGAGAAGACATTGTTGGCCTTCTTGTTTTGATGATGTTCAACAAACAATTTACAACTAATGTTGTTTGTCTAGTATTTGTGTTTTAGTATTTATTCTAGGCAAACAACGAGTTGGAGGTTGGATGGAATAGAGCTTCAAAGATCATATTCAAAGGAGGTTGGTGGAATGTCGGTGAAGCTTATGCAATTCTAGTTCAAGATCCAAGTTCAGCTTCATCCGCAAGTGCACCAAGTCGAGCTTATTGAAGATCAAGATCTAGCTTGGGTAACTTAGTATAGGTTTTATATTATGTGTGTTAAGTACGTTAAGCTTAATATCTATACACATACATTTATTGGTTTCTTCGTATATATATATAGTTATCTATATATACATAAGTTTTGGTTTCTATGCATATATATAGTTATATATATACTTACATGTGTTTTTGAGTTTTCATGTTTATAATATGAAATCACATGTTTCATATTCATTATTGTGTTTTATATAATATGAAATCACATGTTTCATATTCATTATTGTGTTTTAGTATATATTGCATAGAATATGCAATTTTGTGAAAATATTGTTTTCTTTTCATATTCATTATTGTGTTTTAGTATATATTGCATAGAATATGCAATTTTGTGAAAATATTGTTTTCTCAGTTTATGGACTTAACAATAATCATATACATATTTATTAAGTCTATATAATCATTGTGCAAAGTTTCAAAACATGGTTTAGCCAAAATATCAAATTTCACATGTTTACATTTTCGTGTTTTGAACTATTTTTCAAAATGATGATTTTTCAAAAATGGGAAATGCAATTTGGAAAATTCTTTTTGTAACATGTTCATTTACATGTTTATATACATTTCCCAAAGTTTTATTATTTTTGGACTTCATTTGTTATTTTTAACAATTTTCCAAAGTCTCAAAAATCAGCTTTAAAACCTGTTTTACTGTAGTATCAGATTTCGGTCGACCGCACCGGTCGACCGCTCATATGTTCAGTCGGCAGTGGGCAGCAAAGAGTTTGTCGGTCGACCGGTGCGGTCGACCGAGAGCTCGAAATTTCCATCGGTCGACCGCACCGGTCGACCGAAGAAGTCTCTGCTCGTTTCTCAGATTGGGATCTGGATCGCGGTCGACCGCGAATTTTTTCGGTCAACCGCCGGACTCCCAACGGTAATATTGTACAGAAATCTGCTTCCTGATTTTCTGGGATTTTTGTTGTTTTGTTTGTGGTTTTGGCTGATGGTTTCTCTTCCTATATAAACCCCTCAACCCCTCTTCTATCAGTAACCCATTAAAGAGTTTTAAAGAAGTTTTAAAGAGTTTTGAAAAGGGTTTTTAGTTGGGTTCAAAGACTGTTTTGTTTGTGAAGATTTTTTTACAAGTGGAGAAGATCATCTATAGTGTTTGAACTTCTTTTTAATCCTCCTCTCCAACTTGATTTTCAGAGAAGAATTCCTAAACTCTATTTCTAGTTATTTATTGTTTTATTCATAAATTTCTACATGCTAGATTTTAAATTGAGTTTAGTTTTGACTTATTGAATCTCATTGTTACACACACCCACATGAGCTTATTGTATTTACATACATAGTATATTAGGGTTGTGAGAGATTGTAACATTGAGTTGTGCTTAATTGAGTTCTCATCTATTGTAGAGAACATATTTATATTTGTTACATTATGAGTGTTGTAAGGTTTTCGGTGAGCTAGAAAACCGAGTGTGTTGTGAAGTTTTCGGTGAACTAAAAAACCGATTGTGAGGAGTGATGTTGATCGGTGATCGTTGAAAACCGACACTGTGAGGTGTAAATGTTATTCGGGTGAGCGTAGAAAACCCGGTTGTGATAGTGGATTTCTCCCCGGGAGTGGGGAGCGGAGACGTAGGACGGAAGGTCCGAACTCCGTGATCATTTGATTGTGTTTGAGTGTGCTTTGACGTTTATTTATACTTGTGTTTATATTTCTTGTCGCCATTGTCATTAGCTCATTATTTATATGATCCACTATCTAATTCATATTGTTTACCCCTTGTGTTAGTTTTATATCCTTGCATATACATATATCATATTGATAGGATATATCATCTTGTGTTAGTTTATATATCCTTGTATATATATATATATTCATCATATAGGATATATCTCATTGTTCATATTGCTTATCCTAGCTTATATAGTTATTATATTTCATACTTGCTAGGATAACTTGTTAATTAATTTTAATTGGCATATAATCGGATTAGATTAGCATAAGACCCTAATCACCCCCCCTCTAGGGTCTAACAGACATTACTTTTCAAACACCAAAATCCATGCCTTACACGTACGTGGAATTTTATCCCGAATCCTAAGTAGGGATAAGTCAACGTCTAACATGCGTTGCCGATTTAGTCTTTCACCGATTGAAAAATACATCAGAATCCGAGTCTGGAGACTTTTATCCCGAAGCCTAAGTAGGGATAAGTCAGCACCTAACACGTGTTGCCGGTTAGTTCTTGACTGTAAAAAGAACAAAAGCCTATATATTTAACATTATGGCAGGTTGTTATTCATAACACCATAATCCGTGCCTTACACGCGCAAGGAATTTTATCCCAAATCCAAAGAAGAGATAAGTCAATGCCAGTCAACGCATTACATTGAAAAGTCAACGCCGGGCAATCCGAAACCCTAGGTTAATGCCAGTCAACGCGTAACCCTAGGTCAACGCCAGTCAATGCGTTGTAATAAAAAGTTAACGTTGGGCGATCTGAAACCCTAGGTCAACACCGATCAACGCGTAACTCTAGGTCAACGACATTCAATGCGTTGCGATGAAAGTCAACAGAAGTCAATATATTATGATGGAGATAATCAGTTCAAAGTCAACTCGACGATACGAGCCAAAATCAACTCATCAGTTTTGATTCAAGACTTCGACGATAGCCAGACGATAAATGCAGCGTTAGGAGAACTTTAGCTATTCGTCAAAATATCGAATAGACTAAAAATCAAAGGAGTCAATAATCAAAGCTAACTACATGTCCTTTTACACCGACTGAAGGTTGGACCGATTATCAAAGCTAACGTCCCCGTCACAGGCCAAGATCCCACGCAAACAGCAGGCGATAAACACCCGTTGTGCTGTTTGATGAGAGTTGTACTTTTTTTATTTTTATTGTGTAAAAGTCTTATAAAAAGACTATCTTTTTTTTGTTGTCATTGTAACGACTGAAGTTGTAATGATTACCTCAATGAAGACATTAACTTTTTCCCCAAACAGTCAACATGAGGTATTTTGAATTTTTTACAAGGGGTATTCATGATGTCATCAGTGAGGGGAGTGTTCCCCCCCAATGGCTTTGGCGATGGGTCGATAAGTTCGATCATAGCCAGATGCTATGTTGGTAGCCGAAGGGCCTGGAGCAGTATGATGATGCCGAGGGCCTCACGACACTCCTCCTATGGAATGTTCCTTATCACGACTAGGACGAGGGCTCTTGTTGGTTGCTTCCATATATTGAAGGTGATGCCGGCGGGAGTCTGTAAGGCGAGTCGACTGGTGTAGTAGGGGAGACACTTACCCGACATGGTTTTTTCATTGTTTGGCTATGGCATGCGGAGTCGTAGGAGGGACTATAGTCTGAGGTTTATGCAGAGGATGAATTGCCAAATGTTGACCTTCCATTGGTGGTGGAGCAGCGGAGTAGACGGGCTGCAGAGGAGGAAATCAATTGAGGAGTTCGTTAGTGCAAGTTGCGAACCGCTGCTAGAAAGATTGGGTGATCCACTGAGTGGACTCTTCAAGCTGGGCTTGAGTGACATAGCCCGGGTGTGGTCCTCTTGGAATGGAGTGATCAGGCCTATGCTCAAAGCTAGACATAATTGCTCATAGAAGAAAGAAGACCTATGGTGGGCGCCAAACTGTTGATGTTAATGATCAAACAACTAATTAAGAGGGGGGGGGGGGGGGTTGTCGGGAGTCCTCTAACTCCTCTAAATGTTCAATTCTGGAGCGGTGTTCTTCCCTACATATGTAAGAACTCAAAAGAGGGTAGAGTTGAATTCTTTGGGTTTTCCTTCGATGATCAAGTCAGTAAATCGCTTGAGTGAAGAAGAAAATGATCTGTAGAAGTTCTTTAGCTTAGGGAGAAAGAAAAAGGTTTACCGCGGTATTGAGAATAGGCCCCTTATTTATAGTAATAGTATAGGAGTGGTTTGGTAACTTCGGGTATGGGCTGTTGGCAGAGTCAGCATTTATTTTACAGGTATCGGCTGCCCAGTGGCGGGAGTCACTTTGGTGTTTAATATGAAGTAACAGGAGGTAAGTGGTGCCGATGTGGTGTGATCTGTTATAAAGGTTTTCAGGTCAGAGAAATAATGATTTTGATCATGCATTTAATGGAGGGTGACTAGCTATCAGCGGGGGGCTCGAGGTATGTCATCGCCTTTCTACTCGTCAGGTAGATGGCGAAGAAGTACCGCCTTTCAAGTCAGCTCCGTGAGATGTCAGCCGAATAGGAGACTGTGTAGGTCGCTTGGTGTGGCACCCCTGGGTTCACACAATGCTGCAGTTCAAGGTGAAACCCAGAATGTCAAACCCGCCATGCACCACACCGTATAATAACATATTTCACCATCATAATTACTATCTCTCTAGTAGAGTTAATAATAGGTGTAGGTACAAAAACAAGTAAAAGATAATACAAGAGCTAACTGATGAAATGATAGAGATCGAATTAATATTTCATCATCCAACATACAGAAATACAAAGTCAATCTTTGAAATGAAAAATCTGTGTAGGATCTGAAATAGATACACTAGAACACTAGAAGAGGGGTGAATAGTGTTCTTTTAAAATATATGCAAAGTAGATTATAAATTGCAAAGAAAAATGGCAATCTTAGAAATTTGCAAACACAAACACAAGGATTTTATACTGGTTCCACCAATCCGGTGTACATCCAGTCCCCAAGTAAATCCCGCTTGAGATTTCCACTATGATTTTAAAACCTTATAAAATCAAAAGCAAACCTGACCAATTTGCAAGACCATACAAATTGCAACACTAATTGACAAGACCATGCCAATTGCCACCCAATCTCTAAACCAAGAGATCAACCCTCTCAAACCCGAGAGAAATCCTTTTTGAAGCAAGAACACAATTGATCCTATAAGCCTTGAATGTGTAGTGAAGTGCTGCAGTGGCTTAGGATTCTTTTAACTCTCTGAATATTGTCTATACAATGTCTAAGAATGATTGAAACCAAGGCAATATCAGAAACTCTTTTTTTCTAAACACTTAGCATGAAAATCTGGAAAATTAGAGAGTGAATATGCACAAAATGTTTGATCTTGCAAGTGCAAAACTTGGTTGTTGTTTTCTGATGTTTAAACCTATTTATAGCCTCTGAAATGACATAATTTTAAACCCAATTAACGTCCACAAAACGGCTATAAACAGTCACTTATTTTAAACCTGAAATCTGGAAAAACTGCTTTTGTAGTCGACTACAAGTCATAGTAGTCGACTACACTGAGTCTAAACAGACTCTGTGAAGTCAGAAAATTGATCAGTAGTCGACTACAAGGCATATTAGTCGACTACACTGTAAACTCAGATTCTGGAATTTTTCTGTTTAGTATTTTGACTGTAACTTTCTCATCCGATATCGGAATGAGGTGATTTAAGATTTGTTGGAAAGCTCTTGAAGAGACCTACAACTTTGATCTTTTGAGTTTTTCCAGATTCTAATTGTTAAGGGGTGTAAATGAAATGTTTTAAGACTCACTTAATATCTATAAACTCTAATGGCTAACATAGGGGATTTCTATTGTTAACCAACACACTAAGCATGTGTTAGTGTGTTCTAACACTATGTGTGTGCATGTGTGTGAGTGATCAAGGCTTGTACAAATTTCTAAGCAAAGAAAATATAAAATTACATTTTGACAATAAAGTATATCTTCTTCTTTGCTTCATTTTGCCTTGAACTCATCTATGTCTTGAGTATCTCTTTGAATATAATTGTTGATATAGCTCTGATACTGCAAAACAAATGTTAGCACATAATACACACAACATATAATATTTGTTATCATCAAAACAAACTAATCTTGGGGTCAAGATTCCTAACATTCTCCCCCTTTTTGATGATGACAAATATATGTTATTAAGATATAAAAATTTTAATCCCCCTGCATGAAATCATTAAATAAAATCTTTTACTCCCCTTGCATCAAAGCATTAGTAAAAAATTTAAAATTAAAAATTTTCTATATAACTCCCCCTTTGTCATTAGCAAAAAGAAATAAACATAATTCTAATTAAAAATTTCTTTTCTTGGGTACCTTAATAAAAATATCAAGCACTTTGGTACCCTTTTATATTATATCATTAGGATTATCCCTTAGGAATCCAAATCCATTTGGAATTTGGTTTCCATTTGTTAACATAAGTGTAATTCTTTGAATTGCAAACTTCATAGATATAAGATGAAATATAATAATTCCTATCATGAATATTCAAATTCTTAGGAATCCATATATACTTATTTTGTTTAGCATGAATATTCTTATTATTATTCTTCAAAACATAATCATTCTTTATAAAATACTTAGGAACAAATCCAATACCAAAATGATTGTTTGAAGATTTTTGAAATGAGAGTAGATTATTCAAATTCTCTTTACTTTTATTGAATTTACTAACATTCAAACATATATCATCATATTTTAATTTAATAGAAGAAATATCTTTATCTAAAACATTAATGCGGATTTTTAAATCATTGCATTCTGATTTTAGATAAACATTCTCATTAGTCAAAATATGATTTTCTTTAAGCAAGGATTTATTTTCCTCTTTCAATTCAATTACTTGAGAATTAGAAATAGTAGAAGAATTAAAATCAGAAATTTCTTCAAGTAATCTTTTATTTTCACCTTTAAGAAAATTATGTGAAGCCTTTAATCTCAAAAATGTTTCATATAATTCATTGAAAGCATCTAATAATTCTTCATTATTGCATACCTCATCTTCTTGTGCCATGAAGCACATGTGAGTGGATTCCTCTTTTTGTTCTTTCATTTTGAATAACTCAAACCTGTGCACAAGAACAGATATTATAATGGGCTCATATTGAAGCTTGTTCTAAGATAGATAATCAATTCCCACAAGACCGAGACTTTGCAATGAAGGGGCAATGGGACCCCTCATCCTTATGCCTGACTCCGCCCCTGTGTGCACTAGTCAAGTACCGATTGAACATAGTGAGTACCATTGAATTTGCTCACCAATAAATGTAGTTGCATATAAAAGACCAAACCAATCTTAGGGTGTGTTTGACAACTACCCAAAAACTGTATCAGGTTCAACTCTGGTCCAGTTCTACTCTAACCTAATTTAATTGTGGACAAACACCCTCCTAATCTACCACTAAACTGGTTTTATGACTTCTTTTTGGTCTAAGAAAAATTGGGTCAGAACTAACCTAGTTTTTGTAGGATCTGAAATAGATACACTAGAACACTAGAAGAGGGGTGAATAGTGTTCTTTTAAAATATATGCAAAGTAGATTATAAATTGCAAAGAAAAATGGCAATCTCAGAAATTCACAATCACAAACACAAAGTTTTATACTGGTTCCACCAACCCGGTGTACATCCAGTCCCCAAGCAAATCCCGCTTGAGATTTCCACTATGATTTTGAAACCTTACAAAATCAAAAGCAAACCTGACCAATTTGCAAGACCATGCAAATTGCAACACCAATTGACAAGACCATGCCAATTGCCACCCAATCTCTAAACCAAGAGATCAACCCTCTCAAACCCGAGAGAAATCCTTTTTGAAGCAAGAACACAATTGATCCTATAAGCCTTGAATGTGTAGTGAAGTGCTGCAGTGGCTTAGGATTCTTTTAACTCTCTGAATATTGTCTATACAATCTCTAAGAATGATTGAAACCAAGGCAATATCAGAAACTCTCTTTTTCTAAACACTTAGCATGAAAATCTGGAAAATTAGAGAGTGAATATGCACAAAATGTTTGATCTTGCAAGTGTAAAACTTGGTTGTTGTTTTCTGATGTATAAACCTATTTATAGCCTCTGAAATGACATAATTTTAAACCCAATCAACGTCCACAAAACGACTATAAACAGTCACTTATTTTAAACCTGAAATCTGGAAAAACTGCATCTGTAGTCGACTACAAGTCATAGTAGTCGACTACACTGAGTCTAAACAGACTCTGTGAAGTCAGAAAATTGCTTAGTAGTCGACTACAAGGTATAGTAGTCGACTACACTGTAAACTCAGATTCTGAAATTTTTCTGTTTAGTATTTTGACTATAACTTTCTCATCCGATATCGGAATAAGGTGATTTAAGATTTGTTGGAAAGCTCTTGAAGAGACCTACAACTTTGGTCTTTTAAGTTTTTCCAGATTCTAATTACTAAGGGGTGTAAATGAAATGTTTTAGGACTCACTTAATATCTATAAACTCTAATGGCTAACATAGGGGATTTCTATTGTTAACCAACACACTAAGCATGTGTTAGTGTGTTCTAACACTATGTGTGTGCATGTGTGTGAGTGATCAAGGCTTGTACAAATTTCTAAGCAAAGAAAATATAAAATTACATTTTGACAATAAAGTATATCTTCTTCTTTGCTTCATTTTGCCTTGAACTCATCTATGTCTTGAGTATCTCTTTGAATATAATTGTTGATATAGCTCTGATACTGCAAAACAAATGTTAGCACATAATACACACAACATATAATATTTGTTATCATCAAAACAAACTAATCTTGGGGTCAAGATTCCTAACAATCTGGAGATCTCAACATGTCTTAAATACTGAATGTCTGATAAAAAGAAATAAGGCACACAGTCTTTACAACTTCTAGAATAAAACTCTCAATGACTCAATAAAATGTCTACAGTGGAGCTCCCAAAATAAAACAAAACTATAAAGAGAGGATGAACACTAATGTGTATCGCCATCAACCTGCGACTCTCCGTGCACCTGGCTTGTTACCTAAAATGGGAGGGACAACGAGCGTCAAAGCGCTAGCGAGCAACATCACAACCAACCCCAAGGGAGAGGGCTCGTTGTATATAAGAAAATACAGTCAATACATAATAATATAAAATTCATTGATTCTAACAAAATTAAGGATTTTAGTATTTAGAAAATTACAACACGAGCATAGGTACGTCCAGCGAAATAATCCAAATAAGGAAACCCTCATGTATATACCTTGTATCTTAAATTGTAAACCCCTAAATACCAAATCCCTAAATCTAATACATGGAACAATAAATTTAAGAAAAACAACCCATCTCAACTCTTGCACATAAAGATATGTTAAATCCACAATAGTGTAGTGCCCAGTGTACATAGTTGTTATGTATCCATCTCGTGTAAAATGTCATGTCCTAACTCGGTTAAGTGTCATACTCAAAGTTTAACAGGTGTCCAACACATGGACTAATAAAAATGAGTGTCCAACACATGGACTATGTATGATGAATGTCCAACACATGGACTGAAAGATAAATGCCCAACACATAGACTGAATGAAATGAATGTCCAACACATGGACTGTACAAAATGCGTAAATGTCGATGAGATATATGAAAAGATATACATATACTAATTTCACACGTGTCTCGGTGTGCGGATCTAAACTGGTGCCCTCAATTCATCTAACATGCATAAATGATTAGTTAATCACTGAATTCTAGTACCAGATAATCGAGACAACTCCTCGTACACGCAAAAATACACAACGAAACACAAACATGCACAAACAGTTCGGCGGTCAACCACAGAGGTCACTCCAGTCGACCGCGCAAAGAGCAGAAACAAGCTGCTCAACAAAAACGCCCGACGATCGACCGCCACATCCACCGTGGTCAGAGCAGAAACAAGCTGCTCAACAAAAACGCCCGACGATCGACCGCCACATCCACCGTGGTCGACCGAGCAGAGGGCAGACAGATTCTACCCATCTGTACGCCCAGCGGTCGACCGTCGTGTCCATCACGGTCGACCGCGAAACAGACAGAAACCCTCTACAGGTTTCTGTCTGCTTCGAAACAGATCTAAAACTTGATAATTTCTTCTTAAACAAAAATCTAACATTTCTAATAGTCATAAATACATCGCCAGAAACCCCAAGCATAAACACACATGTTAAAACGTTTCGAAAACAAGAAGTTGTGATTTAACTCATGATTAAATTATTTCAGCTCTAGATCTTTATTACCCAAAACGTTGGTGGACTTTTGATAAACTAAAACACAAGATTTTCGCATCATATGCTATAAAGAACATCTTTTTTATACTCAAATATACGTTTTAGGATCAACAAAAACCCATTAAAATCATTAGAAAACTTTTAAGAACATGGGGTAGGTCTGGACGAGATGTTACTCGCCTGAGGGGTGTTGATGAACTCCCAAAAACATGTGAGAATGATCCATCGATGCCAAACGCTGCAAATCTTGTCTTCTCCTCGCTTTCGCCTCATGAAACTTCCCCGAGAACACAAGTTTAGGGCTAGGGTTTGAGAGAGGAGGAGATAGGCTGCTAGGGTTTGGAACACAGGAGAAAAGAGGTATTTTCGTGTTTGATCATGTGTATATATGACAGCAAACTCGAAAAACTACAGCCCAACACCCGAAACCCGAAACTGAAAACCCAGTCTGACTAGAAACATATTCTTCGGTATTTTGGCTGTAACTTTCGTATCCGATCTCAGAATAAGGTGATTAAAGATTTGTTGGAAAGCTGCTGAAGATATCTACAACTTTGGTCTTTTAAGTTTTTCTATATTCATAACTTATCAGTGTGTAAAATATAAAAACTCTCCACTAATCATAAATTTCCAGATTTACACATCGAGCATGATTTGTGCATTTGCTCTTATATATATATATATACTTAAAAATCATAATATGTTATTTATAAATATATAACATATTTATTATTATTTATCATAAAATATTCAAAAATTTTGGGTTTTATACTTGGGGAGTCGACCTAATGAGGAGGTCGACACGTACCGCCCTTTGAGGCAGCTACCCGAGATATCGACCCTTCAAGTTGTCCGAGCTGGGCATTTTTTTATCTCAAAAAGGTGAACCCATTTGATTAGGCAGTTAATGTGGGACACTTGTCTGCTATTGAATGGAGATTATTACTCAATAATTGAAGTACTATAACAATTTCTACGGTAAGTATTTTAATGGAAAATTATCTATTCGTAAGAAAATAAACTCATTATATCTTTAATTATGAGAAAAATCAACTTAAGATTATTATTTGAAATAGATATTCTAAGTAGCTATTATTTTTAAAATTAATATTTTAAATAGTTAGTTATTCAAGATTATTATTTGAAATTGAAATAAATAAATCAAAGACTAAAATTAATAAATCAATGACCTTTGGAAATAGTTAAATATTTAAATAGCTAAATATTT
The DNA here is from genome assembly GCF_001876935.1 of Asparagus officinalis. Lineage (NCBI taxonomy): Eukaryota > Viridiplantae > Streptophyta > Magnoliopsida > Asparagales > Asparagaceae > Asparagus > Asparagus officinalis. The sequence continues at coordinate 74,131,190 of NC_033794.1, read as the reverse complement.
AAAACATTAAAAAAATAAAATTAATAATGTCCAAAATAGTTAATTTTTAAGAGATTAAATAAATAAAATTAATAAATCAATGGCCTTTCAAAAATAATATCCTAAACAATTAAATATTAAATAAATTAAAAACTAAAAACAAAAAAGTAGTTATCTTGGAAGAATTATTAAATTGAAATTACTATAATTAAAACTGCTAAAAGTTAGAGTTGATCTTTGAAAGATTATAGAAGAAAAAGCAGTGATGATCTGAAAAATTTAGAAATTAAAATTCTAAATATTTAATATTCAAAATTACTACTTAAAATTGTTTTTTGAAATTTAAATTGAATAATTAATATATAACGCGAATATGTATTTAACGTTAGATACTAACTTACCTTACAAGTGACGGATGGAATATACATCACTATATTTGTAACATTTCATCACGACGTTCTTCGTTTGATAAAAATTGGTCCTTCAGAATTAGCATCTTTGCTGGGTTTGGTCAATTATATTAAAATTTTAATACGTTTTCATTTTAATAGAATAAATTGAAAATTAGAATATATTTGCTTAAATAAGATGCAGATAACAAGGAGATTCTTCTTGCAATCAAGAGATTAATTGGTAGAAATATGTGTTTTCATGTTAAGGTTACAAAGTTTAACACAAGTAAATACATTAAAGACTACATGGTCATTAAAAATATTAATGATGATGTGAACAATGAAAAACTCAATGGCTAACTGATGGAAAGGTAATATTTCCATAATCTTATTAATAAAATTACATTCCTCAATTGTATGAAATGTATTCATTGTTTTAATACTAAATTTTTTTATCAAAGGATGAAAAATCACTCGATGTGACGCTGATTAATGGTGATGACAGTCAATCAATTTAATATACTCCTGACTTATCGACACCTAGAAATAGTATTGATAAAAATTTGAAGAAGAAGATGTTTGCTAAATATAATATTAGTTTCATTATTTTAAAAATTAAATCATTAACATGTTGTTCTAAGATGAATGTATTATTATCACAGGATGAGAAACAAATTGAATTGAATTAGGATGGCACTGTTGATAATCAATCTGTTAAATTAACTCCAAACTTATCCACGATGATATCCACCACTAATAGCAAATGGAAAAAGAAGATTTTAGATGTTTCACATATTGCTACACTTGATTCTTCTGCATTTAAACCCAACCTATAACCAGTGGAAAAATAAGGATATAATCAGGTTGGCTTATTTATACATTAATTAATTTTGTTATATAATTTTTTAATGTTACTAAATAATCATGTATTATTTTGCAGAAATAGACAAAGAACCAACTCTTTCAACTTTCAAGAAGAGGATTAAGACGGAGAAAAAATAATTAGAAATTATTAGAGCTTTTCTTTATATTTTTTCTTATTATATCCTATGGTTGTTTGATTGATTAAGAACTTTTCTTGGTGATGCATCATTTGTGAATAATATTTTTTAAACATGAATCTATCTTATATATTAATTTCATTCAAGTTGCATTTCGGATATTTTGATTATCTTCATTTTATCCATTTATTATGTAAAAATTAGTTTAAATGATTTTAATTTTAATTATAGCTTTATATAAGTTGTTTAATATCATTATTTTCAGATGGGTACATGTTATCTAACCTCAATGGGGGTGGGTGAGAGTAGGGCTCACGTGTTTGTGGAGTTCACGTGTTTCGAAGGTGGTTGAGTTCTTACATCTTTAAAAATATATTCAGATAAGAGTGATTGAAACACGACGAAATGTAGATGAATTGCGATAAAACCGTGCTTAGAATGGGCTTAAACACTAGTAAGATATTTAAATGTGAAATACAAAAAAGAATTATATTTTCACTTTTTATACCCCAAAATCTAAACACTTTTTCACTTTGATCTCCCAGAGTATTTTTTTCAACACTTTCATGCCCAAAAGTTTCAATATCACTCCACTTAGATACCCTAGAATATTTCTTCAACACTTTGTACCCCAAAGTTTCTTTTGTTATTCACTTTGATAACTCGTTCACATTGTATTAAAACTTTTGCCAAATTTATACCATGTCCTTAACATCTGATACACTTAGATCCATGTTACCTAGTTGCTAAGCATGTGATATAAACTTAGAAATTCTAACATTATCTAGATAGAGGTGGCGAAACATTGGGGTGTCAAAGTGTAAAGAAATACAACGGAGTACCAAAGTGAAATGAGATTAAAACTTTAGGGGTGTCAAAGATTAAAATAATACTTTGGGGATTAAACTAAGAATATAGATAAAATTTGGAGTATCAAAGTGAGACTAAGCCAAAATAAAGCTTAAGGCGTATAAATGCAAATGCAAATGCAAACAAAACATTATTCGTTTGGACACCATGGTGTTTTCTATATTGTGTTTTTTGTAAAAAAAACATAATGATGTTATGTTTTCCCCCTAAAAAGTTTTCAAAAAAACCATGCAGAGTGTTTTTGGGCAACACTTGTTTGACTTATTATAACATTAGTATTAAATATATTAATATAATATAATGTATTATAATGTTATATTGTACTTTAATGTATTATATTACATTATAATTATTACATATTATTTTTAAATAAAATATATTTAATTATTTTGGTATTTCAATTTGTTATTGCAACATATTATATAATATTTTAAAATAATATTATTTTATTATTAATAATATATTATACTATTATTAATAAAATATAATGATGATATTATTATTATGTTATTACTCGTATATTATAATATATTTTAAATATTTCAACATTATATAGTATATTATAGTTTTTAATATTTTAGAGTTTATTAATAATTACTTTAATAGTATATTAATAATTTATTATATAAATAAATATTATTATGTTATTATTAATATTATTATTACATTAACATTTGTTAGCAATAAATTATTTTAGTATTAAAAATTATTTTACATTATAATTTATATTATTTATTATGTAATATATTAACTTTATAATAGATTACATTTACTATATAATATATGCTAAATAATATATTATTATCATATATTATTTTATTTTTGTTTTATTATTTTATATGCTATTATTATATAACATTTTATACTTATTAATATATTACATATTATTTATTAAAAAATTAATAATACTATAGTGATTATAATATTATATAGTATATTATTATATTATTATTTGTTATTAATAACCTTTTTATTATTTTTATATTATTATATTATTATATAAGATATTTTAATTAACAATATACTTTATATTATTTAATAAATATTACTAATATATTAGATGAACTATAATATAGTATAATATAATAAATATATCGATAATAACTATATATTAATTATGTTTAATATATTATGTTAGATAATATATTAACACATTTTCGAACTCAAAACCAAAATACCATACTTAAAATATAAAAAAATTATTTTAAAATAATTATCATGAGGATAATTTAGCTAAACAAAATATTATAATTTTCAAACGCATAATATTTTTTTTTAATAAAAACAACATGAAAATAAGGAAAACACCAGCTTAAGGAATTTAGGTCCTTCCTCAAGCACGCCACCAAGAAACCCATCTCCTCAACTCCTCTCTCTTCCTTCCCAAGGCAACAGTTTCTTTTCCTCCTCCCCTTTCGCTTTTCCTTTATTTACACTTTCCCCCCTTTCTCTCTTTCCAATAATGCAATTTTCTCAATTTCCAGGGTTCCTCGCGAATTGGGTTCTCTCCAATCTCTCCTCCCATTTCATACTGCAGTCTCTTCTGCTCGGCTGATTTCAAGACTCGGGACCGAGAGCAGCATGGGATCGTTTTCAATGGGTATGCTTTGCAATTCAAACCCTGGAGTCTGATAGTGGTCTCGGATTTTGATTTGGTTGAGTAAGATAAAGGCTCTTTGCTTTCCTATTTTGGCGTTCTCCTGTTTTCACTATTGATGTATTGGTTTATTAGTTCATTGTGAACTTTTGTCACTTGTATTAGTTTTTTTTGCTTTGATGCCGTTTAGTTGGGGTTTAGTGTTTTGGCATTTGGATAGAATTGGGTTTTGGGTAGTGTGATGAAAGATGAGAGCTTGTCATTGGTTAGGTTTAAATAAGAGAATTTTTGGGTAAATAAAGTATTAGTTTTGAAGTATATGTCTCTGAATGGTAACTCATTTGACGAATTCATCATTAATATGTGCCCCGGACATGGATAATTGCCCCTTGTCCAATATGTAGAGGGTTTGGTGGTTCGTCCTTAGACTTGAATTTGCTTTTGTAGAATTGGGACCATTTGGTAAAATGTCATTTGATAAAGGTTAGTGGTATGTTTGGGAGTTCACTTAAGGAAGGCAAGGAAGGAGAATTTTTCCCCTTCCTTCCCTTCCCCTCCATTACACCCCAATTTGGGGTGTAAGATTTTGGTCCAAATTTCCCTCCGTTCCCCTTCTCTATCCTCCTAAATGAAACTCCCAAACAAAATTAAAATGAGATTTCTCTTCCCTTCCCCTTCTCTACCCTCCATCCAAACAGGCTAGGTGAATTTCGAATTCCATCATTTGGAATTGGAATGTTTACTAGGGTCTGAAAGACGAAAAGCATCTCTCATCCTCACTACTGTGTTAATGGGATATCTGCCTTTCGTAGTAGTGCATGACTTGATCCTGTGTACTGTGCACTTTTTCATTTATTGATTATTGGACTTCTTTGCGTTGTTAAACTGCATAAACACCACATAAGGAGAATATTATCATAAAATAGGATAGCCATTTTTGCTGCGATGTGTAATTTGGAATGGTTACGACACTCAAAACACTATGAATCCTCTTTTTTGCTTCAACAAGTAATTGCTTTCTAGTAACCATATGATTCGGTTTGATATCAGTCTTCAATTTGAATTAGCAATACCAATGTCTCCTTGCATTGTATGGAAACTAAACGTTCATGATCTGTATGTGAATGAGTCGACTTACTTGTTATTACTTTGACTAATATTCCCCAAAAAGTGGATCCCACTTTAATAGCTTCGAATAAATTAAATACTTGCATTAATATACAAGGGCTTTTTATTTCGCAACAACAAAAGCATTTTTTTATTCTTTCATGTACTAGGGGATTCATTAAGAATGATCCTAATCTAGTTCATGGCCTATTAGAAGTAGAAGGCGCTCTGGCGGGATCCTCACAGATAGATAGAGGAGGTTTTGTTCACTCACATAATGTGGGCTCCTAGATTATGGCATCCTTGTGGTAATTTATTTGATTGTGTCGAAAGGCCCACTGATTTGGGATTTTCCTATTGGGTTGGGTCATTTCGAGGCAAGCAGATCATGAGGATGAGCTCAAGAGAATGATTCAGAGTTTTTTAAGAGTGGAACCACGCAATACTAGATACAAGATAGATCTTCCAAAGAACAATGTTTTTTTTGAATAAGCCAATTCATTTGGGACCGTGCGGATCCATTCTTTTTCCTATTCAAAGATCAGCTCTTTGTCTTTGTGTTTTTACGTTGGGAATTCTTTGCAGATGAAGAGATGTCAAATGGCCCTATTACTTCCCAAACACATCCTCCTACATCTATATACAAATGCTAGTTCATCAAGAATACACAAGAAATCGAATTATTGATTTATCGTCAAAGATGGCTTAGAACCAATAGTTCATTATCTAACTAATCTTTCTGTCTAAGAGTTATCAATATTTATCAAATCTCTTCCTATCTAATGGAACGCTATTGGATCAAATGACAAAGACTTGTTGAGAAAGAGTTGTCTTTCCCCGAATGAAATGAAACATTTGATTCATGTAACAAGAGAAAGATTTTCCATTCCTTAGCCGTAAAGATATGTGGCCATGTAAAAGGGATTAAGTGGAACAGAATTGGCCGGGTCGTAGATTCGTGAAAACACTTGTTTATTCCATATTTTGGACCTTAGCTCTATGAAACAATACTGCTGAAGCATGGAAGAATTGAAATTTTAGATCAAAACACTATGCATGAAAGATATGAACTGTCTAAATAAGAATTCTTGAACGGTGAATAACCAGAACCTATCACTCACTACATCAAATAATTTACATTAATAAAACCAGGGAAATCCGTTGAAAAATAAAAAATACACGTGTCCGATGAAATGATCATTGCTATTTGGTCCAATAATGAATTATTGGTTTAACTGAATAACTAAAGAAAATAGGTAGACATTTCTCTTCGTATTAAGTCAATAGATCTTCACAATTGGATGATCTCCCATATGGATAATACATATTCCGGTTGACCAAGCCTAATTCTAATTGTTTTTTCCCTAAGCAAAGATATCCATGGAAGCGATTCATCCTATTCAAATATTTACGACCAAGAGGTATTGGATTTTCTTTCGGATAGGCCCTGGAAGGAGAAGGTTGGAATGCCAGCAAGCGTCTTTCTATTCTTTAATTCACCTGACCCAATAGTATCCATTTTGGAAATGTCTAGTGCTAAAGTCACTAAATGGGTAAGTTATCAATCCCTAAAACAGACTATGTGATATACTTTATTTGTTGGGTTATGGACATTGGTGGGTATTTTACTAGAGGTTTCTATCAATATACCCCTCTATGATTCCTGTTGAATCATATTCTTGGGGATGGCACAAGGCAATCGATTTCCAAAAGGACTCATTCATTAGATAGAGAAGTCGCTGGGATTTCGTGATCTGTTACTGAACCCATTCTAATTCTAACAGATCGAACTCAGATTGTGGGGATTGCTAGAATACTTCGTATTAACAGATAAGATACTTAGTATATCAATATTGATTAGATCCGAAATCTATTCTTGAATTGCTCATTCAATGAGCATTCTTAATATTATGCCTTGAAGAGGACTCGAACCTTTATGCTCTTTAGCACGAGAGTTTGAGTCTTGCGTGTCAACCATTTCACCGTCAAAGCATCTTGAAAGTGAATCGTATTCCATGAATATGATATCCATTTAGTGTGATATATGGAATATATGACAAAGGTGGATGGAGTAATTCTATCGATTGGTAATGTCATATAGGCCCAAATCAGACATCAAATTACTTCGATTTGAATTATCCATAGGATACCCTATATATCAAAAAGATGTACAATCAAACCTATTTCTCGATTCAATAGAAGCCTAAGGAAGTGAATATGGTACCCAAATAATGATAGATATGTCAAAAATAGGTCCTATTACGCCTATTCCTAATCCTAAACAGAATGTAATGATGTGGGGATCCATACAGAAACATAGTATCTATTTGTATATGCTCAAATGACCCATTCTTATAATAAGAATGTATATAACCCTATTTCGGTCTGGTCCGGTATGGAATAAACTTATAATCTGGTGATTTAGTTGATTCCATGATTATAAGTTCATAACCCCAGCCCAGTTTAGGCGGAACTATTGTTCTAATTCTTTTATTCTTGTTAGTAGGATGTTTCTTGAGCTAAGATATAGGCCTAGAAGCTAAAAAATGGTATCCTGAGCAATTGCAAGAAAAGTTCATTGATATTTTTGGTATAGTAGGTGCTATCACACATACATTCATACTCCATTTGATGGAATTGTTTGATTTTAAAGGAGATCTTCTATAATTTCGCATGTGATGGCTTATTTCTTAGTTTCGTCAGTCATTACTAACTTGATTATTTTTAGATAATAGTAGATGGAAACAATGCTTGTAAGGAGTCCTATTAAAACCAAGAAATATAGGCCTACTTGTCATCCACATCAGAATAGATGAAGTTTTCTGAAAAAACCTGCTACTGGAGTAAGACCTCTTATGGATAAGATATATATAGCTAAGGAGATAGCCAAAAAAGGATCGTTTGTGTATAGTCCTGCATAATCTTGAATGCTATTTGTTCTAGTATGTAGACCAAATGATATAATGAGAGCAAAAGTTCCTAGATTCATAGAGATATAGAACAACATATAAGTTATCATGCTTGCATATCCATCATTTGAGTTTCCAGCAATTATTCCAATAATTACATATCTGATTTGACCGATGGATGAATATGCAAGCATATGTTTCATGCTTGTTTGAGTAATAGCAATGAGATTTCCCAATGTCATGCTAAGAATAATTAGAATTACCAAAAGAAGATGTCATTCGTTTGATGAGAAATAAAAAGAAATATCAAAAATTCGCGTGGCTAAAGCTAAATCAGTTATTTTCTAAGTAACAAAAAGAAAAGCAATGACTGGAGTGGGAGAATTAAGAGTCGAAAAGAGGATTCCTCACTTCTTTCTCTTATTCAAAACCGTGCATGAGACTTTCATCTCACACGGCTCCTAAGTGATAGAAGAAAGAAGAAAGAAGAAAGAAGAAAGAAGAAAGAAGAAAGAACTCATCTTCTTTCTTTTCTTATTACCTTCCTCACGTATGTATAGTATAAGACCGAACCTATTCGATTTCTAAAAAGGATAATGAATCCTTAACTTTTTGAGGAATCCTTCATCAATGGTTGTGAATGACTAGCTTTCTTAATCTTTTGACCTTGGTTCCATAGGAGCAAGTCAGAAAGATTGAGATGTAGAACCATCTAATTTGATTCAATCTCAACAGCCATGAGATGATCATCTTAGGGTGATTCTTTTGTCAACGGATGAACCTATTACACTCGTAGTCTCTAAAGGATGAGAACCAACTATGTAGTATCCAAGATTTTAAATGTCGACCGACATGTCGGACATGTCGGTCGACATGTCGGTTTGAGGGCTTGAGCGACACGACATGAGCGTTTTTAACTCGTATATCAGTTTTCAGGACCAAATCGGAAATATCGGGGCCATATCGGGCATATCGGCCGATTATAAAGTCTTGAAAAATCGATCGATATGATCTTTTTTTTAGATCTGTTTTTTATTATTGGGATTGAGTTTAGTGATAAACTCAAACATGTTTGACTCATTCTCATGTTTAAGGGTTTCTTATGAACCCGATAGAAAGAAAAGAGAAAAATTAGGGCTATAGCGGACTTAGAAACCGATCACTCCTTTCGTGAACGACGACACCCTTCCCCCACCTCCATCTCGGTCCCCGTCATCCATCTCCCGTTATGCCCCGAAATCCATACCCCAACCGAACCCGAGGACGACAGAGTTTGTCGGGATAAAGGGAAGAGGGTGGTCGGTGACTCATCCGAAGGACCCCGAGCAGACGAAAAAGAAGAAGAGCCCCGACACTGTCTCCCTGCGACGTCCTGTCGTCGGCACTGTCTCCCTGCGACGTCGGAATTCACCCATCGCCGTCGTTATCCAAAGTATGCTTATATTGAATTTAGGAATGTTTAGATTACATTTAGGATATGATATTATATATATGTGTACCACCCGATATGGCAATCTGATATTTAGTCCATGTCCCCTGATATATCTCCGATTTCCGCTATCCGACATGGATTTCAGTCGTCCGACATAAATCCGCATCCGACATTTAAAACCTTGGTAGTATCTACATCGATAATTCAAGTATTGTATATGTCATTTGTCTGATCCTTTGTAGGAACTACCTGTAATAACTAACTTGCAAAATGAATATGTTTATCATAAAGAGATTCGTTGTTCTTGACCCTGCTTCACCTTAATTGTTATTTGAACAAAAAGATTAAAAAAACTTCCAGTGAAAGTTATGTATTGGCTCGAGTGAGGATATCATTTCTCTTCTGCATTGCTATGGAGTTTTGAAAAAATCCAAATATCTTAGTAATTGTCATGGAGGTAGGAACTTGTCAAGCGAACAACACTCCTTCGTATACGTCAGGAGTCCATTGATGAAAAGGGACTGAAGAATGCTTGAACCCAATTCCTACAGTGATGGACATAAGCACAATTGAAATTCCTGGGGAATTATGCATTTTGTGTATTGATAAGATAATTCACTATTTTTTAAAACTCAATCTCCCCCCAGATAAACCATATAGCCAAGAGATCATGAACCAGAATAGAGCTTGCCCTACCCCTGAGTAAATATTTCGTAGTAGCCTCATTAGACCATACATCACTCTTGGTATATCCAGATAATAGGTAGGACCATAAACTGAAACATTTTGGAACTACAAAGATAGTTATTAAATCACTAGCAGCACAAAAACATTCCTTCTAGAGTAGCTGTTAATATGAATAATAGAGCTCTGTTATAGCCATTTCTGTACATTCCATGTACTCTACGGATAGAGGAATACATAGAGTTGAACATAGTAAAATAAGAAATTGAAAGATTTTATTGAAATTGTTTGTTTGGTAATTTCTCAAAAGGCTAATTATAGGTTCTTCTTTCCATCGGAACAATAGGGCCGTTTTACTCATTACTAAACTTGTTGCTTTTTGATCAGAGGTTGAATCGATTGTCCAAAGAAGAATTAGACCAAAAATTAGGATACATTCTGGGAAAATGAAACTTCTATGGAAGAGAAGCAAATGAAACGCTTTCTTAAGAATTCTCATAGAATTGAGAATGAAGTTTTCATTATGTACATGTCAGACCATGAATTACTAACTGCATCCAATCTCTAAAAAAGTCCCAGTTGGTTCGACTTTTCAATTTTTTGAATGGGATATTTTATTTATGGAATCAAATTTACTTTTATCAACAATGAATACGAATAATAAGGTGTTATTTTAAAAAAAATTATATAAAATTGATCATAATGCAAGAAAGAGAATACAATACTTAAATACTTTAGAAATAAATATACTTACACCTATCCTCATGAGTCGGACAATACTATGTTATTTCGTCTGCTTGTATTGATATTATTTATTTTATTCATCAAAGCAATCAGAATTTATTTTGATCGAGGAGTAATGGATTTTGATTTATTATTGAAATGGTTAATTCCATCCACAAACTTTATCCATCAAAATTTGAATGTTTCCTCATATTAGTATGATTTTTTAAAAAGTGCATTTTTTTCTTTAAGTATAGCCCTTTTTAGATTATTTATAGCATCTATTTTATATAGATATGTCTATTCATCTCTACAATATTTGGACGTAGTCAATTCATTTGTAAAGAGGAAAATGAACGAATAATAATATCAGAAGCTTAGGATACCTTTATATTTACTCAAGCAATAAGAGGTTTGATATTAGTGACCCAATCTTTTCTTAGAAAATACGTTACATTACCCTTATTGATAATGGCTAAAAATATCGGTTGTATGTTATTATTCCAATTCCCCGAGTGGTATGAGGATTTGAAGGAATGGAGTAAAGAAATGCAAGGAAAAGGAGGGAAACAAATACTTAATTCAAAGCTAGTAAATATAATTCCACACTCAATCTCATAGATACATATAGAATTCTGTGGAACGTCGTATTCGATTGGCGTCGTAGGTTTTGGGTTCGAAAGGCACTTGAGGCTGCGGCGGAGGAGGAGGAGGCGGAGGAGATTGGGATCGGGATTGAGGCGGAGGAGATTGGGATTGAGGCGGAGGAGAAAGAGGAGATTGGGAATTTCAGAATTTGGGATCGGGTTTTGTTTTTGGTTTTGGGAATACGGTGGGTGGGCAAACGGGCGGATAAACACTGCCCATTTAGTGCCCATTTAGAATAATGTAAAATGAACCTGCCCAGTTAGACCCATTTAATTAAATGAGTGGACGTTGGGCGGGCCAAATGATGGGCGGGTCAGGTGGGTAAATGGGTATGGGCTAAAATTGACATCCCTAGCTTGAAGGAAGATCTTACATATCTTTCGAGATCCACCCTACAATATGAGATCAAAAAGCCAAAATAAGTGATTTGTTTTTAGCTCTCATAAAAAGAAAATTGATTTTTAAACCTCTTACACGTTTATGTCATGCTGAGGCACTGCAAAAAAAAAACTACAAAATCCAATCTAAGTATTGCTTTTTTCAATTACAATGGGATGATCCCTTGAATGAAAAGAATGATCAATAATATTAAGGTATATTGTCTTCTACTTAGACTCATAGATCCAAGGGAAATTGCAATATCCTTAATTCAAAAAGGAGAGATGCATATGGATATAATGTTGATTCAGAAAGACCTAACTCTTACAGAATTAATAAAAAAGGGAATATTTATTATTGAACCAATTCAGCTATCTATGAAAAAAGATGAAAAACATATTATATATCAAACCCTTGGTGTTTCATTGGTTGATAAAAAATAAGCGCCGAATTAATGAAAAATGCATAATAAAAATAGATATGTTGATAAAAAGAATTTTGATGGATCCATTGCACGACACTACAATGTGCTTGTGAATAGAAACAAAAAGCATTATGATTTGTTTGTTCCGGTAAATATTCTATCTCTGAGATGTCGTAGAGAATTAAGAACTCTAATTTGTTTCAATTCTTGGAATTGGAATGCTATGGATAGAAATCCAATATTTTGTAATCAAAATAATATAAAAATTTATGCACAATTTTTGAACGCGAAAAAGCATCTTAATATAGATGCAAATAAATTTATCAAATTCAAATTGTTTCTTTGACCTAATTATCGCTTAGAGGATTTAGCTTGTATGAATCGTTATTGGTTTGATACCAATAATGTCAAGAATCCATATGTATCCATGATTTAGAATTAGTTAAATTAAGTAATAGTATATTCCTTATAAAATTTTAATTTGTAAAGGAGTTCAACGCTAGATGGATGTTTTTTTTTGCCTAAATAATGTGAAGGCTTGTCAACTTTAATTATTTTTAGACATTGTGTAACTATCTGGTTAGTTCCTTCTTGGTTATAACTAGCATTGTGAAATCCTTAAGGGATGAAAGCTAGTTTAGACCTTGTGGATATTAATTTAGAGAACTATTCTAATGTTGTGCAATTTTGCTGCTTGAGATATGATATTGGTGTCAAGTTTTCAGGTATAGTAAAATGTCTGGCACATGTACTTTCTACAAGCTAGGGCTTATGTACGAGAAAAGAATTTAGTAAAGCAATGTTTGTTTTTTCAATAGTGAGAGTACTATTTTAAAATAGTTCCGACCCACTTTTTTGTCCCATGTTTGTTTTTTTATCCGCCTTGGACTGTTTTACAAGAGGAACTTGATAATCCTCAATAAGGATCTAATTTAAACCCACCCCACCCACACATTTATAGTCCTGGTGTTAATTTTCAGTTTGAATTAAGATTTTCGAACAAAAATACCCCTTACCCCTATGAATAAGATCTAGGTTAATTTGATTTTGGTCTGTTGATTCTGACAGTGAGCCCTCAAATTCCTACTCAAACTTGTGTGAGTTCTTGACTAGAAATAGAAATTTCTATTTATGAATTTCCAACCGATGACCTCTCTCATCTATATATGTTAGATGTTGTAATGACTTTGAATGTTGTTCTGTTTTACTAGATATGAAGGTGATGTCACTTTGAATGTTACCCTAGTTACATCTTGGTGTAGACACATTTGGGAACTACGTACTAAAACATTTCCATATGTGCATAATGAATAAAATAAAAAGGATGGGAATAAGAAAAAGAAAACAAAAAGCAAACATAAGAGCTAAATGATTAGTGAATTTATCATCCTACAAAAATGTTGCCATAAATGCATAGAGAACACAGAAACTAAATCCCAAGAATCATGTAAGGATCACGAGTCTTCTAAATAAGTCTCTTTTGAAGTTTAATTTAAGAAAATCAGTTGAACTTAAAATTATAATGTAATATAGAATTCAAAAATGATCATTACTCAAGTCTATTAATGATGCATGCAGGACAGACAAAATTAGATGTTTTTTGTTTTCTTATGATTTTATTTGGTTACTTGAATAGGGATGTCTATTGTATTGTGACTATAATAAGGTGATATGTCTATTTCTCAAAACAAGTTTATGTTCAAAATTTGAATCTTTTTTCAAACATATGCACTAATAGGATATTCGTTGAATGAAGAGCAAAATGGTCATTTTGGTTATGATAATAGTCCAAACAGTAATAATTCCCCTAAAATCAAGTATTGGTATGGATTACTTTAAGTTAGTCCGGTTGTGTAAGTCCGTGTGAAAACAGACATTGTATTGGACTAAAATAGTTTCAAGATAATACAGTTCTCCTAGGGAATACAATACCCCTAGTCTGGGGATAAAAAAACAAACGTAGACTAGAGGAATATGTCAAGATTCCATTCTAACTTTTATTGATACAAGCTAAGCCTGTATCTTGCAAGGGAAGGATCTAGGTTGCAACAACCTGGTGTAATCATTGTGTTTTTGTGACCAGAATCGAGTTTAACTATTATTGGAGTTAGGTTAAATTAGGCTTAGTGAAATTAATGAGTAAAAGAAAAATCAAATCTGTAGGACATGATATGTTTATTGAAGTTTGGGGTATGTGGAAGGTAACAATTTGTTTGGCTAGATAAGTTTATTATGAATTTAGTTTTTTATTTTAGTGTCTACATACTAACTAATTCTAGTACTTTATAATATGGCATTTCCTAAGTAACATTATTTGAGAATTTCATCTACAGAAATAAAACAAATATGAAGCATGTAGTTCATTATAATATATAGATAAAGAAAGTCTAATTACACTGGTAATTATATTTAATAATTAATCCTATGGAATAACTTGTTATTGTAGCAAGTAGTTTGAATGCAAATATAAACATATGTGGCTAATAAATATGTTTATATTCATTCACGTTTTATTATTATTTTCATTAATTTATCTTTTTCACTATAAAAGATTTATGTAATGTTTTTATATAGAGAGTGAGAGAGTGTAACCAACATCAAAAGTTTTTTTTTAGGTGGGGTGGTATTGGGATGGGGTAGGGAGGATTGTGGGGAGTGAGGTCCACATCATTTAATGACCTACATTTCTTTTTCCAATTTACCATGAACTTCGTGCTTATACCAAACTTATCTAAATACTAGAATTTTCCACCATTCCTTCAAATCCACCTAACCCATGTTTTTCCTTTATAATGTACTAGCTAAATTACATGTGCATAATGCACTTGACAAAAGAAAACCAATTGTATGGAGTAATTTGGAGAAAAATTAATATCATAATTTTGGAGAATTGACCATATATCAATTTCAGAAAAATGTTATTTTCATATAATTTTTGGTTATTTACTAATATAAATATTAAATTTTATTTTTAAATATTAACTTATTATTTTTACTTATTTAAGTAACAAGTTGAATTTTTTCGCTACTATAATTTTCTATTCAATATCATTCAAATTATTGTTGTTCTCTAATGCAAAAAGATTTATTCATGTCAATGTCCTTTACTCTTCTTCAACATACCTCGACCAAGCAGCTATTTTGCATTTTAAATTTAGTTAAAATAGAAGTATTTTAGTGTTTTGAATTGGCCATCTTATTTGTTTTTATAATTTCTAATATTAAAATATTATTTGTAATTGGATTGTAAATTTCAATTATTTGTAAAGTTAATTGTGGAAGGACTTGTAGTTTTGATTTTTCTTATGAGAGAGAACATATAATGAAGGGGAGAAAGTGGGAAAAAAAGTCTATTCCTTTATATCTACTAAATCACCCTTCTCAAACAAAAGTATTGCTATTATACTATAGAAAAAGGAATTTACCCTCATTCCTTCCCATTTGCCTACCCTCAGTTGGTTTTTTAATTAGGTATAAATGAGTAGATAACTTACTATCATAGCAAGTAGTTTGGATACAAATATAAATATATGTGGCTAATAAATATGTTTAAATTCAAGTTTTATCATTATTTTCATTAATTTATCTTTTTCAAATACCGCTTTAAAAGATTTATGTAATATTTTAATATAGAGAGGGGAGAGAGAGTGAAACCAACATGGGGAGGGGGGGAGCGAGCGAGAGAGAGAGGATTGTGTAGAATGGAGCCCACATCATTTAATGACCTATATTTCTTTTTCAAATTTTATCCATCAACTTTATATTTATGCCAAGCTAAATCTAAAGAAAAAGTTGGAATTGTCCACCATTCCTTCAAATCCACCTACCCTGTATTTTTCCCTAATATATGTATGGATAACTCCACATCATTTAATGACCTATATTACTTTTTCAAATTTTATCCATCAACTTTGTATTTATGCCAAGCTAAATCTAAAGAAAATGCTGGAATTGTCCACCATACATTCACATCCACCTACTCCGTATTTTTCCTTAATATGTGTATGGATAACTTATTATCTTAGCGGTTTGAATATAAATATAAATATATATCACTTATAAATATGTTAAAATTTAACTTTAATCATTATTTTCATTAATTTATCTTTTCAAATATTACTTTAAAAGATTTATCTAATATTTTAATATAGATGGAGGGAGAGAGTAAAGCCTGTCACGCCCCACGAGTCTGTTGGCGCGATGTAAGCCCTGGGTACTGAGTGCAACACATGGTTTGGCTCAATCCACTATAAAAATTGACCAGTCAATGTTACACTTAGCTCTCAAAACCTGTCATTTAAACCATTCAGCCACTCAATCAATATCTGATATGGAACTAAATCTTGGGGTATTATAATCACTGGTTGGCTAACTACTGCAATACCATTATCACGCCCTGAGCTTGCGAACTTGTTGCTGCGATGTAAGCTCTGGAACCCACGAAGTGCAACCTATCGTTTGGCCCAATCTACTATTAAAATTGACTAGTCAATATTACACTTGGTTCTCAAGACCCGTCGTTTAAACCATTCACTCACTTAATCAATATCCGTCGTGGAGCTAAATCTGAAGGAATTACAAACCCAATATCAAAAAGGAGGGAGGTGAGAGAGGATTGTGGAGATTATTTAATGACCTACGTTTCTCTTTCCAATTACCCATCGACTTTATGTTCTTACCAAGCTAAATCTATAGAAAATGTTGGAAATTTTCCATCATTCCTTCTATCCACCTACCCCATGTTATTCCTTTATAATGTAATAGTATATAGATAAAATGCATAGACATATGAGAAACAGTTTTGTGCTTATTTATAGAATTGGAGAAGGTTTACATCGCTATGCAAATCATCATGCAATTAAACTTGTTACACTTGAACTTTTTGGATGAGTGCACTTCACAAAGTACTATCAAGAATATAACTACTTTCAGGTCATGTTTGTTTTTTATCCCCGGATTAGAGGGTATTGTATCTCTTAAACTATAATCTTGAGACTGTGTTATTCTGAGACTATTTTCATGTCATTCAATGTTTGTTTTCGCACAAACTGACCTTTGGACTAACTTAAAATAGTCTAGATCAATATTTGTTTCTGGAGGAACTATGATTGTTTGAACTAATATCTTAACAAGAATGACATTTTTGCCCTTTGCGCAACTAATATTGTAGTAATGCATATGTTTAGCAAAAAAATTCAAAAATTTGGACATAACTTGACAAATTAAAATTTTTGGGTACCAAATATGTAAGCTAGCTATAAACATGAACTTGTTCTTAGGTGGAAAATAAAAAAAATAACCGGTGGAGTTACTACTTATGAGACTATAATGGTTGATAATATGCGTAATTGATAATTTGCATGCAAATTCAATGTCTTTCTGGCGCAGGAATTGGGAACCAAAGTAAGGTACATGTTTCTAATCCGAATATCCATCATCTGAACTAGGAACCAAAGTTAACATTCATTTTATAACCTTACGTAAAAAGATTCAACTTTATTTTCTTCCTTGCTACAACAAAAAATAACCATCCAGAGAAATAAATAAAATTTTTGAAAAAAAGAGAAAAGAATAAGAGTAATTTCGTCCCAAAAATCTTAACCCCCTCTTGATGATCAATACTTGGATTGTGAGGGTGGCACTGTGGTGGGTTTCAGTTTGTTTCTTTTTGGGGATTACTCCATCCCTCTTTAAAAACAGTCCAAACTGGATAAAAACAAACGTGTGATAAAAATGTCAACGCCGACTATTTTAAAATAGTACTTATACTATCGGAAAGACAAACATGGCCTAAGAAAAAATTGCTTCTAGCCTATTAGATCTAGAAATCTATGCATCCACCCTCTTTAAAGAAATTAAGTGCCCAAAACTCCTTAGAAGAAAAGAAACATTCAATTACATCCTTGAAATTACTTTACAGCTCATCCTCATTTTGTCCTTTCTTTTTTATCCATTGTCCTTATCTTCTTACCTTTTCATCTTATTCTCCTTCTCTTACCCAAACGGTTTCAGGCTCCTTTCTCTCTCTTAAAAGTTTTCTATTCTCTTATTTCTTCCCCCCTTGACTTCACAACCTACTTCTCTAAAATAAATTTCCTATCCCCTTTCAAAAAATAAAAAAAAACTCCATGGATGATTTATTTTAAAAAGTGGTAATATCAAGAATCGGAGATGACCTTAACCTAATCAATCAAAAGCCAAAGTCCATTTCTTCTTCCAGATCAGCGATGAGCTCCGCTCCTCCCTCATGCTCCTTATCACCACCATGAACTTCGTGGTCTACCTTCAAGCCCTTATCTCCATCCTCTTCCTCCTCGGTGGTCCCTTGTGTCAAATCCACTCACATCATCGGCTATTCCATCCTCTTTAGGCTTATCTCCAGCCCCTCTATTAACTTCGTTAATGTTTCGGGCTAGTTGATCCGTCCTCTTTGACCTCGGCTTTAGCTTCGAACTCCTTTGTACCTGTGACGTCCCTGGTTTCACACAAGGCTGCAGTTCAAGGTGAACTCAAAGATATCAAACTTGTCATGCACCAAACATTGTGCAACAATACGTTTCACCATCACAGCAATATCTTTCTAGTAGAATTCAAACAAAAAAGTGCGGGTACAAGCATATAGAATAAATGTAAAAATATAAGGAACACAATATAGAGAAAAGATCCAATAATAAGTATAATCATGTCCTAACAGAAGAAAATATGGTGCATCTAATAAATTTAAAACAAGAGTAATAATCTTTGAATACAAGAGTCAACTGAATATAGTACTAAGACACTTAGCCTCCAAAGTGAAATACAATTCTAAAAGAAAACTAATCTCATAAATATCTACTGTGGAGCACTAAATATCTGCTAAATAAATGACGGCGAGCTAACTGCATCTCCGTCAATCTGCGACTTTCCGGACGCTTGACTTGCTGCCTGAAAAGAAAAAAAACAATGAGCGTAAAAGCGCTAGCGAGAACATCTCCACCGCCCCCGGAGGAAGGGGGTTAGGTGCATAAAATTACAAGTAAGTACATATAGATATATAAATCATTTATCCTGAACTAAGAGCAATTGAGATTTAGAAATCCACAACACGAGATTTAGTACGTCGAGCGAAATAATCCAAATAAGAAAACCCTCGTGTATATACCATGTTTCAAATTGTAAAACGCTAAATATCAATTTCAAACTAAGAATAAATAATGAAGAAAGGCAATACAGGCAAATACCATTACAAGCAATGCAATAAATGTCGACCAAGCATCTCATACTACCATTTGGTAGATAAAACAGATACTAGTACACAATCCTGTGTAATCCACAATGTGAAGTACCTCAACCATGAACTACATCAAAAACTCAGTAATCGCCTACGACTCCGGCCATCGACTATATTATAAAATAATTATTCATAAAATTTTACGACCTATCGCATCATCGGGCGGATCGATATATAGGCGCATCGACCTCTGCGCATATACATGTAGATATAATAATATAGGTACATCGACCTCTGGACATAATCATGCGGATACAATAACATAGGTACATCGACCTCTGCGCATAATCATACGGATACAATAATATAGGTACATCAACCTCTGCGCATAATTATACAAAAACAATAATATATAACGAAATGTAGTCTACCGCGGTCTCATTACAGTATACCCACTAACGTACTCTGAGTATAGTCCATCCGCGGTCTCATTGCGGGTTGCCAACTAACCACACTAAACATCCACAACTATCGTAAACCGAAACAAACATCATTTCCTATCGTGAACAAACTCAAAGTGTTAGATCACACACCTCTAATTGCTCGTGCGTGCCTAAAACAAATACGTGCACACTCACAATCATGCACGTGTGTCGACGCGCATCCCGTACATCGTGGTTGCGATCAAACGCGCGTGAAGAAGCAAAAATATCAAATCAGCTCATTATTGGTTGACCAATTCTCTTGTTCGGTCGACCGGTCGGCAACATGTACAACACATGCACAAGATTTTAGCCTTGATCGGTCGACCGATACCTATAGTCGGTCGACTGACCAGAGGAAAGATGCAGATTCCTGATGACTAATCGGTCGACCGGTTTCTTTGATCGGTCGATCGATAGAGCAACATCTGGTGTTGAACAAAGTTACAGGTTTTCGTCTACAATTAAAAAATATTGATCTTTTTCAAATAAAACTCATGTGTTAAAACTTGTTTTATGTAATTAGGGTTCACTTCGCTACATGAAATCATATT
Source organism: Asparagus officinalis (assembly GCF_001876935.1). Taxonomy (NCBI): domain Eukaryota; kingdom Viridiplantae; phylum Streptophyta; class Magnoliopsida; order Asparagales; family Asparagaceae; genus Asparagus; species Asparagus officinalis. Next base: position 74,110,800 of record NC_033794.1, on the reverse strand, counting down.
TATCAAAATTTGAGGGGATTCTTACAACCCTAGCATAATCATGTTTGTTAAAACATCATGAAAACAATTATCTTTAACAAAATCTCACGTTAGACTAACTTCAAAATTTAAACCTAAACCAAAGAATCTGTTTTATAACGTTTTAAAATCAGAAAGATCAAATCTTTGTATCATACAGTTTAAAATAGTGATCTTTATACATAAACTAGGTTCTAAAATTCAATAAAACCAAATAAAAACAAAATAAAATGGGGATGGGATTGGAGGAGATGAAACTCGCATCAAAATTCGTGCCGAACTCCCACGAACGCGAGTGATATGATCCTCCTTCACCAAAAGCCGCAGATCTCGTCCTCCTCTCGGGATTTGCTTCACAAATTAGGGTTAGGGTTTAGAGGGGAAGAGAGGCTGCTATTAGGGTTCAGATATGAATAAAAAAAGAGGAAGAATTCATGTAATAGTATATATAGATAAGTATATATATATATATATATATACATATATATATATATATATATATATATATAGAGAGAGAGAGAGAGAGAGAGAGATTAATGGGTATCCTTGTCATAGGAGGGGATTTCCTCCTATGACGCCTCTAAAATCACATGATTGAGCGACATTGTGGATGATCCGCTCCGTTGAACTTGATCTACATATTCTAAAACCCCAACACACCAAGTTTGGGGTGAACCCGTCGTCGTTTGACCCTTCATCCACTCGTATCAATTTTAACGGTTTTGAATGAATAGAACTTTTCACATGGCTCGATGGAGGGTCAAACGACGACGGATTCACCCCAAACTTGGTGTGTTGAGGTTTTAGAATATGTAGATCAATTTCAACGGAGCGGATCATCCAAAATGTCGCTTAATCATGTGATTTTAGAGGCGTCATAGGAGGAAATCCCCTCCTATGACTAGGATACCCATTAATCTCTCTCTATATATATATACTTATATGTAATTGGGCCCAAAACTGACCCGCAACTAAAACCCAAATTCTGGATTCTGGGTTCATCGATCGACTGGTTGTGAAAATCGGTAGACCGATAACTACACATCAGTCAACCGATCGTTCCTATCGGTCGATCGACCAGAACGAAAATCCAACTTATAGTTTTGATATATCAGTGCATGATACTCACATATATATACGTATTCGATCTCAAATCGATTTCAAATATGCTAATTCATCCCAAAATAGTTTCAAACATGATAAAACTCATATTTAATTATTTCAAAATAATATTTCAAAATTTTACGGGGTTTAAAGTATCATTCTTCATAAGCTTGGGAAAGGGAGTATAAGATTTTGGGTTTTAGATTAGGAGTATAAATGAAGATAAGATTTAATGGTTAAACATCACAAATAACAAACTAGTGTAACATTTATTTGCTAAACTTCGCAAATAACATGCCTACTTCGACCTCAAATTTCTCATATCTGATGATTTGGCTAATAAATATTGCGTTAGTTTGCTACTGTGATATTTAACAATTAAATGTTACATTCATATGTTATTTGTGATGTTAAGCTATTAAATGTTACATTTGTTTCTTACTTGTGATATTTCTTAAACTATTAAATGCAACATTTAAGTTACTTCATTGTTGTGCATCTCTTAGATGGGACGACCCAAGTTGAACAAGCACAGCCTAATCGAATCGAAATAATATGATTCAGATCCAGTTCTTCCAATTCTTAGTACGATTTTGCTTAAAGTGATCAAAATGGACCAAACTGAATGATCACTCTTAATGTTATTTCCTTATTCAAGGATAAATTAGTGGAATTTAATCTTTGAGGCAGCATTGGTAAAGGATAAAAATACGAGTTTGGATAATGTCGAAATCTCATAAAACTACAAATTCACAATGGGGTATAATTTCGACTATGGAATTTGCAAGATCATGTGAACAAATTCACAATGGGGAGAGCATTTTGAAGAAAGTGGAAATTTTTTAAGGAAGAGAATGTGGAGTTTGAGCAGGAGAAAAATGAAAGAAGAAGAAGAAGATAAAAGGAGAAGGAGAAGACAGAAGACAAAAAGGGTAAAAGGGAAGTGGTTCTAAGGAGCTAAATGAACAGTTCTGTGAGTCCAAGGAGTTTTCAGCATGTGAATTTTCCCAGTTGGGGGAGGGGGCATGACTTTTTGTTCTGAGGTTGCTACATCAATTTTCCCTTACTTTAAAGGCTTGGTTTATGTTATGGAGATCTACCGGAGAGTTATTATTCCACTAGCATGTGAAACTTGAAAGTACAATACCTGGTATTCAATTACTTTAGATTGCTTGGTCACAATGCTTACATCCAAGACATGTTGATATATTCCTAAGGATTTCTCCAGAGCTTAGACATATTCATGATACCTTAAAACTTCTAGAGAAATCTATACTTCTTATCTTGTAGATATATTTTATGGTTAGCATATCTTTATTCTTTAGCTTATTATGGATCTTTACATATTACAAGATTATTGTAGGCATTTTTAGATAATTCTAGAATTATAAGTTACTTCGAATACCTCTTCTTAATTTGAAAATTTTAGTGCCTTTGAACTGTATGAGTTTTTCGGTGACCCCGAAACATATGAGTTGAACTGCATAAATGAGTTCAATTTCATCCTCTTCATTACTACAAATATCTTTTAACAATTTACTTCATGCCAAAGCATTTTATAGATTTTATATTACTAGTTTATTATATCAGTCACAAATAACTTGACGTGATTGATTATGACTTTCAATAGAACTAATATATCCCACCAACATGAAATAACCGCATCATATCCTTCAGATCCTCTATGACCGAAAGTGACATCAGTCATCTTTAACATCATTAGTCTAGTTTTCATCTCATGCAACTTCTTCATGGAAACATTTTCATATGATCTATCAGACCAACTAGTCCTTCGGTGAAATATATATAGAGATTCTTTAGAGCAATTTATACTAGGCAAGAACCAAAGAGAAAGTAGTTGTTGCTTTTAACATGGAGGATAAGAAAAAATATGGTGCAATCGTTTTCTCTTGATAAGGTACTAGTGGTTTTATTAGAAGTCATAATTAATCATGTCCAATTCTCTCCAACTGATGTAGATTAGAGTAAGGAATTTATAAAATGCTAGGTTAGAGCATAAGGTAAAATGTTAAAAGAAATTTGTAGTAGCGAAGATGAGGAAATTGAACTCAGTTACAAAGTTTGATTCTCATGTTTTAAGCCCACGGGAAAGTTCATACAGTTTAGAGACAAGTTTAGAAAGTTCTAGAATTATCTAGAAGGGAATGTTAAGAAGTAAGCTATAGTTCTAGAATTATCTAGAATTGTCTATCATAATCTTTGTAATATAGAAAGTTCTAGATACAACTAGAGAATAAAGAGATGTTAATCAGTAGATGCATCTAAAATGTAAGAAGTATATAAATTTCTCTAGAAGCTTCAATGTATCATGAAAATACCTAAGCTCTAGAGAAATTCTTGGGAGCCGATAAATAAGTCTTGGATGTGAGCATCGTATATAACAATTCAAAGTAATTGAATACCAAGATTCTCTATTTTCAAGTTCCACATAGCCTCTTCTTTCAACTTACATTCTCAAACCTCCAACACTAAAATAATTCCTACATGGCTTTCGCAACCCTAGCATTAGAGCTGTAACTAGATGAAAGCAATGAGAGGATACAAATTTGTTCCCTATTACCACAATAAAATAGGCATGCATGAGAGACTAAGCTCAACTCCTTGCATGTGTTATCAGTTATTATTGGTGTTAATGTGTCTTAATTCATTTACTTGTAAGAGTTAAGATGCATTAAATAGTTGCATATTGATTATGCCAGTGTTTTCAAAGGCGCGCGCCTCATTGCGCCTCATGCGCCTTACAATGCGGGGCGATGGCAAAGCGCCTCACATCTGATGCAGCAGCGCTTTTTGCGCCTCGCGTACATCTGTACTTTGTGTAGGATGCATGTAGTACATTTCCTCATGTAGTTTTATTTGTTAACATTTCAATCGAGTCTTTATACTTGATATTCCATATCCCAAAAAGCAAAATAAATCCATTGGGTTTTTTTAATAACTTTCAATTGAGGACCATTACTAATCCTTAGTTTGGATATAAGTCTTGATTTAACATTTGATTTAAAAATTGATAAAATTTGCTACTATGTTGGGTGTTAGCATTAGAAATTATGGTAATATATTGTGATTTTGTAGCAAGATATTATTTATCATGATATTTTTCATGTAAATTCGAAAAACATGTTCTTTCGCGCTTGATTACATATATTGAAATATTATATGTGTGGTGTGCGCTTCGCATCACTCGGGCGCGTGCATCGCGTTACGCCTTGCGCATGTGCGCGTAAAGATGCTTTGCGCCACGCATTGCGCTTTGCGCATTGAAAACACTGGATTATGCAATTTACTAAGTTAGTCAAAGTACAATCATATATAAAGAATTTGTTGCTGTTGCTTTTGATGAGAGCATGAAAAATAAAAGTGAGAGTGTGTGTGCGAGAAAAAGAGAGGAAAAATAGAGAGAAAAAAGTGTGAGGATTAGAGAGTTTTGAGTCCTTGTACTTGTCTATTTTTCATAGTGAATATCTCTCCACCATTAGAGTATGTAGGTCAAAGAATTGGGCTAAACCTCGTAAATATTGTCTTGTTATGTAGCATTGTAATTTTTTGATTCCATATTTTTACGATGACTCGATCTCGTTGATCCGATGGTGCTATGTATCGGAACCAGTGTATGACGGTAGATTCACATCTATTGTTAGATTATTTAATTCAATAATCCACAATAGTGATGCATGGACTTACTGGATGTATCCGGAATAAGAGTCCTTTTTTTATGTTTTTGTTGATACCCAACGTTAGAACTCTTCATTATGCATAAATAAATATTACTTATTTATCTATAAACACACATCTGAGGTTAGGATCTTAAACACATATATTTTAAAATAATAAAGAAGAAACATACCGGATGTTGAGTATGTTATCCTATTCATAGGTTTCTTCCCCTTATCTCTTTCTTTATATTACAGAAAATGTTTGATGGATGTTTTTCATATAATACTTTATGGGTAGGAAGATACTTATAAATACAATTTCCTTCATCTCTGTTCGTCCATCGAAAGGCCTGAAGAATTAAATGAACCTTGAGAGATTTGTTCCTTAATTAAACTATTAAACATTGCCTATAATAAAGTTTTGAGTATTTTAATGGCACTGAATAATGAATACATACAACCGCCATAATTGCATTCAACACTTTATCATATTGTGGTGATTATGCTTAACATTACAAAAGAGAATTTATTTCCTATAATAGGTTTTAATCATTAATACTATTAAGTGCTAGCCCTTCAAGCCAAATGGGAGAATTTAAGAATATGGCCCTAGTTATTATTTAGTCATGCATTTCTTTATTATGTCAATGTTTTGAGTATTTTAATAACATTAAATTAATAGGATTAAATACTCATGGATGATTAAAGTTTTTAATATGGTCAATATTTTAATAGTTTAATTAAAGAACAAATTTCTCAAGGTTCGTTTAATTCTTCGGTCTCTTGACGAATGAACTGAGATGAAGGAACATATATTTATAGATCCTCTCCCTACCTATAAAGCATTATATGAAATGCATCCATCAAACATAACGAGAAACATACCAGATTTTGAGGATGTCATTCTATTCATAGGTTTCTTCTTATCCCTTTTTTTATATTATAGAAAGTGTTTGATTGATGTTTTTCACGTACTACTTTATGGGTAGGAAGAGCACCTAGAAATACACTTTCCTTCATCTCGGCTCGTCCATTAAGAGACCGAAGAATTAACTTGAGAGATATGTTCCTTAACTAAACTATTAAAAAATTGACTATATTAAAAACTTTAATTATCATGAGTATTTAGTCCTATAAATTCAACATCATTAAAATACTCAAAACTCAAAACTTTGATATAATAAAGAAGTGTATGAGACTAAATAATAACTAGAGCCATATTCTTACATTCTCCCACTTGGCCGATCAGTTAGCACTTAATAGTATAAACAGTTAAACACTTATTACAAGGAACACATCCTCTTCTATAATGTTCAATGGAATTATCATAATATGATAAATTAATAAGTGCGAGTTATAGCAGTTGTATATATATTTATGTAATATACTTCCGTATACCGCAACATTAACAACTAACCACATTGATCTATAAGTGATATATTTATTTTTGTCATGGTCCATGATAATGTCTTACAAGGGCTTTCTTTCATAATCAACTCAAACACAAATTATGCTCATGATTATGAGTGACAGGAAATATAATAATATATATCAGAAACACATCATTGAGCTCAGGGTGTCAACATCATTATTATCATTCATAAGCACAACCAAGACCCATTCTATACATGTCCCTTAAATTCATTTGGTTGTAAACCTTTAGTTAGAGGATCTGCTATTATGAGATTAGTATTAATATGTTGAATAGACAACAAAATACTCAAATTCCATATGTTTGAAACCTCTTGAGTATTTGTCATTCTTGAAGAAGAATACTGCACAGAGATAGAAAATTTTTAGTGGCTTGGTAATGGTGTCGACAACCCCAATTTCTAAACTAAAGTTCCGCAGCCATAATGCATGAATTGTAGCTTCAAAACATGCTATAAACTCTGATTCTGTAGTAGATGAAGCAATAATCGATTGCTTTGCACTTTTTCATGATATTGCTCCTGCTAATAAGAACAGATAACCAAAAGTGGATTTTTTTGCTGTCAAGACATCCATCAAAATCTGATTCTGAGCAATATTTTAAAAATCGTCTGCCTAGCTTGCCTAGGTTTACGCCTAAACCTAGACGGTACCTTAGCCGCTTATCTGGCGCCTAGTACCTAGGGGCCCAGGTGGATTGTCTAAGTTTTGAAAGCGCCTAAGGAAACGTGGTATGTCTACGTGGTCTGCACCATTTAGGTATTGATCATGATTTTCTCCATTACAGCCTCCACGTCCTCCAACCTCCTCCAAACACCAACTATGAACACCTCTACCTCTCCCGTCCTTCAACAAAACATTCTCCGCCACCACTTAAGCTTTCTATAATATTGGCATTTACTATAGGTAATTATAATTAAAAACTAAAAAAACACCTAGGCCCCGCCTAGGCTTCCGCCTAGGCGTCTAGGCTCTAGGCATCAGGTTTAACGCCTAAGCCACCTAGCGCTTTCTATAACATTGATTATGAGTACCCAATCACTTCTAAATGGTTGGATTAGTTTTATATATGAGCATGTAATTTTTTATCCCTTGTAGGTACCTCAATAAGTACTTCATTGCTTTTCAATAATCAATTCCGGGATTACTTTGACACCTGCCTAACAACCCAACAACGCAACCACGAAGCTTATATCCGGTCTTGTACAGGTTTGCAGATACATTATACTGCTCACAACAGAAGCATATGGAATTGTTTCCATTTGTTTACCTTCTACATCATTCTTTGGATATTGCATCAGACTAAAATTGTCTCCTTTCTATATTGGAACAACTCCAGCTGAGCATTTTCCATATGAAATCTCTCTAAAATTCTTTCAATATAGCATTCCTGAGATAATCCTGACAAACCTTGTGATCTATTATGGATGTCTTTCTATATGAAAACATTCATCAACCACTTTCTGTGATATTAAGGAAGGGACAAGGGGAAGAAATCTATGAATAGGATGACATCCTATTCAACATCTGGTATGTTTCTTCTTTTTTTTAATGAATATTTTTGTTTAAGATCCTAAACTCATGATGATTGTTTTTAGATAAATGAATTATATTTATTTATTAATAGAGTAAAATTTTCTAACATTTCAAGTTAACGAACACAGGATGCAACAACTTTTTAAAGTAGAAGCAGATTGAAGCTTTAAAGTATGAAAGATCTAGAATTCACAAACTTAACTTTAATAGTATAGCTCGCCATAGGATGCAACATCTTGCCAATTCACTGCGGTCCTTTCCCGATAGTTCTTTATTTATTTATTTATTTTCTCATTCTCAAGTCTTCAGTTCTTGTCATCTAAGATTCTCAGCCTCTGACTACACACATAGCATCACTGCCCATTCACTGCTTCGAACAGTAACTGGAGTTGATAACCACTGCAGGGACGCAGTGAGCATCTTTCTTTCATTTAACCTGAAAAATGAGATAGGAGAATAAGCTAATTCAAATAAGACAAAGTAGACTGAGAAACTAAGTATATGAATTAAATGTAATTTAAATTTTCATGAGGAAAAAAAGTGCACCTCACTTTAATTGCCTTGCATTTATGCACGTAGGCAAATTAACAACGATTGAACAATATACTTCTCAATAATCTTCTTGATGGTTCCAATAGCTTATCAAGATGGAAAACAAGGTGTCTATTTGTTATCATTTTTAAACAAGACCTAATAAGATCAACCCTTTGAGTTATCGTGTTTAAAACTGTGCTGTTCTATTAGGCTTCCCTGAGATGCAATGTTTCATTGCAGGTCAATCAAAGCATCACAAAAATTGGAACTTCATGGAGGAAGGGAAAACAAAATAAAGTAGATGTCATATAAACCTCTGTAGCACTGAGGATTAATTGGTCCCAATTTGAGTACAAGATCTCTATGTTTCCGGTACTGTGACTGTATGCCCAGTATTTACACAAGACATTTAAAATTATCTCGACTGCCAAAAGTAAGCTTAACAAATTATGATACATTGGAAAAGTCTCAGTCATATTTCACTCTTCTACAATTTAAAAGTGACATTAATAACCAGTAAGAGTCGTGACTGCTTTAAATCAACTTAGTATCTTTACTTGTACTGAAAATTGTAATGTAGTTGGAATCAACTCATTAGAGAAATTCATAAATAAACATCAACAATCAATATCCTCCACTGAACATGCAAACAGATAGACATGATCGTATCAACGAGATTGATGAGTCATGGGAAATATCCAATATTAAATGTTATTGAAGTGATACAAGTTGATTTAAGGGATCTATATCGACTGCAGTGTCAAACTTCTGTTGTTCAGTAATACACCAATTTGGTGTTATTGGTAGATAAAAATATTTTTTTGACTTTCGCATTGGAAGAGATCTATTATAAGTCAGTACACCAACGTTTTAATTTTTCTTATAGTTATCTTTGCTTTGACTATACTGTGCATAAGTGATTGTGTAAATGGGAATCAAGGTGTAAATGGTGGGGTAAAGTTCATCAAAGGTTCTTGTCCCCGCTCCAAAACTCCAATGTTGTGATGAGTGCTGAGGATTATAATTTTTCACTCTAACATGGCCCCCGCTGGCTGAGGGCCCTTCTGCAGAAATTTGTTCTCACAAAGTAGTATTCTTTTAATCCCCTTTAGAAACTCGTGTTGGTAAGATTCGAACTTGGGTTGCTCTGATACCTTAAAGTCTCTGCCACTACCCAAAACCCCGATGTTGTGGGGAGGTTCAAGGGTGTTGTGGGGAGGTTCAAAGGTGTTGTGGAGAGGTTCAAGGGTTATAATTTTATACTCTAATATGAACTAATAGGTTATGCTTGTCTAAATGATTTTCTAAATTGTTTATGCGTACACTTCAGGTGGATCTTGTCGGCATGCTTCATCTTTAGAAATTCAAACTACTATGTTATAAGGATTAGTTGCAGCAACGTTTCACCTTAGACTTCATGTAGTCTTACACGATTCTTGCTTCTCCCATATGCTCCGAACTTTCTAGTGTTTGCAATGCTAGTGAGTTGTCATTTTGCATCACCTTCATTTATTCTTTTTATTCTATTTAACAAGTTAATTCTGTGATGTTCTCTTCTATTTATTTATCACTATCTCTTTTGCTTCCCACTTTTCTTAATCATATACTGATCTAAATTGCAGCAATGAGCTGCTGTTCACTGAATGTTTCAATGAAGCCAATCAATCATCTTAAAGATAATTTGTTAAAATAAAGGTCTAAAAGATGACTGGCACAATGGAATGTTGTGTATTTGTTAGTATCTCTATGGCGTTACTATGTTGTTGGTTAAGGTCATTATGGCTATTCCATGCTATTTGTTCTATGACTTGCAATATATGATTTATAGCTGAGAACAAACGTCTTTGACTTGCCTTCAGCAAGCTAACCACTATTGTGTAATCGCCTAAATTTGTTTGGTTTCAACTGGCAGTGCACCAATGGACTGTTTTTTGTTTGCATGTTATATTTGTGTGTCTGAGATGTAAGTATATTAAAAATTTCTTTTTGTATATACTAGTACCCAGCGCGATGTCTGCCCATGAAATAGAAACGGGTGATTTGTTAGGTTTTTTGGGACTTCTCCAAGTGTGAGGACGTTTCTGTTGAATTTTTTTTCCCAAGTGTGAGGATATTTCCATAGTCTTTTCTGAATGACATTTTCGGGATCCTAAAAATGTGGCACACAAACCAAAAGGGGCTTTCTTAAAAATATTGAATAGGTTTAGGTTACTTGTCCTGGTTATTGTGTACCTGGTGGATAATTACTGCTCTGTTATTCAGTTATTTGGAAATGAATGCAATGTTAAATTTCAATAACAATTCTATTTCATGTGGTGTTTGACATTATTCTTCTTTTCTCTCAGTATCCGTTCCTTGTGTACCTCCCTGAAGCATATTGTGCTAGTTGATCGAGCTTTTTGCAGGCGTTGCTCTGAGGGGGATCTCATTATAGTTTTATGTAACCTGTTCAAGCAGTTTATATTTGTAGCTTGCATTGATGTAATGCAAGATGTACTCTGGTACTGTTATGGTCCTTGTTGATTGAGCCGGTACGTATGTGAGACCCAAATTTTAAGGGTTTTGCGGGAAGTTAAATCATCAGATGTTACAATTGGAATAAACTCTTTTCTCTTGTATCAGTATCACATTTCAGTAAAGAATCTCAAATGGTAGTGATGCTTGCTTCTGCCCTGAGGGGAAATATCGGAGCATTTTATTTTATTTTTACATGATTTTCAAGTGACGTTCTCTCCTTGCTGGTAGTTGTTAAAGAGAGTTGGTGAGCATCTTAATTGCATCTTAATTTTTAAGTGTTTTAATGACATAGTTACAAGTGATTAATAATCTTCAAAATAACTAGGACCAACTTGTTCTTTTTTCCTTTTTTTTTGTTGTTGTGGCATTGCGGGCATGGTGTCATTTTGCTTGTGGGTAAAAACTTAGAAATCTGAAGTCCGATATATATATAAATGTATCAAAGCTTGGGCTAGGGAAATTAAGCGAAATTAGGTTCGAACTGTATGAATATAGACTTTTACCTTTCCTTGCAACTAGTAATATATATGGTAAGAAATTTGGTGACTTGTTTGAAGCCTGATCAATTAGGAGATGTAATTAAGATCCAAATTCAGTTGTTTCAATTTCCTAATTGAATCTCAGATGTAAAGTCATTTAATTATACGTGTTCATGTTCATGTGGGAGTAACCCAGACTTGAATTTCTTTTAATCATACTTTGCGTTGATGTGTCTTTGCTGTTTATGGGTGATGTGGGGTTGTTAATCTACTTCTAGTGTATTACAGTTTATTATCCAAAAGGAAAAGCCCACCAATTAATAAAATTTTCTTGGACATAAGAACTTCTTTTCAATAGTAAGTTATCGCATTCGCTAAAATGAAGAGCTCATCAATCCATCCCAGCCAGACAACGTGTTTCAGAATTCGATACGTTATGGCTCTCTATAACGGTCAGACGTCCAATAGTATTACAAAGAATATGTTTTTTTAAAAAATATAGAGGGGATATATATTCTTTCAATGCAACTATTACGATATAGATTATTGGGAAAATTGCTTGGAGGAACTAAAAAAACTTGGGCTATGCACCCTCCTCCCCAAACTAGAGTCAACCCCTTGTAAGCTCTTTGACCCAAGTTTTCATGCTAAAACACCCCTAGCCCAACATTGTATATGTACTTTATCTTGTAAGCTCTTTGACCCAAGTTTTCATGCTAAAACACCCCTAGCCCAACATTGTATATGTACTTTATAGTGTATTTTTAAGTATTGCCCATTTTACTGCTAAAACACCCCTAGCCCAACATTGTATATGTACTTTATAGTGTATTTTTAAGTATTGCCCATTTTACTTTTTGTACCCATTTGTGGAGGGTGTAAAGTATTTTGTCTTATTGGTCAGTATATCATGCCATCATAAAGTTGGAGGTCACTTCCGATTGGGGTTATGGCTGGAGAGGATTTTTTGGAGGGAAAGGAAAAAATTGGAGGGAAATCTACAAAGTTCCCTCCAAAATAATATCTCATCTCAATGTAATATCTTCTTCCTTCTTTAGATCTGTTCATAAGATCTTCAACAACCTTCAACACCAAAATATTCTTAACTTTTTCATCTTAACTTCTTCAACAACCAAGATGGAAGATTATTTAATGTGTGTGATTTCATTTAACACTAATGCAACCCTCATTAAAGTCAATTATGCAACAAGTTTAGTTGAATTGAAGATGCAAGCTGCAGAGAACTTTAGAGTACCGTACGAAAGTTTGTTGATAAGTTACTTTCTCGAGAAGTTTCCCAATGTCTCGTTTGAGCTTTTAAAAGATGAAGATATTCTCAACATGATAGATTATCATCATTCAATAGGGTAAAGTACGATAGCTATGACTGTTACTAAAAGAGATGAATTATCCACACATGCCATAGGGATAAAAACAGAGCTTAAGTAAGTATTCAAAAGTATATTTTCCGGTTCTTGATACACATTATAACGAGAACTGTGATATTTACGTCATTTATGTGACCTGAAGACATCCAACATGACATATTGACTTTATTTGTGACATATTAACTTTATTTGTGATATTTACGTCTTATATGTAGCTTTACTGGTGATTATCACACGTGACTTATATGTATGTTACATTCAACTTGTAGTGTTCCTAATGTAAGCTCACACTCACCGGAGCATATCGAGGAACCTTATGAGAAGATCTCAACCGAGGAATCAGAGAGCAACCCAAACGACAATCCTCAAGGAGAGCATGTGTGGATGATGAACAATGTAGTAAGTGACTCGTCACGGATCCCAGCATGGTGGCACGAGGCAATTACTGAAAAAGGGCAGCAATTTGAAAGCGCAAAAGAAGTTAGAATGGCTCTTATATACTACTCTATATCTAAGAAGTTCGCTTTTAAATATGTTAACAATGAGCCAAAACGTATTCCTGCTAGTTGCATGTTCAGAAAAAAAACAAAATTCCTGTGGTTGCTTTTCGCTTCACTATTTGAGTCATGTGTCGACCTTTGTTACAAAAAAAAATTGTTCCTCAACATACTTGTGGAAAACATAATAGCACACCTGGTCACTCTAGAGCATCAAGATGGTGGATTGTGATTATGCTACAATCAATTATGAAGAAACGTCCATATATTACCCCAACTGACATTAGTAAGGAATTACACTTTCAATATGGCTTAAAAGTTAATTATTCTAAAGCTTGGCATGCTAAGGAGACAGCAAAAGACGAAATATTTGATTGCGCAAGGCATTCATATGATTTACTATCCTGGTTAGTCCATTAATTTGTTGATGTCTCCTTTAAAACTATATGTATCACAGTTAACCGTAAATGTGACATGTTAGAACGTTATGTGACAAATACGTGTATCATGTGATGTTTCAATGTTATATGTGACAATTAAATCCTACATGTGACAGTTCGCCCTTATATGTGATATTTAGACCTAATTTGTGACGTTTGAGTATTACATGTGATAGTTAGATCTTGTTCATTATTTAACAAGTTATTTTTCCTTTTAACCATCATTTTAAGGTACCAAATGAAGGTGATGGAAATAAGCCCAGGCCAGGCAGTGTCTTCATCATTGAATAAGAAGAAAGGAGATTCAAACATTTATTTGTATCCTATGGTGCATGCATACATGGGTTTCTCAAGGGATGTAGGCGCCATTGCTCTTTCTAGATGGAACTTTTCTGAAAGATCACTACAAAGGGATCTTATTAGGTGTAACTGCTTATGATGGTAATCAAGGCATATTTCCACTCGCATTTTGCGTTAGTGACCAAGAACATGAAGCGAATTGGAGTTGGTTTATTCAAGGATTGCAGTATATTTTGTACAATTAAACAGAACCATACAATCCACCCCATTCTCTAGTAATTTTGTCAGATGCCGACAAAGGAATAAAACAATCTTTAAAAGATATATTTCCAGATACGTACCACTCTAGATGTGTACTTCATCTTGTTGAGAATTATAAATTGAAGCTTAGAGAGATGAGTTTTGTCTTAAGTGCTGCGTAACGTATTTTAAAATTGTTGGAGTTTGCTGCATACAAGTACACGGAAAGAGAATTTAAAGCTGTTTTACATGAGATTAGGATGATGGATCAAAGAGCTTACCAAGTAGCTCTAAGTTATGGTCTAAATAATTGGGCAAATTCTGTATTTCCTAGTATAAGGTACATTAAATATCAGTCATTTTCTATGAATCTGAGTTATTAAATATCATATTATGCTTTTATATGCGACGTTCGTCTGTTACGTGTGACCTTTACTTGTCTCATGTGGCAATACACCATTATATGTGACTCTTAGCTGTGTGCTGTGATATTTTGCTTTTGCTTGTGACATTTGTTGTTTATATGTGACACATGGCTGTAATTTGTAATAGTGAATTTTTGTTTGATACACAGATATGCGCTTCTATGAATTTCCATAATGTATAAGCGCTATCAAAAGAATCAAGCTTGTTAGACATAAATGAATCAAATGCATTTAATAAAAATTCTAACATAAGCTTGTTCATAATAAACATCTTTTTATCATGTTTGCTCCACTTGGATTTCTCCAACGTGGGTACAATATAAGCACAATCAATGATTTCCCATAAATCGATATTTTTAGATTGAACAAATATTTTGAATCTAAAACACCATTGAGCATAAAGAAAAACATTGAATTTAGGAGCAATACTAGAATCATAGCCTAAACAAGATGCATCATTCATATCCATAATTTGTAAAAATATGCAAGCAAGATACAAATGCAATCAAAACAAGATTAGCATAAAAAATAACTTGGATCTTTAACTCAAGGCGATTAGACCTTAAATCAAAGAGCACCAAGCTCTGATACCAATTGTTAGACCCTAGAGGGGGGTGATTAGGGTCTTATGCTAATCTAATCCGATTATATGCCAAATATAAGTTATCCTAGCAAGTATGAAATATAACAACTATATAAGCTAGGATAAGCAATATGAACAATGAGATATATCCTATATGATGAATATATATATATGCAAGGATATATAAACTAACACAAGGGTAAACAATATGAACTAGATAGTGGATCATATAAATAACGAGCTAATGACAAAGGCGACAAGAAATATAAACACAAGTATAAATAAACGCCAAAGCACACTCAAACACAAGATATGATCATCGAGTTCGGACCTTCCGTCCTACGTCTCCGCTCCCCACTCCCGGGGATAAATCCACTATCACAACCGGGTTTTCTACGCTCACCCGAATAACGTTTACAACCACACTATGTCGGTTTTCAACGCTCACCGAACAACGTTCACTCCTCACACTCGGTTTTCTAGTTCACCGAAAACTTTACAACACACTCGGTTTTCTAGCTCACCGAAAATCTTACAATCTCACAATGTAACAAATATAAATTTGTTCTCTACAATAGATGAGAACTCAATTAAGTACAACTCAATGTTACAATCTCTCACAACCCTAATATACTATGTATGCAAATACAATAAGCTCAAGTGGGTGTGTGTAACAATGAGATTCAATAAAAACTTAACTCAATAAGAACTAGCAATAAGATTGATATGAAATACAATAGTAGAAATGTTAGGAAATAGAGTTAAGGAAACTTCTCTATAAACACAAAGAGAGGATGAAAGGATATTGAAGATGAATTCCTCAACAGATGATGCAAACTCCTCTTTGTAATAGCAAACCCCAAAAACAAACTAAACAAACTTAAACTCGTTTAAAACTTGCTAAAACATTTTCTTGGGTTAATGAGAACTGAGATCAATGGGGTATTTATAGCCTCCAAGAACCTCAGCCAAAAACTCCAAACCAAATGACAGAAACAGCCCCAGCAACGGTAACAAAAATAGCCGTTGGAAATAGACCTGACTGAGCGGTGGTCGACCGACGAAATTTTTGGTCGACCGACGAAATCATTCGGTCGACCGACGAAATTTTCGGTCGACCGCGATCCAGATCGAAAACGAGAAAAACAAACAGGGACTTCATCCTCGGTCGACCGGGTGCGGGTCGACCGACAGAAAATCGAGCTCAACTTCGGCTGCGACCGCTCAGCGTTTGCGACGAACAAGACTCTCTCGTCTGTGTTGTCCCTACTGACTCTAAATTAACATAGGTGGTCGACCGGTGCGGTCGACCGAAATCTGACATATTCAAAAATTGTTTTGCTGATTTTAAAACGCTGTTTAAAAATATCAAATAAATTCCAAAAAATGTAAAACTTTGGGGAATGATTGTAGACGTGATAATAAACATGCTACAATGACTGGTTTCGAAAAAGGACTTCCCAAATGAAAAATATCATCATTTTGCAAAATAGTCCAAAACATGAAAATATGAGATACTTGAATTTTGATGTTTTGACATAAACCAACTTTTGAAACTTTGTGAAATGTTTTTATAGACTTAGTAAAACATGTATAAACTGATATTCAAGTCTACAAACTAAGAATACAATATTTTCCCAAAATTGCATATTCTATGCAATGTTTTCAAAAACACAATTTCATATATATAATCGTAAAAACTCAAAACACATGTATGTATATATATAACTATATATATGCATAGAAACCAAAACTTATGTATATATATATATATATATATATATACGAAGAAACCAATAAATGTGTGTGTATAGATATTGAGCTTAACGTACTTAACACACATAATATAAATTCTAAACTAAATTACCCAAGCTTGATCTTGATCTTCATTGAGCTCAACTTGGTACACGTTGCGGATGAAGCTAAACTTGGATCTTGAACTTGAATTATACGATGCTTCACTCCACAATTCTGCCAACCTCCTCTTGATATGATCGTGTAGGCTCAATCCATCCAACCTCCAACTACGTTATTTGTCTATAATAAATAAGAAAACACAAATACTAGACAAACAATATTAGTGGTAAATTGTTTGTTAAATATCATCAAAACAAGAAGGCCAACACAAATATCACATATGGGGCACAAATGTTATGTGTTAGTGTGATATATCACATGTAAATGACAATAATCAAACAGAATAAGATAATATCACATATTAACTACAAATAAATATCACATTTAAACAATACATATCAGGAACAACTATCACATATGAGGCACAAACGTCACATATAAGTATCATATATCACATGTAAAATACAATAATCACATAAAAGGGATAATATCGCATATTAACAACAAATATCATAATTAAACAATGCATAGTCGGTACAAATATCACATATGGGGCACAAACGTCACATATTAGTGTGATATGTCATATGTAAATGGCCATGATCACAGATAAGGTGCAAATGCAATATATTAATTACAAATAACACAGATAACTCATAGATAGCAAGGGAATGCAGCCGCTAAGATATGTCTGCCCTTTTTTAGCTATCTTCGCAGCCTTGAAAGAGTCTCACAATTTCTTATAGATGATTATTGCCCATGGGAAATGATCAACCAAATCTATCTGAGTCATATACTTGAACATATGTCACGGTGCATTCATCCAAGCCGTTGGAGTCCATATCATTGTGAGTTGATAAAGGATTTGAAGCATAACAAAATCTGAAATACCCGATTTCTTTTTGACTGAACCAATTTATCCAATAAGGCCTCAAGGTAATCTCGGCTACTCTTGTATTTTTCTTGTTGCTGAAGTATGTAGTCCATATCCTATTCGTCGTATCACGATTCCCTTCCGATTTCTCTCCTTCATCCTTAAGCCGGGTATGTTTTAGCACCCAATTTACATCAAATGCGTATGCTTGTTTAGTCCCCGTTTGGTTATCCTTGAGAAAAAACTTTCCCGTGGCTAAATCTAGATGATCTAGTAGTAGCATGATCGTGGCTTTATCGGATGGAATTGCTCCAATAAAAAACTTAGAGGATCCGTAAGTCTTCTAATGTTCAACCCTCATTCGTGGAACAATTCCATCTATGAATTCACAATATCCACATATATTACAACAAATTCTGATATCACACTTACTGTAAAACACAACACAAGAGATACTAGTTCTAATATGGATAAATTCACAATGCCAATCAAATTAAATGAACAAATGTGAATAATTCAGTTGATACTTACAACTCAGGCTTTATTATTATTGATTCAGATGACTAAGATGATGAATTCACCATCCTATATTTTTAGAGGCGAGTGTCACTGTTCGGTGAAGAAGAGGTACTCCAGCGGACGGTGAGCTTGCGGTCAGCGGGGGTCCTTGTCGGCGGACGACGAGCAGACGAGGACGACGAGCGGACGAGCGGACGACGAGCGGACGAGCAGCCAAGCAAATACTAAGATTTGAGAGTTGACGAAGATGATTCAAAGGAGAGTCGGCGAAGACAACGAGCGGTGGTGGTCTTGAGAGGAAGAGGGTTTCTGTATAAGTGCTGGGGGTAGTCTTCGTCGAAGACGACGAAGACTAAGATGAAGTCGGGGAAGACGATTCAAAGGTTTGTCATCAGTGACGGTCTTGAGAGGAAGAGGGTTTTGAAAATGAGAAAATTGGTTGCAGACGTCGAGGGTTTCGAAAATCGTGCTCAGAAAGGGAGTGTGGGAGTAGTATTTTTTTAGTTTTAAATTAGGAAGGGTAATTTGGGAATACCTTTATTAGGTAGTGGGTCTGTACACTATTTGGGGAGTTAGTTGCACTTATGTTTCTATATAAGGGCTTGGGAAAATTGGTTTTTGGGCTGGGGAGGAGGATGCATAGCCCAATTTTTTTTAGTTCCTACAAGCAATTTTCCCTAGATTCTTTCAGTGCGACTATTTCTTTTCCGACCATAATCATCTATTATTTCGATATATGACTACAGTTTCTCTTTATGAAGAGTGATAATGTGTGTAAATTTGAGATGAGTCGTAGCTGTCTGTCTACACTAGTAGAAAAACTACCAATCTAGACGGAACAACCTAGACAAAAAAAAAATTCGTCTAGGTTGAATCAAACTAGACGGAAATTTTCCGTCTAGGTTGATTCGTCTAGTTTGGATCAAACTAGATGGAAAATTTCGTCTAGTTTGACAAACTAGACGGAAAAGTCAACTGTTCGCGGGAAAAATCGTGTCTTTCTTCATTATTGATTCCATTGTCATCTTAAATAACAGCTTTTTTTAGTTACAAAGATCCGGTCTTTTTATAAGATCCGGTTACAACGAAAATCAAAGAAAATAAAAGAAAAATTACAACTTTCTCCTTGTTTGTCGAACAAATCGCGAGCTCCTGTTTTGCGGTCGCTCGCTTTGTGGGTTCTTCGCCTGCGCTGGGGTTAATCCGTGGACCACCGCGCGATCTAGATCCGGTCGGATCTACACAGTACAACGGGTATTATTTCACCAAGGAAATAATAGCCGGGGGGATTGGTTCACCAAGGAAACAATCGCCCAAATCTCGGGATCAAAGACCAAGCTTTGATCCGGAGTGTACCTGCGTAGATCTGAGATCCGGTCCTCTCGAACTCTTGCCTTATTTGGCATTGACGATCGCCGAGCACCAGATCTGGATGAGCAAGTCCTCGAAGTCCTAAAGCTTGAATCTTTTTTAGATCTGAGTCTTCAATCCAGCAGGGCTTCGCCTCCAAAAAATCCAACCTTTTCAAATGAACAAAGGGGAGCCTATTTATAGGCTTTCTGAACTGTGCCCGCGCACAGATCTGGGTCGGCCACCCATGGGTGGCCGGCACTGGGCCGAGCCCCCCTTGGGTTTTATCGTTTTGTCGTTTGCTCCGTGATTCCCGTTGTGTGGTTGATTTGGACTCTGATCTGTTGATCTGATTTGGCAGTGAATCTGATTCCTGTTTTGGCAGTAAATCCACTTCTGGGTTCGAGTCCGAAACTGATCTTAATTCGGTCGTGATTCATCCGAGTCTGCTCTTGTTTGAATGACTCGTTGATTCCCCGAACTGTTGGCTTGATCCCACGCGCGAATGGATGTATTCCGTTGCTTGCGTGCGATTCGTCAACCTCGTGGTCCGTCGGTTTGTGCCGAGCTATGCTAAGGGACCTATAAGTAATTTTATACGCCTACAGATACCCCCTCCAAAGTATTTTAGCCTCGTTCTTTTATAGAAGAGTCTGGAATACTTTGGATATGATTGTCCCAACCTTCAGTCGGTGTAACGGGACTTTGGAATGGCTTCCGTTCTTGATTCCTTCAATCCTCCAGGCTATTCGGTGCTTTGTCGAATGTCTGTAAGAGTTCCGGTGCTGCATTTATTGTCTGACCGTTGTCGGAATTTCGAATTTGAAGTCGATTCCTGATTTTCTGATTTTTAGCTCGTGCTTGTTGGTTCAACATGTTGGCGTTGAGTTCTCATTTGCGACGCGTTGTCCGGCGTGGTATTGTTGAGTTATCCTTAAGAATATTTTTAGAAAAAATATTCTCTAGGAACTTCTCAAAATATAGGGAATAGTTTATACTCTTATACCTTATTGGAGTATTAAGAAGCAGTTTATACTCGTATACTTTTCGGAGTATTGATTCTTTCATTGCAACACATTGATCGGCGTTGACCTAGGGTTACGCGTTGTCCGGCGTTGACCCTAGGGTTTCGAATGTCGTTGGATGCTCAAAGGCTACCCGGCGACACGTGTTAGGTGTTGACTTTAGGATTTTTGGCTAACCCCCAGCCTTTAACGGGTTTGATTAGCCTTTACCGACTACCGTTTGAGTCGGGCTAGCATGCGGATTATGTAAATCCGTTTCGCATGTGACGTTGTGCTAAGAGAGTTAACGCTCTTAGTGCTACGATATTGAATACGTAGACTTCGTCTTTCTCACGGGAATAGACTACCCGGCGACGCGTGTTAGGCGTTGACTTTAGGAGGCTAACCCCCAGCCTTCAACGGGTTTGATTAGCCTTTACCGACTACCGTTTGAGTCGGGTTAGCATGCGGATTGTCTAAATCCGTTCCGCATGTGACGTTGTGCTAACGGAATGAACTCCCTTAGACTCGCTGCTACGACTTTGAATACGTAGACTTTGCCATTGTTACGGGAATAGGCTACCCGACAACGTGTATTAGATGCTGATTTATCCCTACTTAGGCTTCGGGATAAAATACCCCAGAATCGAGCTCTGGTGTCTTTTTCTACGGAGCAAGACTAAACCGGCAATTCTCTTAGACTTTGTGCTATGATGTTGAATACATAGGCTTTACCATTGTTATGGGAATAGGCTACCCAGCAACGTGTATTAGACGTTGACTTATCCCTACTTAGGCTTCGGGATAAAAATACCCCAGACTGGTATTCTGGTGTCTTTTTCAATCGGTAAAAGACTAAACCGGCGACGCGTGTTAGGCGTCGGCATATCCTTTCTTAGGATTCAGGATGAAATTCCCCATGCGTGTAAGGCATGGATTTTGGTGTTATTAATAACAACCTGCCACAATGTTGAATATGTGGACGGATGTTCTTTTCAACGGTTAAGAACTAACCGGCAGCGCGGGTTAGGCACAGACTTATCCTTGCTTAGGTTTCAGGATAGAATACCCCAGAATCGAACCCTGGTGTCTTTTTGTACGGAAAAAGACTAAACCGGCAACGCGTGTTAGGCGTTGACTTATCCCTACTTAGGATTCGGGATAAAATTCCCTGTACCTGTGAGGCACAGATTTTGGGATTTGAAAAAGGTGGTGTCTTCTCTTGGGGCAAAGACGAACCCGAAATGGGAGAGGAAGAATTTTATATTCTATCTCCCGACAATGAAGAAGAAGAATTTTATATTCTATCTTCAACTGGAAAGGAGACTCGAGGTGGGATCTCCACCCCCAGAATCCGGAAAGGTGAAACTGAGAGTGGGATCTCCACTCCGAGAATCGAAAAGATTCGGATAACCCTAACTGTCGGAAGGTTTGATTACCGAACTAAAGATGAATTTCTCGTTTATCGAGAGTGAATTGCGGTTTTGGTCCTAACTGTAGGAAGGTTTGACCAAGCAGGAGTTTGAGATGACCCTAACTGTAGGAAGGTTTGATCACTCGATTTGAAAGTGGACCTCTCGTTCATTGGAGGAATCGAGAGGGGATTTTGACTGTGGTCCTAACTGTAAGAAGGTTTGACCAAGTGGGTGTTTTGAGACAATCCTAACTGTAGGAAGGTTTGATCGCTCAATTTGTGGACCTCTCGTTCATTGGGGGAATCGAGAGGGGATTTTGACTGTGGTCCTAACTGTAAGAAGGTTTGACCAATTGGGAATTTTATGTCCAGACTCTAACAGAGAGAGTGTTGAGTGCACAGACACGGTGAGAATTTGAATGGGAGTTCTTATTCATTACATTGCTGTGGTTTTGGGAACTTCCCGTTACATAAATCGTCCACCCCCAGTTTCCTCTGCGGAACTGGTTCGGACATTATTATCAGTTACCTAACCGGGTTATTCTTAAGAATATTAGCTTAATATTCTCCAGGAACTTCCCGTCAAAAGTGGGGAAACAGTTTAGACTCATATACCTATTGGAGTATCAGGGAGCAGTTTAACCTCTTATACCGGTCGGAGGATTGAGAAGCAGTTTATACTCATATACTCTTCGGAGTCTTAAGAAGCAGTTTATACTCTTATACTTATCGGAGTGGTGCCGTTCTCAACTGGCTTACCTTAGCGTTATGACGCCGGCTTCAACCAAGGTCTGAATGCTATTCTTGAGAGCAATATGACGCCGGCTTCAACCAAGGTTTGGATGCTATTCTTGAGAGCAAAGTAATCCTTAGTGGGATGAACGACCCTTCTGTGGTATGCACAGTACTTTGGATCCGTCGTGTTGTCAGTTTCCTCCTGATTTGTGATAGGTGGTAGCTTGATCTTGTTACTTTCAAAGAGGGATTCGAAGATGGCTGGAACGTCTTCGTCCTTGAAAGAGTACTCTTTTTGGAGTCTCGGACCCGAAGTCTTTTGCTACCTTCGGGATTGCTGTTGTGACGTTTGATTAGCACCATCAGCAGCTGCATTCGGAGGATTAACCGTCGGTCAGTTCCTCTCGGCCTTCTTCCTTCGGAGGAAGCGTTCGGCTTGTTCACCGCGCACCTTCAAGTCTTTCCAAGTGTCAGACGGTGCTGTTCCCATTGCTTCCAACACGTCCAGTGCAAGGTTGTTGTGGCAAGTCTGGAGAATGAACTCCTCAGTGATCGGGTCCCGACAATTCATCGCCTTGTTCCGGAACCTTTTGACGAAGGTGTCGACCAACTCCCCGTCTTTTTTGTTTTTCATCAAGCAACGTTCCGATGGATATTTCGGTGTCGTCGTCGAAGAAATTGCCGAGGAACTTAGTTTCCATGTCGTCCCAGCTGCTCACGCTTCCTGGCTTGAGGCGACGATACCAATCGAAGGCGGCTCCACGAAGAGTGCCAACGAAGGACCGTACCATCAGAGGTTCATTACCAGAGATGACACCCAGGTGCGATTTGAAGTAAATCAAATGCTGAGTGGGTGAACCCATCCCATTAAACGGCGTGAAGTTAATCAGATTGAACTTCGCCGGATATGGGATCGATTCCCAGAGCAGGAATCCGATTCTTCATCTTCTGACGGTAATCTTGTCCGAACCCTACCATAAGTTCCTCGTATGATGGCTCCGGACTGCAGACGGGTTACACACCGGGGTACTTCCGGAATTGACTCGGGGTTCTCCTGTGTCGACGTCCCTTTGCTGGTCATATTCGTGGTGACCCTCGGAAATTCTCCTTCCTCGACTACCCTTCTTCTTTGTCGAAAACGCCTAGGCCTTGGTTTTGGCGTTTCGGTGGTAAGCCTTTCGAAAACCGAAATTCTTTCGGGGACCGTCTTGATGCAGTTGCACTTAGACAGTACCGTCCGAATGAGCTTTGAACAAGGGCACTGAGTTTCTAGCCTTCGAGGACTTCTCTTTCTGGCTTTGCTCGTAGCCCCAGCACGATAGTACAGCTCTTCCGTTTGAAAGTCGGAGCAACCTATCGTGTGTTGGCACGATTTCTCAGGTATAACGCAATCATCATCAGACGATAACATTTCCTTCTGAGAGTGAATTACCTTCTTCGGACTTTCGAGAGTCACGCGCCTCGCAACGCGCCTTTGTGGGCGTGAATTCTCAACGAGCTCCTGGACTTCAATGCGCAAGGTAGTGCGCTTGGGTGCCATGATTTCTTTGTCATGTTGAGGTTTGCGGCGACCCCCAGCATGTTGATTCGTTCGGGGATTTCTTAGCGGACCCAAACGTCCTTGGATTGGAGTTTTGCTTCGCTCGTCGGGAATTGGACCGAGGCGCTCCAAGACTGACTTTCTCCTTCGGGAGGATTCTGCATGATCTCCCGGAGCAGTTGTGGAAATCATCGGCGGTTTGGATTGATTTGCCGGAAGTTGAACTTTCGACGACTGCAGTTGACGCTCTTTGGTCTGAACCGCCGCTTCAGACTTCGGCCTCCAAACTTTGCGAGTTGGTGGCGCTTCTCCGTCTACCCTTCTGCAGCTTTCTACGGCTTCTCGGCTTGAGCCGCGCCTAGCGCTGATAGTGCGCGGCGCTTTGCGAATGCGTTCCTCCCAGCGATGACCGTTCCGTTGAACACGGACCCACCTCCATTGTTGGCGGCTTGGAGGAACCACATTCATCGATTGTTGGGGCTTTTGCCTCCTCTGTTCTTCAGATCCGCATTAATAGCGGATCCCGTCAACAACCTCCATGGCTTTGCGAATTGTTTCGCAATGGCGTTGACGTTGCCTT
The DNA here is from genome assembly GCF_001876935.1 of Asparagus officinalis. Lineage (NCBI taxonomy): Eukaryota > Viridiplantae > Streptophyta > Magnoliopsida > Asparagales > Asparagaceae > Asparagus > Asparagus officinalis. Next base: position 74,085,758 of record NC_033794.1, on the reverse strand, counting down.
GGTCCGGGCCTCTTCGATGAGAGTCACCACGCCCCTCGCCTGCGGCAGAAGGGTTGGCCAGAGCAGATCCACCTGGTTGGTGATTTGGAGAATCTCACCTGATGCGACTTTGGCATCAAAACGGGGCGAGATCCTTCGTTGGTATTTTCGAACGTCTTCGTACAACTGAGCCTTTTCCTCGTTGGAGAGAAGCTTCTTGGACTTGCGGGGGGAGTAGATTCCAAGATGAGGATGAAGGTTTCCTCGCACTTTTTTGTCGACTCATACTCGCTCTCTCCTCGACCGGGATCGAGATCCGCGGACTGCGATCGGCAACGATCTCGGCAGGAGATCGGGGCTCCGCACTGTGCGTCGCCAGTTGTTCGGGCGGGAACAAGATCGTGTCTTTCTTCATTATTGCATTCGCATGTGTCACTCTAATTAACCAGCTTTTTTAGTTACAACAGATCCGATTTTAAAGATCCGGTTACAACGAAAATCAAGAAAATTAAAAGAAAAATACAAACTTTCTCCTTGTTGTCGGAAACAACTCGCGAGCTCCTGTTTTGGCGGTCGCTCGCTTTGTGGGTTCTTCTTCGCCTGCGCGCGGGGTAATTCCGTGGACCACCGTGCGATCTAGATCCGGTCGATCTACGCAGTACGACGGGTATTATTTCACCAAGGAAATAATAGCCGGGGATTGGTTTTCACCAAGGAAACAATCCCTCCACAATCCGGGATCAAAGACCAAGCTTTGCATCCGGAGTGTACCTGCGTAGATCTGCAGATCCCGGTCCTCTCGACTCTTGCCTTATTTGGCGTTTGACGATCACGCAGACACCAGATTGGATGACGCAAGTCCTCGCAGTCCTAAGCTTTGATAGCTTTCTTTAGATCTGAGTCTTCAATCCAGCAGGGCTTCGCCTCCAAAAAATCCAACATTTTCAAATGCAACAAGGGGAGCCTTTTATAGGCTCTCCTGAACTGTGCCGCGCACAGATCTGGGTCTGCCACCCACGGTGGCTCGCCTTGCCGAGCACCTTGGTCTTGTTCGTTTTGGGTCTTTTGCTCCGTGGATTCCGGTTGTGCGGTTGATTGACTCTTGATCTGTTGACTATTGGTAATGAATCTGATTCCTGTTTTGGCAGTAAATCCACTTGCTGGGTTTCGAGGTCGAAACTGATCTTTGATTCAGTCGTGATTCATCCGACGCCTCTTGTTTGAAATGACTCGTTTGATTGCCCCGAAACGTTGGCTTTGATCCGCACGCGCGAATGGATGTATTTCCGTTGCTTGCGTGCGATTCGTCAACAGTGACCCGGGAGATGGTAGGGCGGGAAGCAGCAGAGCAACATGTAAGAGCAGAGAAGGTCGTAGGCGGACATAGTAAAAGGAGCGTCAACCTCGTGGTCCGTCGGTTTGTGCCGAGCTATGGCCTAAGGGACTATAAGCAATTTTATATGCCTACATCAACTAGACAGGAATTCCGTCTAGGTTGCCTCAGGGCAACTTAATGCCCTACATTCCAGCCGTCAGGCCCCTAATCAACCTCGCCCCTCCCCCTCTCTCTTACTCTCCCCTCCCCCCTCTCAAACCCCCCTCCCCTGGCCCTCCGTCGCCGCGCCCTCCCCTTACGCCCGCCTCGACGCCTCCTTCCGCCTCATTTCGCCTCCTCCTCCCCTCCCAACCCCCTTCCCCTATCGACCCTCACTCCCCTTACCCCTCCGGAGCCCCCCTTCTCCTCCTTTCCCCCCTCCCCTCGAGCCCCCCTCCGCCCTCCCAGACCCCCCTCCCCCCTCCCCCTCCTTGGCACCCCCCCCCTTTCCCCCCTCCCTTCTTACCCTCATGGCAGCCCCCTCCCTCTTCCCCTCCTCCCCCTCCATGGTAGCCCCCTCCCCTTCCTTACAGGCCCCTTCACCCTCCCCCGCGCCTCCTCCACCCTTCCCTAATTTTCCTATAGGTCAGTCAGATCACCAAGCGTGTCCCGTTGTTTCATTAAAAGAAAAATACAAACTTTCTCCTTGTTGTCGGAAACAACTCGCGAGCTCCTGTTTTGGCGGTCGCTCGCTTTGTGGGTTCTTCTTCGCCTGCGCGCGGGGTAATTCCGTGGACCACCGTGCGATCTAGATCCGGTCGATCTACGCAGTACGACGGGTATTATTTCACCAAGGAAATAATAGCCGGGGATTGGTTTTCACCAAGGAAACAATCCCTCCACAATCCGGGATCAAAGACCAAGCTTTGCATCCGGAGTGTACCTGCGTAGATCTGCAGATCCCGGTCCTCTCGACTCTTGCCTTATTTGGCGTTTGACGATCACGCAGACACCAGATTGGATGACGCAAGTCCTCGCAGTCCTAAGCTTTGATAGCTTTCTTTAGATCTGAGTCTTCAATCCAGCAGGGCTTCGCCTCCAAAAAATCCAACATTTTCAAATGCAACAAGGGGAGCCTTTTATAGGCTCTCCTGAACTGTGCCGCGCACAGATCTGGGTCTGCCACCCACGGTGGCTCGCCTTGCCGAGCACCTTGGTCTTGTTCGTTTTGGGTCTTTTGCTCCGTGGATTCCGGTTGTGCGGTTGATTGACTCTTGATCTGTTGACTATTGGTAATGAATCTGATTCCTGTTTTGGCAGTAAATCCACTTGCTGGGTTTCGAGGTCGAAACTGATCTTTGATTCAGTCGTGATTCATCCGACGCCTCTTGTTTGAAATGACTCGTTTGATTGCCCCGAAACGTTGGCTTTGATCCGCACGCGCGAATGGATGTATTTCCGTTGCTTGCGTGCGATTCGTCAACAGTGACCCGGGAGATGGTAGGGCGGGAAGCAGCAGAGCAACATGTAAGAGCAGAGAAGGTCGTAGGCGGACATAGTAAAAGGAGCGTCAACCTCGTGGTCCGTCGGTTTGTGCCGAGCTATGGCCTAAGGGACTATAAGCAATTTTATATGCCTACATCAACTAGACAGGAATTCCGTCTAGGTTGCCTCAGGGCAACTTAATGCCCTACATTCCAGCCGTCAGGCCCCTAATCAACCTCGCCCCTCCCCCTCTCTCTTACTCTCCCCTCCCCCCTCTCAAACCCCCCTCCCCTGGCCCTCCGTCGCCGCGCCCTCCCCTTACGCCCGCCTCGACGCCTCCTTCCGCCTCATTTCGCCTCCTCCTCCCCTCCCAACCCCCTTCCCCTATCGACCCTCACTCCCCTTACCCCTCCGGAGCCCCCCTTCTCCTCCTTTCCCCCCTCCCCTCGAGCCCCCCTCCGCCCTCCCAGACCCCCCTCCCCCCTCCCCCTCCTTGGCACCCCCCCCCTTTCCCCCCTCCCTTCTTACCCTCATGGCAGCCCCCTCCCTCTTCCCCTCCTCCCCCTCCATGGTAGCCCCCTCCCCTTCCTTACAGGCCCCTTCACCCTCCCCCGCGCCTCCTCCACCCTTCCCTAATTTTCCTATAGGTCAGTCAGATCACCAGCGTGTCCGTTGTTTCATCTGCTTAAAAGGTATGATTTTTCTTCTGAGCTTTAGAATTTTTAATATTATTATTATTTATTGTTGAATTTAGTTTAAAAACCCTAATTTATGATAAAAAATAAATGAGTTCAATTCTGAAAACCCTAAGTCAACTACATGTTAATTCATTTGAATATCACTAATAATCATATTTTTTTAAAGCACTTATAAACCCTAACTCATTTAAGTTTCATTCGTGCTATAAGTAGGTGTGATTATTTAAGTTTGTGATGTGAAAATATATGAAATAAATTTTTTAAAAAAATATAGTGATATATAATACATTATAATTTTTTATAATGTGTTATAATCCAATTTAAGTGAATAAAAAAATAACGTTATCCCAAGACTTCCGTCCAGTAATTACATCCAATTCGTTGGACTTATAATATATGATATACGACTCAGATTTGGGTAGGAGACGAAGTTTTCTGCCAAAAATGAGTGTTTATTTTATATTATATGAATACAAAATTAGTACTAAAATTTGTAATTATTGGATCTGTCCTTCTCGGACGGGTTAGGAATATAGTAGTGCATACATCCAACTTTGTATACTTTGTATATTTTTATTCTTAAAAGTTTTGGCAGCACGTATTCGTTGTTCTCCGTGTACAATAAGCGTATGTTATTCTGCGTTTTGAGTTATTGCTGATACGCATAATAACATCCGCACAGTATATAGGGAGAACAACGGGTAGGTGCTGCCGAAATTTTCAAGAAATAAAAATATACAAAGTATATAAAGTTAGATGTTAGCACTACTATATTCTTAATGGATAGAAGCCTTCCTATGATAACTGCTAGATTAGTGTAATTAGTTTCTACGTATGAGTTAAATGATATATGAATGTATGTTTGATTTGTGTTGAATGTATAAGAGTCATGGATATATTAGTAGTTGTGAGACTAATCGTATTTAATAATTATATATAATTTATAGATGAGGATAATTCCTGAAAAATCATGGATAGATATCTCACGGCATCATAGATTTTGTGACACACAATACAAGGAGGGATGTGAAGCCTTCATGCGATATGCGGAAATAAATCCGAGAAATTTAAGAAGTGGTGCTATGTATTGTCCTTGTTGTAGGTGTAGGAATTTGAAGCTGCTGAATAGAAATGATATACGGATTCACCTAATGAAATCACGTTTTGATGAAAAATATAAATATTAGAACTGGCATGGGGAAGGTATCACTGAAGATGAGGATCCAAATATGCGTGTTGGTACGTCCGGTGGCCAACGAATAGATGACACAGAAACAATGTTGAATGATATTTTTCCTCGACCTACAGAATACGATGTTGATGATCATGTCGAGGATGATATCGGAGATGAAAGTGAAGATGATATCGGAGTTGAAGTTGAAGAGGTAGGAGATGTCAAAAGTGCTGAAAATATTGATGATATGCATTCCTCCGCAGAAATAAAGTAAATAATGGAGTTACTTGAAGATAGTGAAAAGGATTTATATGAGGGATGTACCGAGTACTCCATATTTTTATTTATGCTAAAACTCTTACATATTAAGACACTTAGTGGTATGTCAGATAATTATTTTGAAATGCTTCTTGATTTGCTTCGGACTATAATTCCTGGATGAGAGAATAGCATACCCCAAACAACTTATCAAGCTGAGAAGATTGTCTCTGCTCTGGATCTTGATTATAATAAGATTGATACATGTCCGAATGATTGTATTTTGTACCACAAAGCTAATAAAGACCTTCAAGAGTGTTCGACATGTGGAGTTTCTAGGTGGAAGCAGCGCACAAATTCTTCAACAAGGATTACAACAGAGACAAGGATAACATAGAAGAAAATTCCAGCCAAGGTGCTTTGACATTTTCTATTGGCTCCTAGATTGCAAAGATTGTACATGAACAAGGAAACAACAAAGAATATGAGGTGGCACAAGGAAGATTGAGTAGACGATGGTAAATTGAAACATCCTACTAATGCTTTAGCTTGAAAGCATATTGATAAAATTTATCCTCGTTTTGTCGAAGATTACAAAAATGTAAGACTGGGTCTATCAAGCGACAGATTGAATCCATTTGGGGTAATAAGCTCTGGTTGGTCTACGTGGCCAGTTGTATTAAATAACTTACCTCCATTACTTTGTATGAAACAATCATTTATGATACTTTCATTACTGATACTCGGTAAGCATGCACCGGGAAATGATATTAATGTCTACTTAGAGCCTCTAATTGATGAGCTGAAACAATTATGGTCTAAGGGTATTTTAGCATATGATGCCCATTTAAAAGAGTCGTTTAGATTACGTGCTATTTTATTATAGACGATTAATGAATTTCCAGCTTATGCTAATCTATCCGGGTACTCTACGAAGGGCAAGTGTGCTTGTCCTGTATGTGGTCCGGAATTTAAAGCTCTTCAATTACCACATAGTCGAAAGAGTTGTTATTGGTTTAATCGAAGGTGGTTGCCCTTGAGTCATAAGTACAGAAAATTATCAGCTATGTTTGATGACACAGTTGAGAAAAGAATGAAGCCGTGTCAACTGACAGGTAATGAGATCGTAAAATTACTTGAGGGGTTTCCAAAAGTTGTGTTTAGAAAAATCGCTATTCTAAATTTAACCCGCTCGGAGTAAAATATTACTTAAAGTCAAAAAAGCCATTGAAGCGTAAGCGAAAGGTCCGTAAAATGCAAGTTGAGGACGAAGCCCAAAAATTACCTAGAGGATGAACTAAATTTAGTATCTTTTTTCAGCTACCTTACTGGAAAAATCTTAAAATTTGGCACAACTTAGATTTTATGCATATTGAGAAAAATATATGTGATAACATAGTATCACCTCTCCTACAAAATGCAAACAAGTCGAAGGATGACCTACGGGCGTGTCAAGATCTGACTGCTTTGAATATCCGAAATGATTTGCAAGCTCAAGATGTTGGCTTTAAAAAATTAAAGTTTCCTCCGTCTCGTGTTACAATGTTAAATGAGCAGATGCAACAATTTTGTGAAATTCTCAAATCGGTAAAGTCATCGGATGGTTACTCTGCTAACATTTCAAATAATATCCAGGTGCAAGAGAGGAAGCTCTTAGGTCTGAAGACCCATGATTATTACGTTCTTCTCCATCAATTGCTCCCTGTTGTAATTCGTAACAATATGGAGAAAGAAGCGTCGAAGATTATTATTGAGTATTGTGGATTTTTTAGAAAATTATGCTCTAAAGTCATAGATGTAGATGAATTTAAAAAACTTAAAGCCAAGGTCCGAGTTACTCTATGCAATATGGAAGTAATATTTCCTCCTTTATTTTTTATAATTATGGTTCATCTTACCCAACATCTTGCAAGAGGGGTTAGAATCACCGGTCCTGTTACTTATCGTTGAATGTATTCGATTGAAAAATAATTTACAAATTTTCTTATATTTATTAATTGTATATGCGTTTTTAAAATTATCATGCTAATAATTAACTTTTATGATTCTAAGATACTTGGGCTCTATGAAACACAATGTTTGCAATCGAGCTTGTCCCGAGGGCTCGATAGCTGAAGGATACGTGGCTAACGAATGCTTTGTGTTTGCATCATGTTACATGAGCCAGAAGAAAACCACATCACAAGCACCTGATAAGGAGAGGAAGCGTAAAAAATATCCGAGATCTCTCTTAGATCAATTTCATGCATATGTGTTGGAAAACCTTGATATGTTCGCAGACTATCGAAGGTAACAAATAAAATCAGTAATATAGATGAGAAATATTTATTTTACGTATAGTTTATCAATACGAACTTATATATTATTTATATAGGTGACATCTGGAGAAGCTTAAGAATGAAACAACCGGTAGGAATGCATCGCATAATATTCAGAAATAATATAAGAAATAATTTTCTGATTGGTTAAGAATTGATGTAAGTATTTTATAATTAATTATTGAACATTCATAATATAACATCACCTAAATATTCTCAAATTGTTTGTCTTAGCTAGGTTGAAAAATCACTTCTTGATGGTACTACATTATCAAATGAAATTATTATCCATGCACAACGCCCTTATCATAAAGTGAGATGTTATAATAAGCATTTGGTCAATAAATATAAATTTCGAACGCTAGAGACTGATGATAGGAGGGTAACTCAAAACAGTGGGGTTATGGGCTTGTTTGCTCAAGAATGTTTTTCAAGTATAAGAGATCAGAATCCAATTCTAGCTGACATACTATATTATGGCCAATTAGAAGATATTGTTGAGGTAATTTCTGGGTTTGGTAAACCAAAACAATGTATGTACACAATGTTCAAGGTTCGGTGGTGTCCTGTAAAAAAGCAAAAGGATCATAATGGATTTACACTAGTCAGTCTCCACCGAGAAGTATATACGGATGAGAAATTCATTTTCGCAGAACAATCTAATCAGTGCTTCTTTGTGAAAGATCCGAATGTCATGTATAATTGGGTGGTTTTGTACAAGGAGCCAAGATCTGATGTTCTTCCTAATAACAAAGAAAAAAATATTAAAGAAAGTGAAGATAATTATAGTGAACTAATTGGGTCATCTGATGATGTTTGGTAAGAATTTTCTTACACACAGAATATGACGCTGGATGTAGGTATGAACTATATATGTTACACTGTATTACTGATTTTTAGCTTATCATAATAAAAACAATAATGCATTTCATAATAACATATCTCATTAGCTTGTATACAATTCTTTCTTAACTATGTTAATAATTAAATTTGCAGATGAGGAGGGTGAGGAGGCTCTTTGACCCGGAGGGTGATCGATCACAGAGTATCATCCCAGGTAGTGGTGCTGATGATACACTACCATCTCCGGATACAGGTATAAAAATTAATTAATATTTTAATATATTTTATAAATTATTAGTTATTTAGCTCATAGTGTTCATTTGTTGCAGATGCGGGTTACTCATCACCCGGCCCCTCTGATGCAGCACTAGAACCATCCTCCGACGCAGATATTCAATATTTAATAATTATAATGGTTAATTAAAAATTCATATTAATGATTCTCCTTTCTTATGTTGGTGCTTCTTGGACCCCCGACATATCCATCCTATACATTCCATACTAACCTACGGTTGAAGACACAGGACTATCTCAGTTTACCCTTACCTCCGGACTCTCATAAGTCCAAGGCTGACTCAAGGAAGTACCACCCACGTGCTGCGAGAAAGTTAGAGGAAATGCTTCCTTTGTTGGAGACTAGGAAAGCTGTTGCACTTGCAGCAAAAGAAAGAGAGATAACAAATGGTAAATTGTATAAATACTTTTAATTTTCACATTTATATATTATATGATATGTTATCATGTTATTATTGTAGGCGCTAAGTGAGATCGCGTAGAGAACAGATGTGGCGGAGGTAAGCCTGAATCTAAACAATCGCCTAGAGGAATGAGGGCGATAATTCGGTAGAATAGTCCTAATTTACCCGTTGGTCCTTGGTCGACCCGATTGAATGCATATATTGGGGTTCTCGTGCGTAGAGCGAACATTATCAACCCTTATTTTCATTTCCGAGAATTACCATGGACCGCATACGAGGCGATATGGACTGAGCTTATGATAAGTGCATATTGCTTTAGATTTTCATAATAATTAGTAATTGATATTAAATTATCCTTAATAAATGTGTATGTAAATCTACAGGACTGCTTCTGCCATTAGTAATTGATATTAAATTATCCTTAATAAATGTGTATGTAAATCTACAGGACTGCTTCTGCCTTGAGGACTTTGAGGGGGCTTGGAATTATGTGTTGTAAATCTACAGGACTGCTTCTGCCTTGAGGACTTTGAGGGGGCTTGGAATTATGTGTTTAATGTCAAGATTGAAGCAGTCCTCAAACAATGGAGGCATGAGATCAAATATGAAACCTATGACATGTATGAGGAGGACTGGCAGAGGTTTTTAAACCTCGATGACCGGGTTGATGAGATTCATTTCACGGCTCTCCTCATGTATTGGGACAACGATACCGCCAAGGTTAGTTTCATAAAAATTACTTTATAAGTTTAAGATATTATTTCATTGCATATTTATAGATATTTTTTTAAAAATAAATCCACGAAGGAGTCAGAAAATAGAAGAAAGAAGCTGTATGACCACCACTTGGGCTCACACTCCTATGCCAATCTGGAGGATGTTTATTGTCAGGATACGGTATATGTTATTTAAAGCTTTAAATAATCTTAATGCTTAGTATGATTATGAAATCTCATAATTTATAATATGACAGAGAAAATCATTAATGCCGATACACTTGAGGGCAAAAACGGCGTATGGTACTTTCCGTGATAGATATAAGAGTGATGGGAAGAATCGGGATAAGATCAAGGCAAATCTCGAGTTGGTGGTGAGACTTATACATATCTTGAGTAGTATTATTAACTATATTTTGTTGTTAATATTACGAGGAAATGAGAACACAAATAATATGATCTTTACCTTGAATTAACTATAGATTTATGCTTTAGGAGGGATTTGAGGCAGCATCCAAGGAGACTGCATCTGTGTACATTTCGCAGGAGGATGAACAAACTGAGCCGGACCCTCACATGCTTTATGCAGAGGAGAATATCACTCTCACACAGAACCTGATGGGTCATAATAGGTATGGATGGTAAAAAATCAAACCAATTTGAATACTACATACTATTTATATTTGTTTACCATTATTGAATTCGAGAGCAAAATTTAATATTTATTTCTCCCAAATAATAGGAGAGGAAGATATCCTCTGCATGGTGTTGGATCTTCACCCGGCATAAGCGTGAGATCATCCACAGCATCCTCCACGCCATCTACATCAATGAGAGCAACCACAAGTAGTTTCCAGGCTATGCCATTTGTCGCACGTATCTCTGCGTATTTGATTGACAAGATTGACCCGGTAGTTTCCAGGCTATGCCATTTGTCGCACGTATCTCTGCGTATTTGATTGACAAGATTGACCCGGAGCTGCATATTCAGGTGACTAATGTATTTGATTGACAAGATTGACCCGGAGCTGCATATTCAGGTGACTAATGAGATGACTAGAGTTACGCTGATGGAGAACTCGATGGACGATCTCATGGGGTATGTTATATAATATTTAGGCGGTGCGATTCCTTATAGCGTGTATGGTGGTATCATACGGATCATAAGCTCGGTTGGCGATAATTCCGACGCTAAACAGAGCAACGCTCAGGTACCTTATTTTTTTCTTATATTTATAAATTTATTTTTATTTAATATGTTATCAAACACCACATATTTATTATTCAATTGAACATTCAGAGTGGAGATATAAGAGGGAGCAACACCCGTTCTCGAAACCGGGATAGAGATACTGCCGACGACGACAATAGGTGAGGTTTTTTATTTTTAATGCAATAAACAGGTTTATTTGTTATAACACTATATATATTCATGTCATGTATCCTATCTTATTCATGTACATTGTTAGTATATATGCTGTTGGATGTATATATTAGATGGATTTGGTTGATGTATATTTTGGAGTGGATGGTTGGATTTGTGCATTGTGTTGGATTTGATTATATTTGGTTTTAAATTGAATTGTTATGAATTTTGATTATATTTGGATGGTTGGATGTATTCATGTGTACAGAAAAATACAAATTATAATTAATTTGTTTTGCTAAAAAAATATCAACCTAGACGGAATTCCATCTAGGATGACTCAACCTAAACGGAATTCTGTCTAGCTTGTCATAATCAATCTAGACGGAATTCTGTCTAGGTTGACTCAACCTAGACGGATTTCCGTCTAGGTTGTGAGCCTAGACGGAAATCCGTCTAGGTATAACCTAGACGGAAATCCGTCTAGGTTGTCATCCTAGACGGAATTCCATCTAGGCTGACAACCTAGACAGATTTCTTACTTCCGTCTAGACGGACTTCCGTCTAGGTTGATCAACCTAGACGGAATTCCGTCTAGTTTGAGTCAACATAGACGGAAGCAAAATAAACGGACCTAACTAGACGGAATTCCATCTAGTTGAACTAACCTAGACGGGATTTGGATCAACCTAGACGGAAATTTCCGTCTAAGTTAATCGTTTTTCTACTAGTGCTATTATCGAATGCTCTTGACACATCCAAATTTGTCAAAATAAAAAATGTTCAAACTCGGTCATCACTCATCAATAATCATGCAGTAGTTGGGGGTAACCGTCCTCAAAAGGGTCCATACTCCATAGGTACTACTCACATACCTCCATCTTGGTATCGGAAGTCTGATGCTCAGCCGGAGTTTGTGATGTATACCGATGGAGGTAGAACGTGGTGAGCCAGTGAAGAAGGGGGTAAATACTAAAAACCAAAGTTTATATGGTGACAAAATTAGTAGGCAAACTCTGCTACGGCATCTTTTCAAAAGACAAGAAGGCTTCAGATCCTCACTTTCCCTAGTGGGGGGACTGCTGTGAAATCTTAATTTATTGGAACATTAACCATTTTATTCCTTCGGTTCTGTATTTGTTTTCAACATTAAGGAGGGAATTGACATAATTGCCCATCTAGTTTTTAATATAAAGGATTCAGAAGATGGGTAAAGTTCCTTGCATGGAGAAATAATATGTTGCAAGTTGTATTTACAAAAGAAAATTAGTTCTTTTGCAGTTATATAATTGTAACTATAAATGCTTTTTATTAGTTTCCACTATAATTACGGATGTAATCTTTCATAAATCAATCTGTTTGTATATGTGAATTAGTTTAAAATCTTGAAGTAGGAGAATGCTAATGAGCTTTGGAAATTAATAATAGTGCTGAATTCAGTACGAAAGAAAACTCTTTGAACTAGTGTTTCTCTTCTTAGACTTCTCTACTTCCACATACATGTTGTTTAGTCTGCTATAATTGCTGGGATTGCATATGTAGTTGTGTGTAACTGGGGCATTTTTGGCTAGTTTCTGTTATTTGTTTTATTACAACTCGTAAATATATGTTTAACTGCAATTGCAAAGAGATAATTAGTAGCAATGAGAATTTGGAGAAAAGTGACTATTAGGACTTATTTTTATGCACACAAGTAGATGTGAAGTAACATAGGTTCTTAAAGTAAAGGTTATTTCTGCTACCTCTGAGCAGAAAAGATTTGTTAGCTTCTCTAGAAAAACAACTTCTTGTAGTTTCTAAAATGATGTTGTGACAATTATGTGGTATCATATTCTTAAATATTTTTACGTCCCCTAAGACTCGAAGCTATCTCAAAAGTAGTTGATATATGTATTATTTAAAAGATAAAATTAGTTATAGCATGTTTGTTTGTACGGAAATAGATATGAAGTAGCAGAAGTAAAGAAAGTAGAGGCCACTTTGTTACTTCCTAGCAAAATAAATTTGTTTGTTTATCTAGAAAAGCTACTTTTGGTGCTTCCTAAAACGTTGACACGGTGTCTATGTGACATCCTATTTTTTAAATCTTTTCGTACTCAATGCTCGAAAGTACCGTAGAAATACCTCAAACATGCATTATTTTTAAAAATAAAAAAGTTTTTTTTATTTTGTGGTATCCCTCACTCTGACTAAAATCTCAAGAAATAGTTTATATCTCTTCCTAATAATATTTCCAATTTCTATCCACGGACAAAAGAAGCCCATAAAAAGAAGAAGTACTATATCAACTATTTTATAAAAGGAAGAAGTACTATTTCATGCATGTTGTTTTTCTTTTGTTGTATTTGCTATCATCCAAAAATGTTCAAACTCGGTTATCCAGTTCATTTTCAATCAACCAAAATAGCAAATACAACAAAACAAAAACAACAAATAACAAAAATTAAAAATGAACTAGATAACTACCGCTACAGCTGTATATGATAATAGCAATAACAAGGGTTAATAGATGCTTTATAGTATCGCTGTTTTGATTTTACTACCCATGTATTTTTATTTTTGTAGATAGACTCGTAGAGTTTAACTATTTTGACTCTTCTAACATTCGGGAATCTATTTGTTAGAAAGGACGATTTTATCTTTCTCTTCGTGTAAAAGAGTATGTAAAACCCCGTAAATTTAAATATATTATGAAAAATAATATTAAATGATTTTTTATCTTGTTTGATACTAGTCTGAGATGAATGAATGTGTTAGGAATCGATTTGAGATCGATTATGTATATGAGTATATATGAGTACAAACATGCACATGTGAACGAAAACCTGTAGACTGAACTGGCTTCGGGTTGGTCAACCGATGGGCAGGGCTAGTCGACCGATGGGTGCCCAAAACCGAGTACATGTTGGTTCCTGAATTGGACCGGTTTGACAACACATGTATTTATATCATATATACCCGTTTTTCCTCTCTTTCTTTTCATCATAAATCACGTCTCAACAACCACTTTCTCCCCTCAAAAACCCTAGAACCTACTTTGGTGAATTTGACAGCTTTGAGAAGCAAAATCAAGAGGAGGGAGAGATTCACGGCTTTTGGTGAAGAAGGATCATTTTTCTTGCATATTTGGGGAGCTCGGCATGTTTTGAGGCGAGTTTCATCTCCTCCAAACTCATCCCCTGTTTTTAAATGTTTTTATTTGGTTTTATTAGAATTTAAAACCTAGTTCATGTATAAAGATCACACCTTTTAAACGTATATGACATAAATATTTTAATCTTTTGATTTGACAGGTTATAAAACGGATTCTTAGATTTGGGTGTAAGATTTTAACTTGATTTAACATAAAATTTTGTTTAAGTTATTGGTTTTCATTACAAATTTACAAATATTACATGTTAGGGTTAATAGATCTTCTCTAATACCTGTAATTGTGTTTTCATGTAGTAGAATAAACCCTAATTACTTGAAATTAAGTTTTACATAGGAGCTTTTTGAGAAATTTTTAATTTTTATGAATATAAATCGAATTCGTCAATTCTCAAGAAACTGAGAATCTGACACTAGTCGGTCGACTAATCAAGTCAATCAGTCGACCGATGTGTTACAGAATATAACAATATTGTTCTGTCTGATGGACCGAAAACATACTTCAGTCAACCGGTCAAAGGTTGGATTAATGTGCATGTTGTGTGCATGTTTCCGCCAGTCGATCGATGGAAAGGTATCGGTCAACCGGTTTGAAGATTTTTGTGAGCTTTGTTTCTTTCTCATGTGCGTTTGATTGCGAACACAAAGTACGAGTCACGCGTTGATACATGTGCATAGTTTATGAGAGTACACACACTGGTTTTGAGCACGCACGAGCGTTAGGAGATGCGTAACTTATATTTTGAGTTCGTTATGATAGAGAGTGACATATATTGTATTTCATGATAAATTTGGATGCTTGAGTGGGGTTAGTTGGTATACCACAATAAGACCATGGTAGACTACACTCAGAGCGAATTAGTTGGCATACTATAATGAGATCATGGTAGACTACACTCTATGATGTATCATTCTAGAATAAGTTTACATGCCTATTTCTGTCAAGCGTTTGAGTAAGGTAGGTGATGTCACAGGATATTGTGAGCGCCTTACTCAGCATGATTATTTTCTGTTAGAGGAATATACCGATTTGTATATATGCTCCCATGTTATACCCCGGGAGTAAGGTATAAGACTGAGACTGTCATACACGACATATATTAAGTGAAATCCTTTAACCGGATTATTATCCATGTGACTGCCACCTACCCGAGGGTAGTGTGGGATATTTTTTATGACTTATATGGGTTGAGGCTTGGTAATGTATTATACTTTCATTTATTGTTTTGTTTCATAGGATCTTAGAGTTGGTATTTAGCGATTCACAATTTGAGATATAAAGTATATACATGAGGGTTTTCTTGTTTGGATTATTTTGCTCGACGTACCCATTCTTGTGTTGTGGGATTCTAAATATCAATTTTCTATTAGTTCAAGGTAGATGATTTATATATCTATATGTATTAATCTGTATCTTAATACTCCTAACCCCCTTCCCCCTGGGGGCGATGGAGATATTCTCGCTAGCGCTTTGACGCTCGTTGTTTTCCCCCTTTTCAGGCAGCGAGTCAGGCGTTCGGAGAGTCACAGGTTGATGGAGTTTCGGCTTAGCTTCCATCATTATTTATTATTAATAATTTATTTGTGCTCCACAGTAGTTATGGCTTATTTTTAGACATTAGAGTTGTATTTCATTTTGGAAGGTTGTGTGCCTTAGTACTATTTTAGTTGACTCTTATGTATTTAGATATTTCATTTATACTTCAGATATAAGTTGTACTTTATTTATTTCAGTTGGAACATAATTATTATTATTTTGATATCTCTTCCTTTATCATGTTCATTACATTCTTATCTTTATTTTATCTACTTTGTACCTACACTTGATTATTGTTGATTCCACTAGAGAGATATTATTACTGTGATGGTGAAACATGTTGTTGCACAGTGTGGATTGCATAACAGGTTTGACATCTTTGGGTTCACCTTAGACTGCATCCTTGTGTAAACCAGGGACGTCACAGTTGGTATCAGAGCTCTAGTTCCAGCATTCTTAGGATCATCCTGTGTCGAGTCATGGAGCTAGGATATAGTTTCTCAGGATTCATGTTAGAGTCCACTAGAAATTCCTAGATTTAGTGAGGATGTTATACATATACCTCGAAAAATTTTAATTTTTTTTATAATAACTATCTTACTTTGATTATAAAGTATGTTGTGAATGATATGTGATACGCTTTCCTATTGTTATATGTTACATTATATATACTCGAGATCTTATTTACTGTGTCTAATAAGCTCTACAGCTGAACATATAGATGTGGGGATGAGGATGTGGTCATGGTAGAACTAGTACTCAGGGAGCTGGGCAAGCTGTTCCAGAGCCTGAGCCACAGTAGGCTCCACAGTATCTGATCGATCTCATTGCACCGTTTGTATCCCGATTAGCAGTGATTAAGGAGCAAATGGCGAATCAGGTTTCACCAACTGAACTTATTGCAGAGATAATACCAGAAGCCACACCACCACCAGCTGTTGATAGGACCACAGAGCAAGAGGCTTGGCTTCGTTTGGTGGACAGATACCAGAAGTTGAGGGAACCAGAGTTCCAAGGCTCATCAGATTCACTTGTAGCCCATAAATGAAAGGAAGATGTGGGAAATATCTTAGATATGCTTGGCATCGATTTGATCCAGAAGAATAGGTTGGCAGCTTTTGGCCTTAAGGACGATGCCAGAGGATGGTATAGGCTCCAGTTCACACCAGGGCAGCGTATAACACTTATCTGGGAGGATTTTATTTATTTCTTTGATGAGCAGTATGTATCGGTAGCAACAAAGCCAAGGAAAGAGTTACAGCTAGCCTGTTTGGAGCAGGGAGACATGTCTGTAACTGACTATGAGATCAAGTTTGTGGGGCTACTTAGATTTACCGGCATGTGGTAGATAGGGGAGCATCAGGCTCAAATATTTTTGATGGTACTTCGCCCGAGCTTACATAGCTATTTAGTGTCTCGGTATTTTCATTCTGTGCGGGAGGTTGCCGATGCCGCCATATCTCAGGAGACCGAGACTGCTATGTTCTAAAAGGGCAAAGAAGGAAATACTAGAGCGTGATAGTCTGGAGACAAGGGCAAGAACAAGAGACTATTTTCAGGATCTGGAGGATCTCAGCAGTAGGGCAAGGGTACACAGTAGTAGTAGGGTCCCTATAAGAAAGGACCACAATATGATCAGAAAGCACACCAGCAGCGTAAGTTTTAGGGTGCATGTTATAACTATCATAAGATCGGTCATAGAGCCACAGAGTACCATAGTGCACCAACAGGAGGCCAGCAGGGCAAGAGTTAGAGTCAGCAACAGAACCAAGTACAGAACCGAGGTTAGGGCCAGCAGTTGAGACTTGAGGCACTGCCAGCAGTTCAGAGGATTGATGAACAAGTCCATGCTATTCAGGAGATTTCTCAGGGACAGATAGTCTCGTATACCGCAGATCCTTCAGCGCAACAGTCTATAGCTTCGGGAAGAGTGTATGCAGTCATACCTCATGACCATGGTGTGAGCGGGGCCATTGTGGAAGGTACGTTCCTTGTGAACTCATTCCTAGTCTGTATTATTTTTGATTCTAGAGCTTCGCATTCGTTCATCTCTTATGATTTTATGATTAAACTCCAGCTAGTGGTACAGTCTTTAGACATTCTCTTGTCAGTTTCTACCCCTCTAGGTGATGTGTCGCTTCTAGAGAACATCTATAGGAGATGTGTCGTCAGCTTAGACGAGTCTAAGTTCATAGTCGATTTGATCGTCTTTCGTATGTCCAAGTTTGATGTGATTCTTGGTATGGATTGGCCATCTTCCTATCATGTTAATATCGATTGTTTTGTAAAAACAGTCAGTTTGTGAGAGTCCGATAGGACTAAGTTGGTTGTAGCGACCTTACAGGGTAACCAATTTACGGAGTCATTCCTAGCATACGTCGATGAGGTGTTGTTATGAGATCAGGGTGCTGATTCGTATGTGACCAGAATCGTCTCAGAGTATCAGTATGTCTTTTAGGACATAACTGGATTATCTCCGGTGAGAGAGGTTGAGTTCTGCATTGAGTTATAGTCGGGCACAACACCAATCTCCCGTTCACCTTATCGTATGGCACCTGCTGAGATGAGGGAGCTACAAATTCAGTTAGAGGAGCTCATTGCTCAGGGTTTCATTCATCAGAGTTATTCTCTGTGGGGAGCACTGATCCTCTACATTAAGTAGAAGGACGACAACATGCGTTTTTGTATTGATTACCTTGAGTTGAATAAGGTCACCATACAGAATAGGTATCCACTACTAAGAATTAATGACTTATTCGATCAGTTGTAGGGAGCACAGTGTTTCTCGAAGATTGATCTTCGATCTGGCTATCATCAGTTGCGTGTATGAGAGATGGATATTACCAAGATCGCCTTTTTAACTCGATATGGGTCTTTTGAGTTTCTTGTTATGCCATTTGGATGACCAATGCACCTGCAGTATTCATAGATTTGACGAATCAGATTTTTCGTCCATACTTGGACCAGTTCGTGATCATCTTCATCAATGACATCCTCATCTACTCGAAGTCAGAGGTTGAGCATGAGCAGCATCTTCGATTAGCATTGCAGACTTTGCGGGAGCATTAGTTGTATGTTATGTTTAGCAAATATGAGTTTTGGCTTTCGGATGTTAGATTTTTGGGCCACGTCATTAGCAACAAGGGCATTACAGTTGATCAAGCTAAAGTCGAGGCCGTTCTTGATTAGGAGCCTCCGAAGAACGTTATAGAGATTCGTAGTATTTTAGGATTTACGAGCTATTACAGAAAGTTCATCCAGGACTTTTTAAAGATTTCTACCCCGTTGACATGCCTTACGAAGAAGGGTATACAGTTTGTTTGGGGATCAGAGTGTCAGAATGCCTTTGATATTTTGAAAACCAAGTTGACTATAGCACCAGTATTGATCATCCCGAGCAGTGACAGCATCTTTGTCGGGACTACGAGGTATTTTGATGCAGACTAAGAGAGTAGTGGCATACATTTAGCAGTAGTTGAGGACTCATGAGTAGAATTATCCTATACATGACTTGGAGTTGGTAGTGGTAGTCTTCGCACTGAAGACATGGATACATTATCTTTATGGAGTTCAGTTTGAACTGTTTACAGACCATCAGAGTCTGAAGTATCTCTTTTTTTAGAAGGAACTCAACCAAAGCAATGACAGTGGGTTGAGTTCATCAAGGATTACAAGTTCGCATTGTAATATTATCCAGGGAAAGTGAACATCATAACTGATGCTTTGAGTAGGAAGTGTCATCCTAGGATTGCAGCTTTGAGGTGTTCGTTGTATCGAGATCTTCTCACCCTCAGTCAGTTTGACTTTAGGTCAGAGATTAGTGTGAGCAGCGTATTTTTAGGAGCTTTAGCCGTACAGTCGTCGTGGACTGATGGAGTGATCAGTGCTCAGGCGGAGGACTCTTGGATTCAAAGCTAAAAGGGGAAGATTTCCAAAGAGCCCAATGCAGATTGGACCATTAGATCAGAAGGGGACCTTCGAATGAAAGGCCGACTAGTGGTGTCGGATATTCCATAGTTGAAGAAAAAAATTATTTGATGAGGCATATCGTACCAGATATACTATACATCTAGGCACAACCAAGATGTACAAGGACCTAAAGAGATAATTTTGGTGGGGCGGCATGTGCAGGGATATCACAGAGTATGTATCTAAATGCTTTATTTGTCAGCAAGTAAAGGTAGAACATCAGAGACCCACGAAAACCCTACTGCCTTTACCCATTTTTGAGTGGAAGTTGACATATATTTCTATAGATTTCATCATAGGATTACTAAGGTCTAATAAAGGAAACGATTTAATTTGGATGATTATTGATCGATTGACGAAGTCGGCGCACTTCTTTCCAGTTAAGATGACATACACGACAGAGAATTATGCGGGGATCTTCATCCGGGAGATTGTGAGACTACATGGAGTTCTAGAGCCTATTATATCAGATTAAGGCTTAGTTTTTACATCCTATTTCTGGAAGACTAGAATTATTTCGGTAGCCAGTTATCATATAGTAGTGTTTTCCACCCGCAAACAGATGGCCAGACGAGAGGGTCAACCAAATGTTGGAGAACATGTTGTGGGCATGTGTTGTTGATTTCCAGGGTAATTGAGAGGACCATATTCCATTGATTGATTTTGCATATAATAACAATTATCAATCGACGATAGGTATGGCTCCTTATGAAGCATTGTATGGGATGCCTTGTAGATCCTTGATTTGTTGGGCAGAGCCGGAGGATAGCTTGGTACTTGGACCAGATTTGGTTAGACAAACTTCAGATAAGATAGCATTGATTTGAGAGCATATTCTCGTGGCCCAGAGCTGGCAAAAAAGTTACGTGGATCAGAAGCGACGACCTTTAGAGTTCCAGGTTGGAGATTATGTTTTGTTGAAGGTATCACCTATGAAGGGTGTCCAGCAATTTGGCAGACGGGAAAAGCTTGCCCCAAGATATATTAGACCATTCAGGATTGTTGAACGTGTTGGAGTCGTCTCGTACCGACTAGATCTTCTAGCATCGATATCGGGAGTGCATGATGTATTACATGTTTCAATGCTTAAAAAGCACTTACGTGATGAGGAGCAGCAGAGAGTGTTTGATATGTCGGACTTGGAGCTTCAGGCTGATTTGACTATCATTAAGATCTCTATTCGCATCCTTTCTAGAGAAGGCAAAAGACTTAGAAATAAGGTGATTCCTTTGGTTAAAGTCCAATTGGAACAAAAAAGGATCTGAGGAAGCTTCTTAGGAGCGTGAAGATGATATGCGTCGCAACTACTTGTACCTGTTTGAGTAGGTATATTCTGAGTTATAGTATTGTTGTGTTCATGATTATCAGTATAGTCGCATTTATATTTAACGCTGGAATGTGGGTATCAACACTTAGCTCCTAATCATTCGGAAGACATGACATATACATGGGGGTTTCTTATTTGGATTTTTCATCCTACATACTAGTTCCGCTTAATTAGGGGTTAAGTGGGAGTATTTGCATTCTAAATTGTTAAGTATAAATATTATTTGTGTATCATATTTAGAGATTAATGGTATAAGATGCGTATGTGAGAGTTTTCTTGTCTAAATTATCCCCTCAGCGTGTTTTTCTCATATTATTAATCTCTAAGATGCGATTGTGGAATTTTGAGGACGAAATTCTTACAAGGGGGTGAATGTAAAACCCAGTAAATTTGAATATATTGTGAAAAATAATATTAAATGATTTTTTATCATGTTTGATACTTGTCTGAGATGAATGAATGTGTTAGGAATCGATTTGAGATCGATTAAGTATGTATATGAGTATATATGAGTATAAACATGCACATGTGAATGAAAACCTATAGATTGAATTGGCTTTGGGTTGGTCGACCGATGGGCAGGGCCAGTCGACTAATAGATGCCCAAAACTAAGTACAGGTTGGTTTCTGAATTGGGTCGGTTTGACCACACATGTATATATATCATATATACCCATTTTTCCTCTCTTTCTTTTAATCATAAATCACGTCCCAGTGGTGACCTTTTGAGAGTTTTGAGAAGAAAAATCAAGAGGAGTATGAGATTCGTGGCTTTATGATCGTGTTTTCTTGCATATTTGAGGAGCTTGGCACATTTTGAGGCGAGTTTCATCTACTCCAAACCCAACCCCTATTTTTAAATATTTTTATTTGGTTTTATTAGATTTTAAAACCTAGTTCATGTATAAAGATCATACCTTTTAAACATATATGACGTAAATATTTTAATCTTTTGATTTGACAAGTTATAAAACGGATTTGGGTGTAAGATTTTAACTTGATTTAACATAAAGTTTTGTTTAAGTTAGTGGTTTCCATTACGAATTTACAAATATTACATGTTATGGTTAATAGATCTTCTCTAATATCTGTAATTGTGTTTTCATGTAGTAGAATAAACCCTAATTACTTGAAATTAAGTTTTACATAGAAGCTTTTTGAGAAAATTTCAATTTTTATGAATATAAATCGAATTTGTTAATTCTCAGGAAACTGAGAATCTGGCACTGGTCGGTCAATTGATCAAGTCGATCAGTCGACTGATGTGTTACAGGATCTAGCGATGTTGTTCTATCCGGTGGACCAAAAACATACTTCAATCGACCGGTCAAAGGATGGATTAATGTGCATGTTCTGTGCACGTTTCTGCCAGTCGACTAATGGGAAGGTATGGGTCGATTGGTCTGAGATTTTTGTGAGCTTTGTTTCTTTCTCATGCGCGTTTGATTGCAAACACGAAGTACGAGTCACGCGTTGATACACGTGTGTAGTTTACGAGAGTACACACACTGGATTTGAGCACGCACGAGCGTTTGGAGATGCGTAACTTATATTTTGAGTTTATTATGATAGAGAGTGACATATATTGCATTTCATAATAAGTTCGGATGCTCGAGTAGGGTTAGTTAGTATACCGTAATGAGACCACGGTAGACTGCACTTAGAGCGAATTAGTTAGCATACCATAATGTGACTGTGGTAGACTACACTCTATGATGCATCATTCCAGGATAGGTTGACATGCCTATTTCTGCAGAGTATTTGGGTAAAGTAGGTGATGCCACAGGTATTGTGAGCGCCTTACTCAACATGATTATTTTCTGTTAGAGGATTATACAGATTTGTATTTATGCTCCCATGTCATCTACCCCGAGAGTATGGTATAAGACTGATAACCACATTTTATTACAATTTTATACCATCATTATCTATTTTACATGAATAAATATACCATTAATAATTGTTTTTTTTTGGTCAATGAAAAAATTTTATTTCACTCACCAAAGTGTAAACGTTTTGTACATCAAGACTCTCAAAAACATTAAGGTATCAAACTGAACATTCTAAAATAGAAAATAGAAAAACAGTGAAACAAAAAGTATCAAAACTGATTTGCCTGATACTGTTACAAGAGCCATTTATAAGCTTCATCAGGCAATTGACTATTAAGTAGGATGGTCCAGGTATCAACTTTTATGGCCTTGATCAGCTGTTCTACACTCCTGAATTCCTCCTTGAAGATCCTAGCATTTCTCTCCCTCCAAATGTTATAAATTGTAGCCGTGAGAGCTAGTCTTTTAATTCTTTGTTTGCTGCCTTTTCCCCTTAACCTGGAAATATACCAGTTCATGAGCATATGTCAATCCGCTGATTTCCACTTGAAATTAAGCCACTCCATAATGCCATTCCACACACAATTGGAGAAGTTGCAGTCAAAAAATAAGTGATTCCTGCTCTCAGCTACTGCACCTTCACACAACAAACACTGATTTGATTGGATGATCCCTCTCTTGTGCAATCTATCCTGTGTAAGGAGTTTATCTTGAATGGCCAGCCACATAATGAAGGAATGCTTGGGATAGTTTAACTTTTCCCAAACAGTATCATGCCAGTCTACCTTTGAACCTGATTTTAGAGCATTGTACAGAGCAGAGAGGCGGACTTTGGAGTTTACATAGCAAGAGCTAATTAGATTCTTCAAGTTCTCAACACCACCCAGTAATTAGTTCACAGCATAGTCTCTAGACTTGATTAATTGCTTCCATAGCCAAGAGTCACCTGCTTTACCATTAATAATTGTTGTTAGCTTAGTTTCCACATAATTGAATAAAAATATAAATAAATATTATTAAATATAAAAACCCCTCAAAATCTCTCTTCTCTATTTTGTAGCATTTTAGAAGCCCATGAAGCAAAAGCTTAAAAGAGGAAAATGATTGAAGCCCAAAATGAATGAAGCTCATCAAGCAAAGATGGCCCAAAGGAGAAAGAAAATAAAACAAAGCACATCATGCATCAAGAATGAATCTTCATTTTTTTTAAGTGAATTTTGAAGGCCCAAAGCCCATTACACCCATGGAACTTGATGGTTGCTAAAGCTTTGATTTTTTTTTTTTTTTGTATATGGGCCGGACTTCCAAAACTTTGCTGCAGCTATTCAATTTTGATTTTTAAATGTGTGCTGCAACTTTGAATGAACTTTCATTAATTAGCTCATATGACCGGACTTAAATCACATGAGGACCGAATATTGATTGCTGCAAACTCCAATGGGCTGGACAGCTGTGCAGACAAATGAAATGTGGGCTTGGCTTTTAATTTTCAAAATCAAATGAGATGAAGACCGGCTGCAGATTTTCAACAATTGGACCGGACCTGGACTGCTAGACTTGGGAAACCGGAATTAATTGCTGCATTGGATTTTTACAAGAAAACCTCATGGGTCGGACCTTCCTTGGCTGCTGGGATTTAGATTTTGAAAATTAATTTCTGTTTTGAGACCGAATTGGGCTGCAGAATTTCTCCATGGACCGGATGTGGGCTGCTGATTTTCATTTGTCTTTTGAAAATCATATGGACCTCTTATGGTTGAGCTAGAGAAGAACAAAAAGCAAATTCAAAGGTGGAGATTATTGCTTGGGGCTTAAGATAAATCCAATGACTCATATTCATTGAAGATTACTATAAATAGGGGTAGAGAGTGAGGGGTTAAGAGTGTGAAAATTTTTGTAACTCCTTTTGGAGAGGAGGGCTACTCTTAATTGAGAAGGTCTTTCAAAATTATAACTTTAGTTGCAATTAATAATAATAATTTTTTTCACCACTTTAAATTTTTCTCTTCTTCTCTTTGTTGGATGATGAAGATGAAGATTAAGATGGAGAATTATTTGAAGGTTTGTATTTCTTTTCTTTTTCTCTTTTATTGCTTATTAGTTTAGATTTATTTTTATGCTTGTAGTTAGATTTTATTTTCTTGTTAAATAGCCAAGAGGCTAGAACCCTCTTGCCTTAGATTTATTTTATACTTATAGAGTAGATTTATTTTCGTTCATTTAATTCTTACAATTTTATTTTGTAGTTTAGATTTTGCAATTTATTTTGTAGTTAGATTTTAATTTCTTACACTATTCACCGTGAGGCTAGAACCCTCTTGGGTTTAGTTTTTCTTTTTGTTTATTTTTATTTTGTTTGATTCGTCTTTAGGCTAGAATCCTATAGGGAATCACCCTTTTCTAAGAAGTGGGTTCAATTTTAGATTATCCATATCTATAATTGAATCCACCATCTTTAATTTCTTATATTTTCTTTTATTCTTGAATTTTATTCTTCATTCTTGATTTTTTTTTATTTTTGTTTCTTGATTTTATTCATTTTTCCTTCTCACCTTATTGATCATACTCAAATCCACTCTCACTTACACTTTGCACCTATTCACACACCATTTTCATTCTCTCAATCTCTTCACAATCACATTCACTTATCACTCCTACTTGTCACGCACACAACATAAGAACCGATTTCATATTTTCTCCTACAAAACACCTTCCTCGTGGGATCGATATCTTAAATACTATAACTTGACACGGTTGTGCACTTGCAACCTTTTTGGTACATGTTTATGTCGCATCAAAGACTGAGACTGTCATACACGATATATATTAAGTGAAATTTTTTTACCAGATTATTATCCTTGTGACTGTGCCATCTACCTGAGGGTAGTGTGAGATATTTTTATGACTTATATGGGTTGAGGCTTGGTAATGTATTATCCTTTTATTTATTTTTTTTGTTTCATAGGATCTTAGAGTTGGTATTTAGCGATTCATAATTTGAGATACGAGGTATATACATGAGGGTTTTCTTATTTGAATTATTTCGCTCGACGTACCCATTCTCGTGTTGTGGATTTCTAAATATCAATTTTCGTTTAGTTCAGGATAGATGATTTATATATCTATATGTATTAACATGTATCTTTATACTCCTAACCTCCTTCCTCTGGGGGCGATGGAGATGTTCTCGTTAGCGCTTTGACACTCGTTGTTTTCCCTCTTTTCAGGTAGCGAGTCAAGTGCTCGGAGAGTCACAGGTTGATGGAGTTTCGGCTTAGCTTTCATCATTATTTATTATTAGTAGTTTATTTGTGCTCCACAGTAGTTATAGCTTATTTTTAGACATTAGAGTTGTATTTTATTTTGGAATGTTGTGTGCCTTAGTACTATTTCAGTTGACTCTTATGTATTGAGATATTTCATCTATGTTTCGGACATCGGTTGTACTTTATTTATTTCAGTTGGAACATGATTATTATTATTTTGATATCTCTTTTATTTATCATGTTCATTGCATTTTTATCTTTATTTTCTCTGCTTTGTACTTACAATTGATTATTGTTGATTTCACTAGAGAGATATTACTGTGATGGTGAAACGTGTTGTTGCATAGTGTGGATGCATGACATGTTTGACATCTTTGAGTTTATCTTGGACTGAAGTCTTGTGTGAAACTAGTGGCGTCACAAGTCAAATTTCATTTAGTCATTTATCTGGAAAAGCAAAATTAGAGGGTAGTAAATTCAGGATAACCATACTAGAGGGTGTCTATCGGCTACTGATCCTTATATAATAATTATGGTTGTACTTGTGTCGTATTAGAGCTCCGACAAATCAAAGAGTGAAGTTTTTCCCCGCTCTTTTTCTTTCTTTTCTTTCTTTTCTTTTTTTTTTTCTTTTTTTTTTGGTACAGTTTACTATGGACTAGTGAGGGGCAAGTTTGTCAATCAAAGAATCTTGAATCATGATCCCTGACAACTTCCCTGCACAGAAAGAAAAGAAAAATCCAAAGCTGTAGTGTCAAAAACGATGGGGGCGAGCGGCAGATTTCTTCCGTAATTTTTGCAGTTACTTTTTTACTTCACCCCTCACCTTTTTCTTTATTTACTCCCTCACGCCCCCCACCCTCCTCACTCCACTTTCAAAACTCCACTCACTCAGCACTCCTTCACTCCCTCTCTTACTTATCCTCTCTCTTCTCTTTCGCTCCGCCAACAAATTTCCAAGACCCCCCTAAAATTTCAAAATTCCAATGGAGGTCTCCGATTACTACTCAACGAAAGACCACTTCATCGTCGAGGACCTTTTCGACTTTTCAAGCAACGAACCCGCGCTCGACGCGGGCGAGGATAACGGCGTATTTGACGGCGCTAACGGAAACTCAAAGGACTCGTCAACC
>NC_033794.1:74043405-74058683 GCF_001876935.1 Asparagus officinalis | reverse complement strand
GCATGTCTCAACTGACTTCAGCCAGCCGGTAATTTTCTGCAATTTTGCGTTCAGGTCCTGTAATTTAGTGGAAATTGAGAAATTCTTTTCTTTTTGCTGAAGTAAAGTGAGCAGTGAGTGTGATGTATAATTTTTCTTATTTCTTTAGCTTTTTATTTATTTATTTATTTATTTGGGTATTTAGTCAGCGTCTTGTCTCTTGCTTCTTTTTATGGGGCATTCTATTTCTCAAAGTAGGAAAAAGTGTTCCCCTGTGAAGTACAGATAAAATTCAGTGATAAGTGATAGCAAGTTTTTATTTAGACAAAACTTATAAAAAAAATGCATTCTGTTATGAGGAGCTCAGTATTATTTATTAAATGCAAGAAGAAAATCTCTAATCTGTTTTAATTTAAATACAGGGTTCCTCCTCAATCAAACATAATTCATCTAGAAATTAAACTCCATAAATTGCTATTAGTTATCTCATTCTTATCACTCCTTAGTAGTATTATTAGCACTTAGCATTTTTTTTTATTCTCAAGAGAGATGGGAAATATGGATAAAGTTTTCTTCAAAAACCACCAATTCTGTGGTGTTAAATGCAAATAAAATAGTTGATGGGCATCGAGTGATACTAAAAGTACGTCTGTGGATTTATACGCAATTTACCTATATATCTTTGTAATCAAAGCATGAGAATTTTTTTATGAAATTTGATAATTTATCTTATGTTGCCGGTTTTCCCCCTTTAAAAAGTATTGCGTATAAGTCTGTCAATTTGAAAATTATGAATATGTTTTCTGTTTCTTTTTTTGAATTATCATTTTGTTTTACAGTGTGAAGAAGTAGCTGAACTTGAATGGCTGTCAAATTTCGTTGAGGACTGCTACTCTCACAAATTTTCAAACACCATCAACCTCTCCTCATCCTCTGACCAAACCAATCAATCATCAACAACATCAAACCAAGTCCCAGCAAAAACAAGAAGCAAGCGCTCCAGAGCCAATCCAAGCAACTGGGCATCTCAGATCCCAATCCTAAACCCGACCCAACTATCCCCATCCTCCTCATCATCATCGGATTTGGGTACAAATACCCGACACCCGATAATTCCAGACGTGAGCGATGGTGTGCGCAGATGCCTGCATTGTGGGAGTGATAAGACTCCGCAGTGGAGAATGGGCCCAATGGGCCCCAAAACACTGTGCAATGCTTGTGGGGTCCGGTACAAGTCCGGCCGGCTCGTGCCTGAGTATAGGCCCAAAACACTGTGCAATGCTTGTGGGGTCCGGTACAAGTCCGGCCGGCTCGTGCCTGAGTATAGGCCCGCGGCGAGCCCAACGTTCGTGGTGTCTGAGCATTCGAATTCTCATCGGAAGGTTGTAGAGTTGAGGAGGCAGAAGGAGATGCAGAAACAGCAGCAGATGCTGTTTTGGTCTTAGAAATAGAGAAAGGAGGGAATTTTTTTGTGTAATTTTTTTTATTGTTCATTTGGAGATTTAGAGTGTACCTGTTCTTTCTGTGTTTGTGCTGGTGAAGTTTAGTGGCTTATGATAATTTAGGATTTGTAGCAAGTTTTCAAGGAGCTTGTGTTTTTATCCAGTTGTTTTGTTCTTTGGTTGTGACGCTTTACGGTGATATCTGATGTGATTTTGGCAATTGATTTGATTCTAGGGTCAATTTAGAATTATAATGTGATCAATGCATAAAGATTTCAGGTTGCACCAAATCCATGAAAGTAAACACTTATCAGATTTGTAGACTACAGATACTTCTTTTGTGAAATCATATAGTTTCAGCCAACTGTCAGATACGCATACATATCAGGCTCAATACTTATATTGTGAACCATGTATAATGCATATATATATATCCATGGTGAGGTCACCGCACGCGTGCAACCTTGTTGGACAGGCCGTATGTATCGGATATTCCCAAATATATGCATCAATGTATCTATCGTATCCCATCGGTGCTTCTTAGACCCTCAACATGGGTACAAATCTTATCAGAATTACTCCACGAGTGAGAAGAGCAACCTGAACGATGCAGAGGCGGTTGAAATCTTCAAATTGATCCCCTACACTCAAGATGCACGTATCAAAACATTCTTCTCTCATGTCGTACGTTCCAATAAGATTTGTGCTCTCTCGACACCTATACATCACTATTCGTGTACGCTCCAATCTGTGTATCGACATACCTTTCAGATTTGATGTGTCTCGACGCATCCTGTTGTATCGTAATTATCAGTTCGGAATTCTCCACGTATGAGCGGGCGGGGTGTTACATATCAACCATACAGAGGGAATTGAAATCTCCAAACTGCACGTCTCCCCATCTTCCTCTCGTATGGCTCACAGCATCTTGCTCCCCTACGTACGTGTTCTTAAAATGTCTGTACTTCCTCAACAATTCCGCCAGTCTCGCGCACCTCCAACAGATCGATTGTCCAGTTCTTGTACGCTCCATGTCCAATCTGTGTGCGTATATTTATATAGATAATCTGTTCCAAAAATGGCACATAGTACAACATGAATCCTTGTTCACTGCACCATCAACAGTCATATACGCCGCCTGCTACAAAAAAAAGAAGAACCCCTGACTACATGTCAGCAATCAGTTAGTGAGTCCGAGGAGTACTTAGCTAGTTTTGCTAGCTCCTTCATGGATTTTCTCAATTGATCATTATATTCATCATTCTCCTGGGGGTTTAATTTTCAACCAAAATTAATTAACAATAAATCACCGCATCACTCACATGTAACGAGGGTGATCAATAAAATAAAACTCCTAACTATTTCTATTTATATATTTTGGTTCAGAGACCACGATGAGCATGTCCTCGCGATCCAAGACACCTGCTGCTGATCCATAGGAGGATGCTTCTTGGATTCAGTAATCTAATGTTGATCTCTGAAGTAACCCTCTTATTTATTTATTTATTTTTATTTTTTCTGACTTTTTTTTTTGTTGTTGTTGCAATAATGGATCAAGGATAGGGAAGCACTGAGCGTCGGTGATCACATGGGCGTGAATTAATTCCTCTCTTTTTTGTTATTTTTTTTATTTATTTTCTGGTGCATTTAATTAAGGGGGGTTACTCATCAAAGGTCAGTTTGGGAACCACATGCATCATGCGATTTGTAAAGGGAGGGTGATTGGAGCCAGCTTCACGTTGAAGAGCATCCTATGTTCATGAACTTAGATACAGGATAATTTTAGGATACGTACATTGCCTATCTAAGTTCTGTGGATCAAAATTGCCAACTCATCACGCGATTATATATGGTCGTAAATTTGGCAAATATCTGTTGTCCGGGTTTGGCAACTTGTTGGGCCCTTTTGAAAGCCCAAGATGTTTCGGATGCCAGGTTGGTGTGGTCTTTTCGCCGACTGTATATGAGAGCACAAAATTTATGTAACTTTCAATTTTTGTTATTATAACTCCGAAGCACGTTATAGAGTATAAAACCGTAATTAAGTCGCTAACTTCCATCTTATTTGTTGAGGTTTTAGAAAGCGGAAGGGACTTGAAGACCGTTATTTGAACAATCCACATGTGAGGACGTCAAGGGATACAAATAGTCTAGTCCATATCCAATTTCATAAGCATGGTTTAATTAATAGTGGGATGCAACGGAGTTGATGTATATTAGATTATGGAAGAACTTATGCATGACTTATGTGGATTATGTATGTCAATGGTATGTAAGGTAATGCAACAAACATTTTCATGGGATTATACATTACAAATGAAGGTATTGGGTTAGTATATATGAATTTGGTCCAAGTTTGAATACGTTTGGATCAAATGCGAACATAGTTTCCTACTATTATCTGTATGCATGTTTACACAGGAAAAAAAAAAAACTCAAATGCGAAATATAAAGAGCAAATAGAGTTTGTGCGTTTTTCTGTATTGCTGATATGGTATTTATTTAAGACATCAACTATAATCTGCTCTAATGTAATGGTTCAGATGTGTGCATCGTTAGCAACACCCAAATGAGCGCAATCCATGGTTTCCTCTGATATTAATATCTAGTATGACGTATCCCTTTCATTTATACTCCCTACGCAATACTCATGGTCCGTTTTCAATACGTGCACATTCGAGATCAAAGCCCCGTAACCAGGATTCGGATCATCTCCACTACAAAAAAAATAGTGGAGGGACCACTACATAATCACAGCTATTGATTATCTAGTTGATGGTTATGATTTTTTCTTTTAGTGCAAATTAGAAATGAGTGCAATACACGGGGTATGGTAAGTGTTAGATTTAGATTGTATCATAACCGTCTACTAAATAATCAACGCTTGAGATTAAAAGTAGTGGTCTCTCCACTACTTTTTTGTAATGGAGAGGATCCAAATCTCCGTAACCATCTCCCAAGATCGGCAGTGTCGTGGACAAACATGTTCAATTTAGGATGGAAAACACCAATTCGCACAGTCAACTATTTGATAAGGCTGACGTACACTAGCAAATTACCAATATCCTACTCTATTTTTTTTATCTCAAAATAAGAATGGCTATAAAAAAAAAAAAGCTTTGGATGATTATTAAATAACCCCAACATAACTTTTACAATGTAAGAAACCCCCCTTTAAGTTAGGGAATTTTTGAAAAAAAAAACCACTTTAACTTTTTTATCATCAATCCTCCAAGCAATGCTCACTGTAATTTTTACATGAGCGGATAAAACTATGCAATGGGATAGTGTAAACTGTAATTTACACTTTAGTGGACTTTTTGATAAAACTCTTGAAGTTAAAAGGAGAGTTTCTGATAATCTTGTAAAACCCCTAACTAAAGGGGGGCTTTTTGATAGTTTGAAAGTTATGGGGGTTACTTGTGATCGTCCGAAGTTAGGGGGAGATTTTCTAATATTTAGCCAAAAAGAAAAGAGAAAGGAAAAATGAGGGTGAACTGACGAACTGTTCTTCTGTTAATTTATATATTTTTAATTAAGATATTGTTATCCAAAGAAATTCAACCTAGCCCAAGGATTCAGGGTCAACTAACCAAATGAAAAAGTCATGGTTTCATCAAAAGTTACCTCTGTGTAAAATATTGCTATAATCCATGGAAAAGCCATGAATTGTAGGATCAAGCAACGGTGGGAGGGATGGAAGGAAATGTAGTGCTTACGAAAAAAATACAAAACGTTATATTCTGTGCCTTGTTAATTTGTCTGTTTTATACGCAACACCAACACGAGAGACTCAAACAAACATTAGTTTATCTTCCTTTGCTATATAATGGCCCAAGCCAATATAGCTGGAGCACCAAGCTAAATGGGCCTTAAAAAACAAATCACAGCAAGAAAATGAAGGATACATTAGGGCCCGTTAGCTACCAAACAAAATTCTTGATCTTCTTTTTTAAAACAATTTCTTTTGTAAAAATTATGTCTAGACCCCAAATTTGTGAACCTTATGTGCACAAGACCTTTTTGGACATATAAATAGGCACCAAAATTAAACTTTTTATGTGTTTAAGCCCTCCTCATATCATATTTTCCTTCATCCCTAATGTACCTTTCATTTTCTTCCTCCTACTACCTCCTCTTGTACTTTCGTATCTCTTTCTCCAGTCCACCACCTCCCTCCTCTTCTCTTCTCGATCTCACCTCCGCCCTACACCTCCAACCTCCTGTCTCCTTCACCCATCCTCCTTCCTCCTCCTTCTTTCACCAAACTTCATTTTTCTCCCTTCTATTTCTTCTCCATCTCAACTCCATCCTCATCTCTCTTCATCTGCCACGTCTTCTTCTTTTTCTTCTTCCACTCATTCTCCCCTTTCTTCCTTTCTCCTCTATCTCATCTCCAATTTCTTCTTTCTTCTCTTCCGTTTCACTTTCACCCTTCTCTAGTCTCCTCCATCTCCATACTCATCTCATCTTTCTCTTTCCACAATTGTCAGTGTGTTTCTCAAATGTTGTCTCCTTTGGCTAAATATGGTCATATTTCAAAGTTATGCTAAAGTTAATACCTAATAGTTAAAGTTAACATCTAAGCTTTTTTTAAATTAATTTTAGAATTGCAGATGTTAATCATAGATGATAAATGTTAACTGTAAATGGTAGATGTTAATGTTATACAATAGTTGTTAATGCTTGACTATAGATATTAAGTTTATAGTTATATGTTAATTTTAAAGTTTATTAGTTAATGAACCAAATCACATGATAAGCTTAATGAATAGATGTTAACTATACACCTAAGTTATACAGTTAACATATTTTTGTTAAACTTACAATCTAATTTGTATAGTTAACATCTGTTTGTTAAACTTTAGTTAGATATTAATTGTAACTTAGATGTTAATTTTAACTATGTGAAAGATGATAGTTGTGGAAGGAGACAATCTTTGAGGTATGACTTTTAAGAGATATAGCAGCAGTTATAGAAGGAGAAGGAGATGGAGATGGAGGAGGAGGCGGAGAGAGGAGGGTAAGAGTGAAACAGAAGAGGAGGGAACGAAAAGGAGGGGGAGAGTGGATATGAGATAGAGAGAGGAGAAGAAATGAGTGTTTGCGGAGAAAATTGATTGTTTCATTGTGGGATTCATTACAAACTTCAGACGTTTATAACAAAAACAAAAATTAGTCTTTTTATAAGATATTTACACAATGAAAACAAAACAAAAGTATAATTTTCTTCAAACAGCGCAAAGATCGTTTATCAGTCTTCTGCTTGCGTGGGATCTTGGCCTGTGACGGGGATGTTGATATCCGTGGACCACCATCGATCAGATCTGATTACTGAAAGATCGGACAAAGCTTTGTTGATTCGCGAAAGAATCAAGAAACCGTAGCGCTTATCTCGGCAACGGCGAGATAATTGCTCTTCTTAAAATTATCGCAACGGGATAATCTTAAGGAACGGACCCGAGGAACTGCAGATCTGACGATCTCCTCTTCTTTATGCCGACGAACTCGATCAATCTCCTCCTCTCTGAAGTTCATGCACCTTTAATCTTTAGTCCGGCAGGGCTTCGCCAACTCTCCAAAATTCTAGATCCCCAAAAAATGAAGTCCTGGGGCTGTATTTATAGGCTTCAGGAAGTTCGGGCGGTTAAAACCACATAACGACCAATTTTTTAAGGCTGGAGACACCCTTGGGTGTCTCAGCCTTGGCCGAGACACCTCGGGGTGTCTCGGTTGGGCCGAGACACCTCGCGTTTCTTTTATAGAAGAGCCTAGAATCGGGGTGTCTCGGTTGGGCCGAGACACCTCGCGTTTCTTTTATAGAAGAGCCTAGAATACTTTGGATGTGATTGGTCCAGCCTTCGGTCGGCGTACATGACCTGTAGTTAGCTTCAATTCTTGACTCCTTCGA
Organism: Asparagus officinalis; assembly: GCF_001876935.1. Taxonomy (NCBI): domain Eukaryota; kingdom Viridiplantae; phylum Streptophyta; class Magnoliopsida; order Asparagales; family Asparagaceae; genus Asparagus; species Asparagus officinalis. The sequence goes on along the minus strand of NC_033794.1, from coordinate 74,051,351 downwards.
TTTTCAGTCTATTCGATATTTTAACGAATAGCTGAAGTTCTTCCGGCGCTGAGTTTATCGTCTGGCCGTCGTCAAAGTCTCGAATCTAAAACTGATGAGTTGAGTTTGGCTCGTGTTGTTAAGTTGACTCAGAACTGACTACCTCTGTCGCATCGTGCTGACTTAGGGTTTCAGATCGCTGTAAGTTGACTTTTTATCACAACACGTTGACTGGTGTTGACCTAGGGTTACGCGTTGACTGGCGTTGACCTAGGATTTTGGATCGCCTGACGTTGACTTTTTCGTCGCAATGCGTTGATTGGCGTTGACCTAGGGTTACGCGTTGACCAGTGTTGACCTTAGGGTTTAGACCATCATACGTTGACTTTTTCATCGCAACGCGTTGATTGACGTTGACCTAGGATTACGTGTTGACCGGCGTTGACCTAGGGTTTCGGATCACCCGACGTTGACTTTTGGTCGTAACGCATTGACTGGCGTTGACCTAGGGTTGCGCGTTGATCGGCGTTGGCCTTAGGGTTTAAATCATAGTACGTTGACTTTTTCATCGTAACGCGTTGACCGGCGTTGACCTAGGGTTTCAGATCACCTGACGTTGACTTTTTTGACGACATGATCGAGAAGCTTCTTCATCAAGGATATTGTTTTGATCAGTTCAGACGTTCCCTTTTCTGCTACATGACGATGATCAAAAAAGAGGGATATCCGGAATTAGCTGACTCTTTCGCTGCCGACTTTGTTGTTCTGGAGTCTGAACTCCGAGAGTTAGAGGAGCTAAAGACTAATAGAGCTTCTTCTTTCGTATCTTCTTAATTGGAGCATAGACTGTCACAGTGGAATGACTTGAGATCTTCCATTGGCAGCGAGCTTCAGTCACATGAGAATTCTGTCGCACGGCTGATGGTTAATCTTGTAAGAAAGGATACTGATAGGGCCGAGTTACTCAGTTCTTTAGACTCCAACCGTGAGGAAGCAAACAGGTTGAGGAAGGCCTTGAAGTATGTCGAAGAGTCTGGTGCTATCATTGCAGAGGAACTGGCTAGATTAGGGAATTCTCGCGGACAGACACTTGAGAGACTAGGATCTACGCAGGAGAGATTGATAAAGCTGAAAAATGAAGTCGCGAAGATCTTGAGTAGTTCTGAAGAATCTGTCCGAGTTGATCTGCATGCTGAGCTTGAGCAGAGTTATGCAGATAGACTTTCTAAGTTAGAATTTCACATTCATGATCGCCGACTACGTTCGGGCCGATGAACTTTTTATTGTATGCTTTGACTTGATCTATTAGAGGAGACCCAGTGTTTGATTGCGTTCGGGCCGATGAACTTTTTATTGTATGCTTTGACTTGATCTATTAGAGGAGACCCAGTGTTTGATTTAATATGTTCATCTTTTATCATGATGTTTTGCTTTGACTTGATCTATTAGAGGAGACCCAGTGTTTGATTTAATATGTTCATCTTTTATCATGATGTTTCTTTATTGATTGTGAACCTAGTGGACATAACGTTTATAGGATTTTTGGCAAATCCTCAGCCATCAACGGGTTTGATATACCTTTACCGATTATCGTTTGAATCGGGCTAGCATGTGAATTATTAAAACCCGTCTCACATGTAACGTTATGCTAAAAGAATTACTTCTCTTAGACTTGATTCTATGGTTTTGAATACATAGACTTCACCATTTTTTACAGGAACATGGCACCCGGCAACACGCGTTAAGTGATGGCTTACCCCTTCTTAGGCTTCGGGATAAAATTCCCCAGAATTATACTCTGGTGTCTTTTTCAATCGGTGAAAGACTAAACCAACGATGTGTGCTAGACATAGGCTTGGGATTTTTGGCAAACCCCCAGCCATCAACGGGTTTGATGTGTCTTTACCGATTATCATTTGAATCGGGCTAGCATGTGAATTCTTAAAACCCATTTTACATGTAACGTTGTGCTAAGAGAATTACTTCTCTTAGACTTAGTGCTATGATTTTAAATATATAGACTTTACCATTTTTTACGGGAACATGGCACCCGGCAACACGCGTTAAGTGATGGCTTACCACTTCTTAGTCTTCGGAATAAAATTCCCCAGAATTATATTCTGGTGTCTTTTTCAATCGGTGAAAAACTAAACCGGTAACGCGTGTTAGGCGTAGGCTTATCTCTATTTAGGAGTCAAGATAAAATTCCCCGTGCATAAAGTGTGTGGATTGGAAGTTGAGAATTGTGTCTTTTCTCAGGGTAAAGACAAACCCGATGCTGGAGAGGAAGAATTTTATATTCTATCTCCAGGTCTTGTTTAGGGTAAAGACGGACCAGAAAATGGAAGAGAAAGAATTTTATATTCTATCTCCCGGTACTGAAGAGGAAGAATTTTATATTCTATCTTCAGTTGGAAAGAAAACTCGAAGTGGGATCTCCACCCCCAGAATCCGGAAAGATGAAACTAGGAGTGGGATCTCCACTCCGAAAATTGGAAAGATTCAAGCAACCCTAACTTTTATAGGATTGATTACCTGATCCAAGAAAAGAGTTTCTCATTTATTGAGGAGAAATTCCGATTTCAACCCTGACTTTTATAGGTTTGGTTAAAAAGGAAAAGATGGAAGTCTTTCGTTTATTGAAAAGGATGACTTGATCTTAGTTCTAACTATCTGCAGATTTGACAAAGTGAGGTCGGAGACAATCCTAACTTTAATAGGTTTGATTGCTCAAATTAAAAGTAGACCTCTCATTCATGGAAAGAATCGAGAGAGGAATCTGGCTTTGGCCCTAACTTTTATAGGTTTGACCTGAAAGCAAAGAGAGTGGTATACCAGAAGCAATGAGAATGCCAACTCGTACTATCACTCAATGGAGGACTTCAACGCTAAGTGATTAGGACTTAACATGTTGAGTCTGAAAATTGCCAATGATTGGCGAATAGAAATTTTGGTGGACCCACCGTCAATTGATTTGATCAGTGGATGGTTTTGCGAGGAAGGATTAATCTGTCAAATGATCAAATCTCGTCTCACAAAAATAACTCATAAGAATTAGAGAATTTGATAACAATAAAAGGAAACATTCTGACATTCAGAGTTTAAATGTGAATCTCTTATTTATCACTTTTAAAGTGATCGGGTGTTCCCTAAGAATACCACACGTGGCATTCTTCCGGGAACTTCCTGATACATTGGTTATCCTGAAGGTACTAAGAATAGTATTTTTTTAGGAACTTTCTATTTATCGGCATCATAAGCCGATCACCATCCTTTGTAACAAGGCGATATGCGCCACTCGAGTAGACTATCTCTACTACGAACGTAGTTGACTTGTTAGTTGAGAATTACCAAAAATTTCGGGATACTCGACCTCCAGCCCTAAGGCAAAACTGACTCTGATAAGTAGCGTCTTATTTTTAATTGTTTTATTGATGACAGATTATCCTTAAGAATATTATATGTAATATTCTCCAGGAACTTCCCGCAAGATACAGGGGAAACAGTTTATACTCCTATACCCATTGGAGTTTTAGAAGAAGCAGTTTATACTCTTATACTTTTCGGAGTGTTGCCATTCTCATTTGGCTTATCCTAGCATTATGACGCCGGCTTCAACCAAGATTTGGATGCTATTCTTTAAAGTAAAGCAAGTCTTGGTGGGATGAAGGATCCTCCTGAGGTACGCACAGTACTTCGGATCCGTAGTATTGTCAGTTTCCTCCTGATTTGTGATGGGTGGCAGCTTGATCTTGTTGTTTTCAAGAAGGGTCTCGAAGATGGCTGGAACGTCTTCATCCTTGAATGAGTACTCTTTTTGGAGCTTCGAATCTGAAGTCTTTTGCTGTCTTCGGGGCTGTTGTTGTGACGTCTGATTAACATCAACAACTGTTGTAGGTGCCTTCCCTTCATCATAGAAAATGAGACTCGGATTCAGAGGGTTAGCCATCGGTTGGCTTCTTTCGACCTTCCTCCTTCTGAGAAACCGTTCGGCCTGCTCTCCGCGCACCTTCAACTCTTTCCAGGTATTGAGCGGCTTTACTCCCATAACATCCAAGATGTTAATGGACAAGTTGTTATGATAGGTTTGCAAGACAAATTCCTCCGTGACGGGATCCTTGCAATTCATTGCCTGATTGCGGAAGCGTTTGATGAAGGTATCCACCGACTCTCCGTCTTTTTGTTTCTCATCTAAGAGTGTCATGATCGACACTTCAGCATCATCATTGAAGAAATGAGCGAGGAACATGCTCTCCAGGTCCTCCCAGCTGTTGATGCTTCTGGGCTTGAGACGGCGGTACCAATCGAAGGCAGGCCCGCGAACGGTGCTAACGAATGACCGCACCATCAAGGGCTCATTGCCAGAAATTATTCCCAAATGAGACTTAAAATATATTAAGTGCTGAGTAGGGGAACCATTTCTGTCAAGCGACGTGAAGTTGATCAAGTTAAACTTTGCCGGATATGGGATCGAATCCCACTTTCTTGGGTAGGGAGACGGAATACCGGTCCTTTTTATCCCCTGAACAGACATCAGCGCGTTGATTTTGCTCTCGAGGTCCTTTATTTTATCATCCTCGTCTATATCAGATCTTGGACGATTCCTGAGAGGAATAGCGGGCCACCCCCAGCATTGTCATCTTTGTTGGGACCACTCCCAGTATTATTATCCTTAGTGGGACCACCCCTAGTGTTCTGGTCAATGGGAGGGTCATCAGCCTTAAGGTATTCATTCGTATCTGAATCGCTATCTGTTTTATTAGCATTATTATGATGGCTGGATTCACCGAATTGATTGGACAGAGCTCGAATTTGTTGGTCATGCTCTTTCCTCATTCGTAGCATAGCCATTTTCATTTCGATCTTGAATGCCTCTTTTTGCTTGGCCAAGGCATCCTCAACCATTTTGGCTACTTCCTCGGTGTTAATTATAAACACTTCACGGGATTGTCCCGGACTGGATACCGTATTATCAGAAGCGATTGCCGAGTTAGTATCCAATGCTTCATCATCCGAGGATAACCCTCTCTGTATTCTTTGATAATCTCTTTGTCTAATAGTTCCTGATCGTAACCGGGTTAGACGATGCGATATAAGCGGATCAGAGCTAGAAGGTCGAATCGATTTTCCCTTATCAACCATATTGATGGTAACCTCTGGGGGTTCGTCACCTTGAACGACCAATTATTTCATACGGAGACACTTTGGATTGGACTTAGCCTTTCCGTTGGAGATCCTCTCAAATACCGAGACCCTCTGCGGAGCAGTCTTGGGGCAGCTACACGCTGATAATACTGTCCTGATAAATTTGGTACACGGACAGTGAGAGTCCGCTTCCCAGGTACTTCTCTTTTGAGATTTATTCGTACCCCCAGTCCGATAGTACAACTTATCGACGTTGCGGTCAGAGTAACCTATCGGCTGTTTACATGAATTCTCAGGTATAACGCATTCTTCTATCTGACGCGTTTTCATCTGAGTAAACATCACCTTGTTGGCGTCTACAGGAGTCACACGCTTGGAATCACACCTTTGTGAGGGTGAAGCCTTAACGGGATCCTGGTTTTTTGCACGCACCCCCAAGCGGGCCGTTGTAGAAATTAATTTGTTAGAAGGTCACGTAGGATCCCCAGTCCGGATGTTTGCTCGAAGATCCTTCAACGGTCTGAAGCTTTCCTTAACAGGCACTTTTCCTCGATCCTTGATTAGAGAACTGATGCGATCCTTCAATAGGACTCTAGATTTGGTAAGATCCATGCTGTCATAGGGCTTCACCGGAGGTGCAAGAGCAATAGGAGCGGGATCTAGAGTTGACAAAGGCTGGAAAGCAATCTCGGATGCTTTTGCCTTAGGCGCTGATTTGGCCTTTGGCATCCAAACTTGCTTAGATTTTGGTGGCTTTTTTACCACCTTTTCTTTCTGTAACTCCTGTGCATTCCGTACAAGGATCCTCGTCTGCGCTAACAGTGTGCGGTGCTTATGGATACGCTCCTCAAGAGTTGAATGAGTTCTTTTGACACGAACCTATTCGTTAGTAGGTGGTTGTGAGGAGGTTCCCAAAGCTGGTTGCTGGAACACTTTGCGTCTTCGGAGTTTTAGATCAGCATCATAGCAGATCCCATTAACAGGCTCCAAAGCCTTGGCAAATTGACGCGCGAGATGTTGACGACGCCTTTGACGAGCCCTCTTCGTCAGCACTGATGCACTTTCAACGGGCAACTCCTTGACTTTCGAGGAGTTGTCATGAACGTTGGATCTGGTTTCTTTGGAAGCTGGAGAGGAATCTTCCACTGCATTCAGGTTTAGATCATCAGCCTTGGTTTTTTGATCTGAAGTCATGTTCTTCGCGGCAGCGATTTTCCTGCGTTTGCAAGAGGGAGATCTGGAGGAGGAGGAAATATATTCCTCGAATTTGTGCTGGTCGAATTCGTATTCGACCTCTTCGAACACCGGGATCTTGATCGTCGGTTGCGGCATGATAGCCTCGACAGCGAGGCTGTTGGCTCTCACTGTGGTCGCCAGCTTGTTTGCGGAGAAAATTGATTGTTTCATTGCGGGATTCATTACAAACTTCAGACGTTTACAACAAAAACAAAAATTAGTCTTTTTATAAGACCTTTACACAATGAAAACAAAACAAAAGTACAATTTTCTTCAAACAGTGCAGATATCGTTTATCAGTCTTCTGCTTGCGCGGGATCTTGGCCTGTGATGGGGATATTGATATCCGTAGACCACGTTCGATCAGATCTGATTACTGAAAGATCGGGCAGAGCTTCGTTGATTCGTGAAGGAATCAAGAAACCATAGCGCTTATCTCGGTAACGGCGAGATAATTGCTCTTCTTATGATTATCACAATGGGATAATCTTAAGGAACAAACCCGGGGAACTGCAGATCTGATGAGCTCCTCTTCTTTATGCCAACGAACTCGGTCAATCTCCTCCTCTCTGAAGTTCGTGCACCTTTAATCTTTAGTCCGGCAGGGCTTCGCTAACTCTCCAAAATTCCAGATCCCCAAAAAATAAAGTCCTGAGGCTGTATTTATAGACTCAAGGAAGTCTGGGCGGTTAAAACAGCATAACGGCCAATTTTTTAAGGCTGGAGACACCTGTTTGCGTCAAAAGTTGACTTTGTCATGGAATTCATTATATCTTCGGTCGATTACAATAAATTCAAAAAAGAGATAGCCTTTTTATAAGACTCTTTTTACACAACAAAAGGAAAAATTACAACTCTTGAGAAACAAACGCAGGATCGTTGTTTGGATCACTGCTTGCGTGAGATCTTTACCTGTGCCGGGAGCGCTTTGACTCGTGGACCACCAAATCACAGATTCTGATTGAATCGTGAGGGGTTTGATGATTCTTCCTTCATTTATTGAAGTAAGAATTTGAAACGATATCTTATCAAAGTAAGATAGTCGTTCTTCTTAAGATCAAGTCAAAGCTCGAATCTTAAGGGATTGCCAGAAGCTCAAGAACTCTGCTCTCTCTCAGCTTTGGATTGCTCTGAAGTGCTCAAAATGATCAGCCCCTGTCAATGATGGCCACAGTTGGCGGAAAACAGGCTCGTGAGACAGCCTTTGCTGTCTCGGCTGTCGAGACAGTGTTTGCTGTCTCGGCAGGCGAGACAGTGTTTGTTGTCTCGGCCCGCGAGAGAGTAAACGCTATCTCGGAAATAGTAACCGTCAGACAGTTTTCATTTTAACTGCCTTCCCACGTTTTAAACTCCGTTATTTTGGCAGTTATCCACATGATTCTCGCCCATGACGTTTCCCACGTTCTTGAACAGTTAGTGCCCACGTGTAGGGCAGTTACAAAGGCGGTTTTGAACATCTGAGAGCTGTCTCACGTGCGAGACAGTAAATTCTGTCTCGCACGGTGAGACAGTAAAGACTATCTCGCACGGCGAGACAGTGAAGACTGTCTCGCGTGGGCGAGACAGTAAAAGTCTGTCTCGCCCGC
>NC_033794.1:74030182-74043397 GCF_001876935.1 Asparagus officinalis | reverse complement strand
AAAGTCTGTCTCGCGTGCGAGACAGTCTATACTTGTGTTCTTTTTGACATTTTGGATGACTTCCTTTTGAGCTGTGTTAAGATATCTCTCAGCATTTTTTGACGCCTACAGATACCCCCTCCAAAGTATTCCAGACTAAATCTTTTATAGAGGAGTTATGGGATTCTTTGGATAAGATAGGTCTTACTTATGATCCTTTCCATGCTTGGTTGGGTAGATCGTATAGAAGAACCTGTAGATGGCTTCAACACTTGATCTCTTTGTCTCTCAGTCTATTCAGTGCTTTGTAGAATAGCTAAGGTCCTTTCGGCATGGCGTTCATCGCTTGACCGTCGTCGAGATCTTGAATTGAAGCTGGAATTTGTATTTGTGAATTCAGCTTTTGTCATCAAATTGATACCGCATTGTTAATCACTATATCAGTCTTCATAGGAACGCAGTTTAACCTCGTATACCCGTTGGGAGGTAGCCAGGTTATTCTTAAGAATATTTTGAGTGATATTCTCCAGAAACTTCCTGTTGATGGTAGGGAAACAGTTTAGACTCGTGTACCTATTGGAGTATTCTGGTCTCTTTTTTATTGGTAGAGGTGAACCCGATGATGGAGAGGAAGAATTTTATATTCTATCTCCTGGTCTCTTTTTTGTTGGTAGAGATAAACCCGAAATCGGAAAGGAAGAATTTTATATTCTATCTCCTGATGCAAAGAAAACTCAAAGTGGGATCTCCACTTAGAGAATCTGGACGGGTTTGAATAATCCTAACTGTCATAAGGTTTGATTATTCAACTGAAAGTAGACCTCTCATTCATGAAATGAATCGAAAGGGGATTTTGGCTGTGGTCCTAACTGTAGTAAGGTTTGACCAAGTGGGAGTTTTGAGACGATCCTAACTGTTTAAAGGTTTGATCGTTCGATTTGTGGACCTCTCATTCATGGAAGGAATCGAGAGGGGATTTTGGTTTTGGTCCTAACTGTTTAAATGTTTGACCAAATAGGAGTTTTGAGACGATCCTAACTGTTTAAAGGTTTGATCGTTCAATTTGTGGACCTCTCATTCATGGGAGGAATCGAGAGGGGATTTTGGCTTTGGTCCTAACTGTTTAAAGGTTTGACCAAAGGAGGGTTTGAGAGGGAAGATTGATCCAACGAAGTGATCGAACCTCATCTCAGCAAAAGAGTATTCGAAAATCACCGTGGGGATGTAGTGTTTAACACTTTGTTTGTAATGATCGGGTTATTCCTAAGAAAGTTACATATAGTATTCTTTCGGGAACTTCCGTTACATGAACCATCCACCCCCAGTTTTTCTTGTGAAACTGGGTTTATCATTATGTTTAGCTGTATGATCGGGTTATCCTTAAAAGTACCATGCATGGCATTCTCTAGGAACTTCCCGTGAAAGAAAGGAAATAATTTAGACTCATATACCTGTTGGAGTATCGAGGAGCAGTTTATACTCGTATACTCTTCGGAGTGAGATGGAGAAGCAGTTTATACTCGTATACTTATCGGAGTCAGGGAAAACAGTTTATACTCGTGTACCCAAAGGAGTAAAGTCATCTTTAATCGGCTTGTTTCGCCGTTATGACACCGGTGTCAATTAGGGCTTGGATTTTATTTTTGAGTCCAAAGCAAATATTGGTGGGATGAAGAACCCTTCTGTGATATGCACAGTAGTTTGGATCTGTAATCATCTTAGCACCCTCCTGATCTTTAATAGGCGGTAGCTCGATTTTGTCATTGGCGAGGAGGTATTCTAATATGGCTGGAGCTTCATTATCTTCGAAAGAATACTCCTTTTGGAACCTCGGATTGAGAGTCGCGTTCACAGCACTTGTAGATGTCCTCGGTTGGCTTCTCTCAGCTTTCCGTCTTTTAAGAAAGTGTTCAGCCTGTTCGCCGCGCAATTTTAACTCTTTCCAAGTTTTGGATGGTACGACCCCCAGGGCTTCCAGGACATCGATGGAGAGGTTATTGTGACATGTTTGCAGGATAAACTCCTCTGTAACAGGGTCTCTGCAATTCATTGACTTGTTACGGAAGCGCTTGACAAAATTATCGACTGACTCCCCGTCTTTTTGTTTTTCATCCAGAAGGGTTCCGATTGACACTTCGGTGTCATCATCGAAGAAGTTGCTGAGGAACAAACTTTCTATGTCATCCCAGCAATTGATGCTCCCTAGCTTGAGTCGTCGGTATCAATCGAAGGCGGGCCCACGAAGGGTGCCAACGAATGACCGGACCGTTAAAGCCTCGTTTCCAGAGATCATGCCCAAATGAGACTTGAAATAAATCAAGTGCTGAATCGGCGAACTCTTCCCTTCAAACGGTGTGAAGTTAATCATATTGAACTTCACCGGATACGGTATTGAATCCCATTCCCTTGGATAGGGACATGGAATACTCGTCTTCTTAACTTCTTGAGCCATCATCAAAGCATTGACTTTGTTTTCAAGCTCTTTCATTTTCTCGTCATCGTCTATGTCTTCATTCGAAGGACGTTGAGGAGAATGAGTTAGACCACCCCCTGTAAGAGGTGCCATTGAACCACCCCCAATATCGTTATTAGGAGGATGTGCTAAACCACCCCCAGCGTTATTGCTATTGGGAGGTGTATCAGCAAAGATGACTTCATCCACTTCTGGATCACTATCATCCACAACTTTCTGAGTGTGGCGACTGGATTCAGTTCTTTGACTGGACTCAGGGGGTTGAGGCCACTGAGCTAGCAATTCTCTCATTTGTTAGACAGCTAACTCCATTTCTGTCTTCACTTCAGCTCTAATTTCTTCACGTTGTTTGGCTAGAGCTTCCTGAAGTATTTGAGTGAACTGATCAGCAGTGATTGTGAATACTTCTCTGATTTGTCCTGTGCTAGACATTGTATCATCAGAAGCGATTGCAGAACAAGTGTCCGAGAATTCATCCTCTGAGGACATTCCTTCTTGCATTCTTTTGTAATCTCTGCGTCTGATGGCTCCTAATTGGAGTCGAGACATCCTTTGAGCAATTCTTGGATTGACTTTTCCTCTCGGAGAAAAGTCGGGATTTGAGTCACTTGAATGCCGCTTAGACTTTCTTTTATCAGACACGTTGATGGTGACTTCAGGGAATTCATCATCTTGGGCAGCTGATTTTCTTTTGCGAAAATGTCTCGGCTTAGGCTTTGACGATACAGAGACTCTTCGTGGGATGGCTTCTCATTTGAAACAGTTACATTCTGATAATGTTGCTTTAACGAGTCGCGCACAGGAACAATGAGAGTTTATTTCTCGAATAACTCTCTTTCGAAAATTATTCACAACCCTAACTTGATAATACGATTCATCGGTATGATTGCCAAAAAATCGTATCGTCTGTTGGCATGACCTCCCATGTATGACGATATCATTTGGTGAACGTGTCTTCTTCTGGGGGTGTAAAACCTTGTTGGCATTCTCAGGATAATTTATTTTTGTCTTTGAGCGATCCAAAGTTATGTCGGGAGTCGCACGTTTAAAACCACCCCCTTGCGGGTATGGAGTCTTAACGGGCTCCGAATGCTGATTTTGCATAAGTCCAGACTTTGGAATCCAAACTTGGCAGAGTTTCGGTGGTTCTTTGGTCATCGTTTCCTTCCTCCTTTCTCGTCTTTGTTGTAAGAGAGCACGAGCATGAGCAGCGTTTGCACGACGTTTTTGTATGCGTTCTTTGAGGGTCGAGCGAGCCCTCTTGACAAAAGTCCATTCATCCGTCGTTATTTTAGCAGAGATATGAGTGATTGGTTGTTGAGACAACTGAACCACTCGATGTCTCCTTGACTCTAGGTCCGCGTGATAACGAACCCCGTCGGTTTGTTCCAACGCCTTAACCATTTGGCGAGCGCGGCGCTGACGTTGTCTCTGACGAGCCCTTTTCGTCAGTGCCGGTGGGCTTTGATTCGATGACTCTTTAACTAGATAAGAGTCATTATGAGCAGAGGTGTTGCGAGTAAAATCCTCAGCAACAATCAGGCGAGAGTCTTCATTCTGTGCCTTCTTTGGCATGGAAGTCTTCTTCAATGTTGAGATCCTCTTGTACTTGCGAGACAATGAAGATCTTGAAGAGGATGATGAGAGATATTCCTCAAACTTGGTTTGGTCAAATTCGTATTCGACCATGGATTCAACCGGGATCTTGATGATTGGCTGCGACACGACGGTCTCGGCAGCGAAACCGTTGGCTCCCACTGTGGTCGCCAGCTTGTTTGCGTCAAAAGTTGGTTTTGTCATGGAATTCATTATATCTTCAGTCGATTACAACAAATTCAAAAGAAATAGTCTTTTTATAAGACTTCTCTTACACAACAAAAGGAAAATTATAACTTTTTAGAAACAAACGCAGGATCGTTGTTTGGATCGCTGCTTGCGTGGGATCTTTGCCTGTGCCGGGAGCGCTTTGACTCGTGGACCACCAAATCACAGATTCTGATTGAACCGTGAGGGGTTTAATGATTCTTCCTTCGTTTATCGAAGTAAGAATTTGAAGCGAATATCTTATCGATGTAAGATGTTCACTCTTCCAAAGATCAAGTCTGAGCTTAGATCTCTAGGACTCGCTAGAAGCTTCTTGAGGATGTTTGTGAAGAAGGAAGACTCTCTCTCTTGCTCTAATTCACCAAAACTCAAGGCTCTCTGCTCTAATCTCTCTGGAAAATGCTCAGCCCCTGTCCATGATGACCATAGGGGGGTATTTATAGCCTCCTTAGACGATAACTGAAGAAATAGCTGGTCAATAACTGTCTCTTTAGGCGCGGCAGCTGATGCTGTCGCGGCTAAAGGGCGCGACAGTCGACACTGTCGCGGCCAAAGAGCGCGGCAGTCGACACTGCCGCGGCTAAAGGGGCAGTTACACCCACGTTCATACGTGTTTGAAACAGTTCTCCCACGACCTTTAACCACCTTTTTCGTGGTTTAACTGCTTTTCCACATCAGCACACGTTCTATTTCTGATACTCCGCCACGTGGACTTTAAATAATCATCAGATAATCGGCCTGGGCCGAGACACTCTTGGGTGTCTAAGCTTTGGCCAAGACACCCTTGGGTGTCTTGGCTTTGGCCGAGACACCTTGGGGTGTCTCAGTTGGGCCGAGACACCTCGGGGTGTCTTAACTCAGGCTGAGACGCTTTGTTTTGCACACTTGTCCGTTTCCGCCGTAACTTCTTCATCCGAACTCGGATTTAAGTGATTCAAAGTGTGTTGGAAAGCTAGCGAGGAGATCTATAAACTTCGATGGTATAGACCATTGTGGATTAAACTATGATACGAGCAGCGTTTCGCCTTTTGTAAGCGACACTGGGCTCCCGATCAGTTCATATCCTCATTATTCTAAAACTTCGTTACTTCACGTAGTTTGTTGATTCACTTTAAGCATTCGTTGATATCAATCAAGCTTCTATAACTTGGATAGTGACGTTCATCGTCTTTTCTTAGCACCGAGATGTTCGTGGAGACCTATAGGCAATTTTCGACGCCTACAAGGAGGGTAAGTGGAACAACGAGGAGACGGAGGAGGAGAGATTATGATAGAGTTGAGATGAAGGAGAGAAGAGGCAGGATAATGAAGTTGGGTGAATGGAAGAGAATAAGGGAGGAGGATTGGCAAATAAGAGAGAAGGACGGATGAAGGAGAAGAAAGGAAATTAGAGGTGGGACAAAGGAGAGACTTTCCTAAAAAAAGCGAAAGGCTTAGACGCATGAGGTTCTCAAATTAGGGTCAAGACACTTTTTTTTCTTTTCTTTTTAGGTTGTTTGGTTGATTGTCTAGAAAAGGGGAAAAAGTAAATTTCAAAAAAAAAAACCCTAAACCCATGTGATCATGTCAGATTCCCAACCCACTTCTATGCTAAGGGGCTGTTTGTTTCACCAAGGACTAGGAATAGGATTAGGAATCCTATTTAATTTATGGATTCCAACCTAATCCATAAAAATTTTATGGACAAGTTTGAGTTTTATGGAATCCCACTTTTTTGGCTTTTAATGTTTGTTTCACCCAAAGGATTAGTAATCCCACTTTTATAGAATTGGTCCAATTCCTAATACCATGTTTGGTTTAAGAAGAATATTTTTTTGGGATCGTTACTGTAGCAACGACTATCACAATTTTCATTAAAAAAATACTATAGCAACGGATTTAAGCCCCCAAAATCATATTTACAGCAACAAACACTGTAACAACATTTACATATCACTGTAGCAACGGATTTAAGGCCCAAAAATCAGATTTTCAAGCAGCTGACACTGTAGCAACGGCTATTTCTTAGGCAAATCACTGTAGCAATGGCTATTTCAGGGGCATGGTGGCTATAAATTCACCTTAAGGCCTCACAAATAATCCCATCATTCTCATTTTTCAACAATAATAAAATTCCCAAGCTCTTCAATTTGCTGCCCCGACATCAAGGATGATATCAGAAGAGTGCTGGCAGAATTATGAAGTTTATTGCGACTGCAATCTCCGAACACCGATGAAAGTGTGCAAGAATGGAAAAAATAAGGGTAGGTGTTATTGGGGGTGTGCAAAATTCTCAAATAAAGAATGCAATTTTTTCGAATGGGCTGAAGAAAGAGGAGAGTCATCAAGCACCCAAGGAAGCCAATATGTCAAAGAAAATAGGTACGGAGATAAATATATCTTGCAATCAAAGAAGCTGAAGAAAGAATTGAGACTTGTCGAAAATCAACTACTAGCTTGGAAAATTTCGGCAATTTTCTTAGCAATTTTTTGTGTTATTTTAATTATTACAAACTTCATGTCATGTACTTGTAATTGCAAAAACTATTGAGGATGTAATGAAAACTGTTGTTTGAATTGGGTACAAATTCTAATTGATATTGTATGGCTCAGTAATAGATCAACTTGTCATCATTGATTGCCCCGCCTATAACTTACATGTTTATTACAGATTGCATTATAAGGATGAATTGCCTCGCCTAGACATTGTCAATTCAATGTAGGCTGCAATCTCATCCCCTTTTGCCTCATCTGGATATAATAAACGATGTAAGTTAGATTGCATTCTCAGTAAACGCTGATCATCATCATTGCCATATATCAAGTGCAAGGAGCTGCACAAGCTCAAAACTAAACAGCAAGTAACCCACAGGCTCGGAAAAACAAAACAGCAGCATGGTGAGAATGTATGATGGGGAAAAACAAGCAACAAACCCCAGCTCCTGCAAGCACAAACCCAGCAACAAAACAGCAACAAACCCAGCAGCAGCAGGAGCTGCCAAACTGAGGAAAAACAGGCACAAACCCCAGCTAGCAAGGAGCTACACAAGCTCAGAATAAAACAACAACAACCCCATTAGCAAGGAGCTACACAAGCTCAAAAACAAAACAGCAGCAAACCCAGCAGACAGGGGATAAACAAGCAACAAACCCCAGCTCCTGCAAGCACAAACTCAGCAACAAAACAGCAACAAACCCAGCAGCAGCAGGAGCTGCAAAACTGAGGAAAAACAGGCACAAACCCCAGCATGCAAGGAGCTACACAAGCTCAGAACGAAACAACAACAAATCCCAGCTGCAAGGAGCTACACAAGCTCCAAAAACAAAACAACAACAACCCAAGCAGCAGCAGGAGTAAACAAGCAACAAACCCCAGCAGACAGGGGGCAAACAAGCAACAAACCCCAGCTCCTGCTGCAGACGGGGTCAACAAGCACAAACCCTTCAACAAAACAGCAACAAACCCTTAGCTTCAGCAGCAGGAGCTGCAAAACTGGGGAAAAACAGGCACAAACCCCATTAGCAAGGAGCTACACAAGCTCAAAAACAAAACAGCAACAACCCCATTAGCAAGGAGCTACACAAGCTCTAAACAAAACAGCAGCAAACCCATCAGACAGGGGGTAAACAAGCAACAAACCCCACCAAGCCCTAGCACAAACCCAGCAACAAAACAGCAACAAACCCAGCAGCAGCAGGAGCTGCAAAACTGAGGAAAAACAGGCACAAACCCCAGCTAGCAAGGAGCTACACAAGCTCAAAAACAAAACAGCAACAACCCCATTAGCAAGGAGCTACACAAGCTCTAAACAAAACATCAGCAACCCCAGCAGCAAGGAGCTACACAAGCTCCAAAAAAGCAGCAACTAACCCAGCTAGCAAGGAGGTACACAAGCTCCAAAAAACAGCCACAAATCCAAACTCAAGGAACCACACAAACCCAAGAACAAAACAGTAACAAACCTGATGGCAAAATAACCCAAAGCCAAATAGCTAATAAAGCAAAGGAGCAACATTAAGAGCTCATTGGTCATGCCTATCCATACTTACCTGCATCAAAAGTTAAAAAGTACCAATTCATTAATTACATGACGTCATAGCGTTTTCATAACAAGAAGTATTGCAACATTAATAGTTTGCAAATAACAAAATGATATATGCGCAACAACATATACGTGTGCACAACAAAATGATCCGTCCACATGTAATCCAAACCGCACAAATTAGTTAACAGACCAACCTTGGTCATTAATCAAGTTGGTAATGTACCTCTGCTGACCTTCCTTTCCTTTTATGAAAAACCTTCTAGCTTCACGTTCATTGTCATATAAGTGATCTAAAATCCTATCCAGGAATTCCTCAGAGTATTCATCCCTATATTCCTTCAACGCTGCAGCCAATTGTTCAGTCCAATGAACAATGTGTTGATTTCTCATGGACTGAGACATTGAGTCAACAAATGCACATAACATCTCCTCTTCACAATTTGATTTTTTAGGTTTCTTGTTAGAAGATGAATTCATGTTGTCTTTACTCTTAGACTTACATCTAGTTGGTTGTTGTTGGTTACAAGCATCAGATTGTGGTGTACTTCCACTCTCCTCTGGAATTTCACTATCATCTTCAGGAATAGGTATGGACCTACTAGACCCAATGTTAGCATACACAGGCCTAACAAATTCACCCTTAGCTTGGTCATCACCCATGATAGTTTGTAAAACAGGCCTAACAAATTCACCCTTAGCTTGGTCATCACCCATGATAGTTTGTAAATTTTTGAAGTGAGGTAAGGGTTTGTTTATGTACGCTTTGAACTTAGATTTGGATTTGTCCTGCAACAACAAATAATCATAAGTTATGAACCAAATGTATTAATTACTAACAACAATGTAGATGCTGAATGTTATACCTGAGACCACGATTTCAAGGTTTCGTCATCCAGTGTAATCATTTTATTTATTTCATCCCACCCAGCTCCACTTATATCAAGGCAAGCCTTCATGTCATTGAATTTGTTTCTCAAGCATTTCAAGTGGTTAATGACATGTATATGAGTGAAATCAGTCCTAAATTGCATGTTGATTTTCATCGCTGCCATTTTATAAGCTTCTGCCTTGAAGTTCTTGTCTGGCTTTAGCCCATCTAATGCTAATTCTGCAAGATAAGGAATGAGAACGTCATCGTGCTCTGGAAGCCAAAACTTATTAGCCACACCTCTTGAGTTCAACCTTGCCCCTAGTCCCGATTTCTTATGAGCTGATTTTTCCCTTTTTTTTATTGGTGAAGTATGCTCCTCACCATCAACATCATGAATAACCTTTTCTGCTGAATCCCCAGTGTTTGGTGAAAATTGATTGGGTCCACTACTTTGAGAACTAGCTGTGGAAAATAGCAAACCTTGTGGGCTGCTTAACATGCTCACGTATGACATTGGTTGCTGTGTCATTCCACCATAATTAGCATCATATAATGAGAATGGTGAGAATGTATGATGGGGTGAAGAGAAAGGTTGTGGTTGAACAGGCGTGAAGTTCATGTTTATGTTAGCAGCTGGATTTGGCGGAGCATTAGAATGAGAAGGCAGAGGCTGCTTATCTGCCTTATTGTTAACCATACCTAATATATATTGAACAAGTAGACATTATTATTAAAGAAAGCAAAATCAATATATAATATGCATGCATTTAGCAATTTGCGTTAGAAAAGGAATATACGAAACGCCTATATGTATAGAAACAACATGAAAAGGTCGAAGATGATAATCGTAGAAATGTTTAGTACATGCTAAGAAACATTAAAATGGATAGTTGCGAACAGTAAGAAAATAATACAAGTTATTACATCGAGATAGAACAAACATCACATTAAGCTAAACCACTTTCCATTGTGTTACCATCATTATACTTTGCACAATAATCCACCCACAAGGCCCAAGCAATTTGATCTCGTAGCTCCTTCCATTCATTTCTTGAATCTCGATCCTCTCTCTGTGTCCTAGTTTGAGTATAATCCACCACACTTGAGTCATCGTCATTGGTCACTTCCCCATTATCTTCATCAATGTCTATATTTTCATTTAAAATATCATCATCTGGATCTTCTATAGCAATGAAATTGTGTAACACGGTACACGCTAGTACAATGTCCACTTGAGTGGGAAATGGATAATTTGGCTTCGCCGATAGGATTTTAAACCGGTTCTTTAATATACCAAATGTGCATTCAATTTTTGATCTTAAACTTGAATGCCTTAAATTAAACAACTCTTTTCTATTCTTTGGTGTCCTATCGGTGTGCTCTTTTAAATGATATCGTACACCGCGATATGGGGATATGAAGCCTGGCATTGTGGTGTATCCCGCGTCACATAGGTAATATTTACCTACATTACAATTAAACAATATCTTCATATCACACACTATTGACAAGTATTTAATTTTTTCTTAATTGTGAACAAGTAAGAATTAATACCATCATAAACTCGAAGCCCGTAAGGCTGTGGTCTCGACAAAGCATCCTGTAATATCCTATAGTCATTTGCTACTCCCTCCCACCCAGCTAGGACATAGGTGAATAGTTTATTAGGTGTGCATGCTGCTAGGACGTTTTGTGTCACACCTTTTCTCCCTCTAAAACGGGCAACTAGGTTACTGGGTAATATTGCGTCAACATGTGTGCCATCTATCATACCAATGCAATCCTATAAAAAAATATAAGTTATAATATATTCAATAAAATACATATTCACTTTAAAACAGATGTTGAGGTGTATGTATTATTTTTACCTTGAAGTAAGGAAAATAATTTGGGTTGTTTGCAATCTCTGCAGGAACTTCATTTGGAGCTTGCTTCATATAGCGATCACGTAACCCATTCATTGCTTGTAGGACTTTATTGAAATACCTACTCACTGTTTCTCCCGATCTTATGAACTCAGTCCTTATTATTCTATTTTTAGTTTTATGCCCCACTATACTCAGGAACATAGCGAGCTGTTCTTCGACTTGAACATGTCTTGAATCCTCTAATAAACCGTTTTCTTTCATTACTACGGCAAGTTTAAAAAAGGCACTCGGTCTCATTCTAATATAAGACCGACAACTATCACTATAGCCTTCCAATACACGTTTGAAGTGAGCTTCTCTGCAATAAATTTTTTGGATTTTTTCCTCCTTCGTACAAGATGAAATTCTCTTGCGCTTAGCACGCATTATCAGAATATATGTTATTATTGTGACCACCGCAGACACAGCTGTATTAGCACACATCCTCTTCAATTGTTCTTCATCTACGTTTTCCATCTAAATCTATTGTAAAATTAGCATATATTTACAACTTAACAGTAATATTGTTTGGAAACTAAAGATAATTAAATAACTAATAAAAATATTAAAATCGTAAAACCATATATCTACATATCCACAAATATATATAAAGTAGTGAAACTTTCATTTCATATTTTGCACCCTAAGCATGCACGCTGATCAAACAAATGCAATTAAGTTTTCCTTTCCATGGTTTAGTCATTTGAAGGACTACAATAACAAAAATTCCAGAGAACCGAAGCTCAATAATCAACTATATACCAAAACCCTTGATTCATGAGAGATTAGACATGTAGATGCCAAGCAGTTGCGAATGAAACCCCACTGACAAATAATTCTAATAAAATCAGTAATAAACTATATACCCACATCAAACAACCACCGAACAATACCCTTGTTTCAATAATTAAACATATACCAAATTCAATAATTCCACTACCAATGTTACTTTAATCAGAGCAAGCACAATTAAATAATCAAATTAAAAGGGTTAAATTGATTTATACCTGCAGATGCCAAGCTGTTGCGAAGGGAAAAATTCAGAAATTGATGTCGTTACCAACAAACCCCACCGGACGGAACAACCAGCAAACCGAAGAACCCAACAATATCAAAGATCAGCGGGAGAAGAACAGCATAAAAAACCCAGAAATTGATGTCGTTACCAACAAACCCCACCAACAAAGATCAAAATCGAAGAACAGCGGACAGCGGGAGAAGCCGAGCCCAAAATCTAGGGCAAATCCACAAACCGAAGAACCCAACAACAATATCAAAGATCAGCGGGAGAAGAACAGCCAGCAAGCCCAGAAATTGTTGTCGTTACCAACAAACCCAACTAACCAAAAACAATATCGAAGAACAGCGGATCGCGGGAGAAGCCGAGCCCAAAATCTAGTGCAAATCCACAAACTGAAACCCAAATAATATCGAAGAACAACGAGAGAGGAGGCGCGAAGGAACTTGGGAGAGGCGGGAGAAGAAACGCCCAGTTGCGATTCCAGAGCTAGGGTTCGAAATCGAGAGGATTAGGAATCAGAAAACGAAAACCCCAGAACGATGTCAGAATTCTCGCCCAAATCCTCTCCCCCCTCTCCGATTTGGGTTTCTTGAAAAAACGCCAACCAACTTTATGGAATACGTAATCCATAAATTTTTTCCCCAGCCAAACTCTAGATTAGGATTCACAAAGATTTCATAATTTACACTTTTGCCACTGTCAGACCACTAATACTAATCCTTTTTTATAAAAGTGTGAAACAAACAGCCCCTAAAAGTGGGAAATGAGTTTTCTCATTTCGCATATCTGTTTGTCAGCTTTAAAGAGAATGTTTTCTCTTTTTTGCTATCAACCAAACAACAGAAACAAATATGTGCATTTTTTGATTTATGCAGAATTTCTCGAAAATTCTTTTTGGGTTTCCATGTGAACCAAACAACCCCAAATATTGTGAATAGGACATGTGGCTTATACTTGCTTTAAAAAAACGGAGAGGAACAATCTTACTATTGTTGTCTCTATCCGCATAGATTATACTAAATTTTTCTTACAATTAAAATGTAAAAATTTAAACTTCCTTAACTATATTACAAAGTAAACAATAGAAATCTGATAACTTTCTCAGTGTTTGACTT
>NC_033794.1:74021573-74030168 GCF_001876935.1 Asparagus officinalis | reverse complement strand
GCTGTTTTGAAGTTGTAGAACATGTGTTTTCTTCTCATAACACATACTGAGAAAAGATAATCAATTACCTCTTTACCACTGATGGTGAACAAATACTATGATGTAATTGTTGTATTCTACTCCTTTAGTTTAAAATTCAAATTAGCTAATATAGTAGCCAAAAATTGATTAATAAGGTCATTTAGATAGTGGAGGTGTTTGAGATATGTTACGAAGAGCATATGGCAACTAACTTATTTTAATTTATAAGTAGGCTTTTACTTGCAAGGGTCCAAAATGGTATTTGGTAGTTTATTTAATTACTTATTTTTAACTTATAAGTAGGAAGAAATAAGTTAGGAATTATCATTATCCTTTTTGCATTTATAAGAAGATTTACTTATTGATATCAGGGTTTTTTTTCCTTCTATAAATCATATCATATCATATCATACTCTTTTTAAAAGCACGAGTTTGGAAAAATCTTTCGTAAGATAAAAACCCCATTGGAATTCAAACAATCATCCAATAAGTAAATGTAAGTTGATAAATTGATTGACTCTCTTTAAAAGTGAGAGTTGTAGAAAATCTTTCTATGGATGATATTACCCCCAGCCATATTTGATAATTTCATTCTCATCATAATCTATATCGATATATCGTTATTAAATCTCTACCCACAAGTAACTATCATTAATCAAACATCTTCAATACCCTAAAAAAATCCTCTCTCATTACTGTTTGACACTTTGACTCCTCAAAAGTCTCAACGCCTATCTATTTGATCCAGTTTTAGGTCTAACATCTCTCTTTATCTCTTTTTTCTTTTTAATAGGATTATGCTATGATGATCCCCATGATGTTTTTGATCCAATGGAAAATCTAGACATTAAAGAGATGTTGAATTGTCACCCTCGGGAGATCGCTGATGCTTGGAATCAGTGCACCAAGGATCTCTATATGAAGCACGAGTGCATCCTTGAGGAAGTTCCAAGTCCTTTTCCCCTTTGCATAGATGTAAATATATGAAGAAAAAAAATACTTTTTTATTTTGGGGGAAATGTAAATAATTTGAAGTATTTGATCTTGATGTAACCAACGAGTTAGAGAACTCAATCTCAAATTGTAATGTTCCTAAATCTGCTATATCGATGTATGAAGAAACTATCAGAAAATTCAAAGATATCCTTTAAAAATAAAGATTAGCATAAGATACAAATGGTGAGTTCGTCCTAATTCAAGTCCATTCATTTATGATTTATTTTGAATTTCCTCTTATATTATTATTAGCATATAGCATACGGAAATGAACTTATTATTATTATGTTTCAAGATGGGTAATATCTAAATCCGACATTGATGTTGAAATTGCTTGGGCATTGGTTGATATAAATTTAGGGGAACAAGTGAGTAAATTTTTTTGGTTGAAAATTATTATGATTGCCTTTTAATTTTAATGTCAATTTCTCTTTCCTTTAGATTTCGGATGGAGATATTTTTTATATTTGCAAGTAATAAGTGATCCTTCAGAGCAGTCATTCAACTATTTAAACCGGTGTATGCTATATTGCTATTATCCAGTTCTGAGATTTTAATACTATTTTCCTCAAAAATTTTACAAGATTTATCTTTAAACTATTTGTTTGTGTTTGAAGTAAATTGATCTAAATTAGCAATACTGAGAGATTGAAGTCTTGGGAGGTTAATGACAAGGTAAGTCATTATGTACTAATAATGTTAAGATTTGATTTTGATTTACTATAAATAATTCTTTCTTTAGAAATCAATACATCTATGTAAAGGGAAAAAGGACCTTAAGTTTTTTTAATTATCGCATTGGATGAAATCTTTTTTCAGAAATTAGTAGGTGGGTAAATGTACATACTTTAAAAATTGTTACCCGCTGAAAATAATATTGAGAAACTTAGCTATTTCAAATTAACTTATTAAAATTGAGCTGATGTTAAAAGTCAAGCTCGTTCATTTTTTTAATATGTATTATATGCTTCTATGTGCAATGCAATAATAGATTACCTCAGTCTCATTCATGTTTTTACTCTATGTGTCTCTAGGTTATGAGATAAGTTAGTGGTTGTATTTTGATATTTTGCATCCTGTGTATTATATTGCCTAGGTATGGCTAGTGTATTTGTATTTTGGTGTTGGACTTTAATATTTGAAGGGGTTAATGCCATGAAACCCCACCTCAAATTTGGTGGTGTTGCACATAATCCCCCTAAACTTTATTTATGTCACTTAACCATCTTGAACTATAGGGTGTCTCACAACAACACTTATCTCACAAGTGAGAGCATATGGCAGTAAATAATTATTATATAAAACACAATACTAACTCAAATATTAAACATGTTTATATAATATAACAAATAAAATCATCATATATAATAGTCGTTAAAAATAAAAACATACATATAATAATAATCATATAAAAGTCTGAATACTCAAAGTACTAATCGTGCTAACAAGATAAACTATGATGAAAATAGTCACAAAACATTATATGATAAAATAGACATAAGAGCAACAAGCGATTCAAAATAAACATATTATATAAAACATAATAAGGACATAATTATATATATTCGACAAACAATATAATAAATCAGAAATATTAGCAATATTCATAAGGTAAAATAATAAATATAAATAAGATACGTCAATAATAATTATTACGGTATAATATTAATTCAAATGTAGCAATATACGACATAGTAGTCAAAATCACATAAATACAATCATCATAAATATACATAAATAAAGATGTATAATACATAAAACATGAACTATGAAAGATAAAATAGATTTATAAACCAATAAAAACATAAGAAGGCATAAATTCGTATAATAAAAATACTGATATGTTGTAGATAAACATACCATGAATGATTGATGAACATATAAACATAAACACTGATAATACATGAAACATAACATGATAAAACATAGTTGATACTAGAAATGATGAATGACCATAAATTAATAAAAAGTATATATCATAAATATAATAATTTACGTGATTACACTATAATGAAAAAGAGAATAGCAAGTATAAAAGAATGGAAAAGTAAAACACAACACAAGTAAACTAAGAAGAGAAAAGTTTTAAAAGAGTTTTACAAGTTTGTTTAAGGGTTTAAGTTTTTGTTTAAGTGTGTTTAAAAGTTTGGTTTGTGAAGAAACTTTCACAAGAGCTTGAGGAGATCATCCATTGGTGCTTGAGCATTCAACTCTTATCCCTCTCTCTTGTTATCATAGAGAAGTTTTCCTAAACTCTATTTCTAGCTATTTATTATTTTATTCATAATTTTCATAAGCTAGATTTAAATTGAGTTTAGTTTAATTTTGTTTTATCAAATCTCATTGTTACACATATCCACTTGAGCTTTTAGTATTTACATACATAGTATATTGGGGTTGTGAGAGATTGTAACTTTGAGTTGTACTTAATTGAGTTCTCACCTTGTTTAGAAAACAAATCATTTGTTATTAGCGAGCTTATTTGTGAGATTTACTTTGTGTTACACTAGTACACCAAGAGGAGTGTGTGGTGAGAGATGGGGTCGTCCCAAGAGAAGTGGGGTAGGTGGTAATATCTAGAGAGAGGTTGTAATTCCAAATACTTGAGGGAGACATGGGCTAGAGACCAACACTTGAGGTGCTAATTAGTGTAGTTATATTGTGAGTGATTATGAATGTTGATCGGTGAGCGTTGAAAACCGACATTGTGATGTGTAAACGTTTTTTGGGTAAGCGTAGAAAACCCAGTGTGATAGTGGAGATCTCCTCGAGGTGAGGAACAGAGACGTAGATCGTGGGGACCGAACTCCGTGAATATATCGTTTGTTTGTGATTGCATTGACGCACTTTTACATTCGTGCTTATTATTCATATTACATTTGTCAATTACTCATTGTTTATATTGTCCTATCACTTTAGTAGTTTGTTTACCCTTGTGTTACTTGTATATGCTTGCACATATATTTGTAATATATCATTCTTGCTAGGATATATTTGTTAATTAGTTTTAATTGGTATAAAATCGGATTAGATTAGCATAAACCCTATTCACCCCCCCCTCCCTCTAGGGTTCTTTCCTAGTGGCATTAGGGTACTTTCAATTGGTATCAGAGCTTGGTGCTCTTTGATTTAAGGTTTAATTGCCTTGAGTTAAAGATCCAAGTTATCTCCTGTGCTAATCTAGTTTGTGATTTATTGTTATCTTGCTTGCATACATATAGATATTATGGCGGATATGAATAGTGCATCTTGTTCAGGCTATGATCCTAGTGTTGCTCTAAAAAATAGAAACTTCCCTTATGATCAATGGTGCTTTAGATTCAAAATATTTGTTCAATCTAAAAATATAGATTTGTAGGAAGTTATTGATTGTGCTTACATTGTGTCCACTTTGAAAAAATCCAAGTGGAGCAATCATGATAAAAAGATGTTTACAATAAACAAGTTGGTGTTAGAATTTATGCATAATGCTTTTGAACCATGTATTTCTAACGAACTTGCTCATTTTGATAGTGCTTATACAATATGGAAACTTTTTGAAGCACATCAAGGGAACTTGGAGGCGATCCGACGATCCTTGGTGGTTCTCTCTTCAAGTTCACATGGAGCCTCATCGTGCATACGTCCACTAGGTGATAGCCCTAGTATGGTAAGCAATTCAGAATCGGAAAGTGAATTAACTATTGATGAACTCACTTGTACCTATGAGAGATTAATGCATGCCTACACTAAGTTGCATAATAATTTTATTAATTTAAAAGTAAGCATATAGAATTGAAATCTGATCATGAGTTATTAGCTTCTAAGTTTGATACTATCTCTAATGAAAATGTGATCCTTAAAGAAAATAATGAGAAATTAAAATCGGATCATATTTCTTTAATTTCAAACGTTATTAAGTTAACTCGTGAGAAAGATAATGACGTATTAGAAGTAGAAAACATAAAAAATAATGTTAGCTCTTTTGCTAATAATCATATTTGTTCTACTTCTAATAACAATGCTTGTATGCATAATGATAATTTAAATCATGTTATGAATCACATATCATATCTTGATTCTACACTAAAAATATGCATTGTTAAAAATGATGAGCTTATGGACTTATGTGCAAAGTCCCGTACAAATGTTTCTAAGACACTCATACACTATGCATACATGTATAACAAA
Organism: Asparagus officinalis; assembly: GCF_001876935.1. Lineage (NCBI taxonomy): Eukaryota > Viridiplantae > Streptophyta > Magnoliopsida > Asparagales > Asparagaceae > Asparagus > Asparagus officinalis. Next base: position 74,024,981 of record NC_033794.1, on the reverse strand, counting down.
GTTTACAAATGCTCTATTTGTGGCCGTAAATGTCATCTTACTAAATTTTGTTATAATGCAACAAAATCCTCTAAATCCAACAACATCGACACTTGTGCATTCCATCAAGCTTCATCTTCATCTACTCATACACATGTACATGCACACACTCATAAAGTTCATCATAAGCATGCTCATGTGTATAGATGTGATCATTATGATAGATTTGGTCATTTGGCCAATTTTTTTTTTTGATTTAAAGAGAGTTTCACATTTGTAAAATAATTTTAAAAGACCATTCATGTTTGTAAATGTTACTAATGTTTCCCGTGCACACTCATATGGTCCAAAAAAACAAATGGGTCACTTTCATTGCACATATTGCAATCGGAAGGGTCATTTGAGTAATTTTTGTTATGACCGTGTCCATACACCACATGCGCCCAAGAGGGTTCATAACCCTAGGGCTTTGAGCTTAAATGATAGGTGTCATGTCCCTAACCAATCCGGTACCAAGAATGCTTGGGTGTCAAAATCTTTTTAAACCAAGAACTTTATTATTTTTCATCTTTCATGTCTTGGTTTTGAAAAATGTTTTTGAAATTTTTTTTGAATATGAAAACAATTTTTTCTTTGATCAATTCTTTTGTTTTCATGATTTTTTGGTTTTAATTGTTATGAGAAGTTTGTGTTTATATAAGCCCCGGGTTTATTGGGTGTTTATTCCCAAATCTTGTTTATCGGATGCTAAAAATATTTATATGGGTGGGTTGAAACAAGATTAAGAGCTTGATATTGTCACCTCTCTTGCCATTTTGGTATTGATTTGCTTCTTTTAAAAAGTTTTAAAAGAGTTTTACAAGTTTGTTTAAGGGCTTAAGTTTTTGTTTAAGTGTGTTTAAAAGTTTAGTTTGTGAAGAAACTTTCACAAGAGATTGCGGAGATCATCTATTGGTGTTTGAGCATTCAACTATTCTCCCTCTCTCTTGTTATCATAGAGAAGTTTTCCTAAACTCTATTTCTAGCTATTTATTGTTTTGTTCATAATTTCCATAAGCTAGATTTAAATTGAGTTTAGTTTAATTTTGTTTTATCAAATATTATTGTTACACATACCCACTTGAGCTTTTAGTATTTACATACATAGTATATTGGGGTTGTGAGAGATTGTAACTTTGAGTTATGCTTAATTGAATTCTCACCTTATTTAGAGAATAAATCATTTGTTGTTAGCGAGCTTAATTATGAGGTTCACTTTGTATTACACTAGTACACCAAGAGGAGTGTGTGGTGAGAGACGGGGTCGTCCCAAGAGGAGTGGGGTAGGTGATAATGCCTAGAGAGAGGTTGTAATTCCTAACACTTGAGGGAGACACGGGCTAGAGACCAACACTTAAGGTGCTAGTTAGTGTAGTTACATTGTGAGTGATTATGAACGTTGATCTGTGAGCATTAAAAACCGATATTGTGAGGTGTAAATATTTTTCGGGTAAGTATAGAAAACCCGGTGTAATAGTGGAGATCTCCTCGAGGTGAGGAACAGAGACGTAGATCGTGGGGACCGAACTCCGTGAACATATCGTTTTTTTGTGATTGCATTGACGCACTTTTACATTCGTACTTATTATTCATATTACATTTGTTAATTACTCATTGTTTATATTGTCCTAATTCTTTAGTAGTTTGTTTACCCTTGTGTTACTTGTATATGCTTGCACATATATTTGTAATATATCATTCTTGCTAGGATATATTTGTTAATTAGTTTTAATTGGTATAAAATTGGATTAGATTAGCATAAACCCTATTCACCCCCTCTAGGGTTCTTTCCTAGTGGCATTAGGGTTCTTTCATTCTTCTTCTGCTCGGTCTACAAAGCACTCCTGCTAAAACTACTCTGACTCTGGCATGTCTCCAAACTGGACCTGTTCATCCTCTAAATCTGATGTACACCAGAGAAAATAGGTGTACGTCAACATGCATGGCACACGGCAAGATCCCATAATGAATGATAGAACGATCGAAAGACCAATGCAATAACAGATGCAACAACAGAAATGACAAAAGAAACGTGCAACTGGAAATCTAACAAATCAAAATGCAATCTACCACTAGAGTATAATAAGCAGAAGAAATCCATAAACATCCGAGTATCAAGGTCATACAACTAGCCATCTTATAATAGCTCACTGGTCCACATCTCATATAGAGTCAACGTTCATATCATCGAATAACTTACTATTCACAAATCCTCTACGTGCATCCAATCCCGCGAAACAGGCGGCTAGAGGCTACACGCAATCCGATCTCGGCCTGGTCCGAACTCAGGCAAAGCTCAGGTGATGAAACAAGTCACTGATCAAAGTGACGAAACAGGCCACTTGGTCCAACAAACCAACCCCAAGACGAAACAGGTCACTGGTGCGAGTCTGGAAGATACATCAACAATCATATCTGATCACATGAACCAAGACTTTTTCATCCTAACTTTTCTCGCTTTTCTAAGTCAACAATCATAATCTGAACTAGATCTCTGGTCCACCTCCTAAATTCAGTCACCGCACACACACACATGTCACTAAGTCTTATTCATGACGCACGAGGCCACTAAGTCATGAACTACTAATGATTCTCAAACACAATAAGAACAATAAATGCAGGTAATTCTATACAAATAAAACATGGTATGTCACGTAATTAAAATAAGAATCATATAATCGACGGATGTTTTACACATAAAATGTCACGGTCAAACCACCCATAACACGTTCATAAACTAAATTAATTCAAAATAAATAATTCTTTTGCGAAATAAATTCCTTTCAAATTATCTCTCACCAAAATTATTCTAAAAAACAATATTTTAAAATAATAAATTCATAAATTCAAAAATAATATTTTTACAAGATAAGTTCTCATTAATTCAAAGTAGTCTATTTTCCTAAAATAAATTCTTTTAAAAATATTTATCATTCTAAAATGATTTTCTTCCACCAAATAAATTCTTAAAAAAATATAATAATTATTCTAAAATAATCTCATTGTCAAAATAAACTCTTTAATTTATTCTAATTATTCTAAAAATACTATTTATTACATAATTATGATTCATTCAATATTATTCACCAAACCCATGTAGATAATTCATAATAGATATAAAATATGTACGAAGTAAAATAATATAACGGGGATCTTACACATAATAATTTATGACAAAACTAAGAATTAAAATGAAAATAATCAAGGTTCGAGATCTTGTACCTAATAAGTTTTACGATAATCTAAAATAATTAAAATAAAACAAACGAGGTTGGGGTCTTGCCTCGGGGTTTCGTCGAACGAATCGACACTGACATGCGAGACTACAATGGAGGTGATGTCGCTGGTCGGAGGGGCGACGACGACGTAGGCGGCTGTGGTGGTCGGAGA
>NC_033794.1:74012938-74021548 GCF_001876935.1 Asparagus officinalis | reverse complement strand
AGCGATGGGGGCTGTGGGGCGAGCAGTAGTTGTTGGCCCTTTGGTTTTGATGATGATTTGTCAAACAATTTATATCTAATATACTTTCTAGTCTTTGTTGTTTTGTTTTTCTCTTTACAGGTAATTCAACACACGTCAATCAAGAGTTAAAAATTCAAGTTCATGTGTGTGCATTCATCTAGGTATAAGTTTAGTTTACTTACATATATCGTATGTTTATATGTAAGCTCAATATATATACACTTAACATAGATTTGACGTTTTCTATCATATAAATGATTTTTATCAAACTTTGTTACAATAGTTTTTATTTCATGTTTACAGCTCATTCATACTTTATTATATATATATATATATACCTTTTCTAACATGTTCATTTTATCATTTAGAAACTTTTTCCAAAGTTTTATTATTTTTGGAATTGATTTGCTATTTTTTAAAGTATTTTTAAAATCAGCCCAAAAACCTGTCATATGCCTTGTATCAGTCTGCGGTCGACCGCCATGGTCGACTATCAGCAGTAAATTTTCACGGTCGACCGCCGTGGTCGACCGCCAGCCTTAAAACCCTATTCTCAGTCTTTTTTGTGCCTCACGGTCGACCGCGAGATTTCCACGGTCGACCGCCGATCTAATCATTGCCTTTTAATGGTTATTTTCTGTAACAGCTGTCTGAGGCTATTTTGGTCTTTTCTAATTGGTTTTGGCTGATATTTTGAGTGGGTATAAATACCCCATTGCTCTTCTCCTTCAGTAAAAAAATCCATCAAGAAGTTTTGTTTTACAATTAGTGTTTTAACAAAAGATTAAGAAGCGTTTAAGAGCTGTTTAAGCTGATTTCATCAGTCTGTTTCAAAAGAAGTTTCCTACTACAAGAAGTGGATTTTTAATCTCATCATCCACTGTTCTTTTTGTCTATGGAGAATTTTTCCTAACTCATTTCTCATATAGCTTATAATTTCATTTTCATATCTTAGCTATATTTATTGAGTTATACTTTTTCATTCACTGTTATCACACACACAATATTGAGCTTAATATCATCATACTATATAGTGTGGGTTGTGGGGTGTGATTTAGTGAGTGTGAGCTTTATTTGCGTTCTCATTTGTTATTGAGAACAAACCATTGTATTCAATCTTTATTTGTGAGTATCACTTGTAATACACTTATACATCGAGAGAAGTGTGAGGCGAGAGACGGGGTCAAATCCAATAGGAGTGGCGTCGGTTGACGAACCTAGGGAGAGGTTGCATCCGAGCACTTGAGGAGGAGGACGGGCTAGGTTCCTACACTTAGTGTGTAAAGTGTGATTGCATAGTGTTGTTCGCGGTGAAAATTGCCTTCATTGAATTCATTGCACTCTTTGGTAACAGTTTATCGGTTACAGAAAGATCCGGTCTTTTTTAGATCCGGTTACAACGAAATCAAAGAAAAAATAAAAATTACAACTTTCTCCTTTTGAACAAATCGCGAGCTCCTGTTTTGTGGTCGCTCGCTTTGTGTGGGTTCTTTGCCGACGTCGGGGTTAATCCGTGGACCACCGCGCGATCTAGATCCGGTCGGATCTACACGATTTGACGGGTATTATTCCGCGAAGGGAATAATAGCCGGGGAGGATTAGTTCACCAAGGAAATAATCGTCCAAATCTCGGGATCAAAGGCCAAGCTTTGATCCGGAGTGTAGTTTCATGTAGATCTTAGATCTGATTTTTACCTCTCGAACACCTGCCTTTTGTGACGTGGACGCTCGCCGAGAATCAGATCTGAATCTTCAAGTCCTCAAGTCTTCAAAACTCCAAGCTCGATCTTCAATTCGGCAGAGTTTCGGCTCTCAAAGTTCCAACCTCTTCAAATGAACAACACATGGCCTATTTATAGGCACCCAGATCTGTGCCCAGGCACAGATCTGGGCTAGCCACCTGAAGTTGGCTCGGCTTCGGCCGAGCCCCTCTAGGTGGTGGTTTTGGTGTTTTCCGCCTTTGGTTCTGTCCGTGATTCGGTTGATCCAGACTCTGATTTGATTCCTGATTTGGCAGTAAGTCGGATTCCTGATTTGGCAGTAAATCCACTTCTGAGTTCGAGTCCGAAACTGATCTTGATTCGATCGTGATTCGTCCGAGTATGCCCTTGGTTGGATGACTCGTTGACTCTTCGAACACTTGGCTTGATCCCGCACGCGAATGGATGTATTCCGTTGCTTGCGTGCGATTCGTCAACCTCGTCGCCTCGTTGGTTCGTCGGTTTGTGCCGAGCTATGCTAGGGGACCTATAAGCAATTTTATATGCCTACAGATACCCCCTCCAAAGTATTTCAGCCTCGTTCTTTTATAGAAGAGTCTGGAATACTTTGGATATGATTGTCCCCACCTTCAGTCGGTGTAATGGGACCTTGGAATGACTTCCGTTCTTGATTCCTTCAATCCTCCAGGCTATTCGGTGCTTTGTCGAATGTCTGTAAGAGTTCCGGTGCTGTATTTATTGTCTGACCGTTGTCGGAATTTTAAACTTGAAGTCGATTCCTGATTTTCTAATCTTTAGCTGACCATCGATTGTTGGCGTTGAGTTTTTATTCGCGACGTGTTGTCCGGCATAGTGTTATTGAGTTATCCTTAAGAATAAAAAATATTCTCTAGGAACTTCTCAACCAAAAATAGGGAATAGTTTATACTCATATACCTTATTGGAGTATTAAGAAGCAGTTTATACTCGTATACTTTTCGGAGTAATTTCTGTGCCCAAAATGGGCTGAACCGACTTGATTATGAGCCAAAAAGGCAGTAATTCGGTTCAAAAAAATTTTCTGATCCTTCCGAATATGTGGGAGAGGCAAGAATAAATCAAGGACTGAACTCTCGGTCGATTTGAAGTTGTTTCGATGCTCGATTCAGATTCAATTTGAATTCTGGTTCAAACCAGGTCTGGTCCGGTTCAACTTGGTCTGGTCCGGTTCAACTAGGCTTGGTTCAACATTATAAAAGAGGGGTTTTTACCCCTTATTAGGGCCGGCCCCCCTCTCTCTTTCTTTTTCACTTTTCTCTTCCCTCGAGCATCCTTTCTCCCTCAAAACTTCATAGTTGTATTAGATCTAGCCTTCCTTTGCATCTTTGACTGAGAAATCCCTCCAAACTTCCATATTTAGAATTTCTCTCAGGCCCCTCGAGCGCGTGGTCTGAGCCTCTTTCAAGATCTGATTTTTATTGGATCCATGAGCTTTTCCTCAGGTAAATCCTCAACTATTTTAGCATTTTTTTATGCTTAATTCAATTTATGAATTTGTGGGGTCGCATGCGAGGGTTAGGATTAAGATTTGGCGCCTCGAGCTCACCTTTCAGGGGGGGAGAATTGCAAAAAAGAGGAATTTTTTCTAGATCTGATTCCTTAATTTATTTTGCAGGTCTCTATGTCTCGTATTGCGAGAGGTCAATCCTCTACCGCGTCGGCTGATGGCGCGCCTCCCTCTTATGCTGGTGAGCTATTTTTGGAAATTTACAAATTAGTCCATTTTTTCTTGGAAATTTGCAAATTGGTCCTTTTCACCCCATTTTGTTCTCCTTGGCGAGGCAATCGGGAAGAGCCTTGATTCTCCTTGGCGAGGATCGACGCTTTAAAGATATGTTTTGCTTGGTCAAAACCATATCTCAAAATCAATAAAGGGGGCGTTTTGACGCTGCATTGTGCCTTATAAGGCAGGGATATATAGTCGATATACCCTATCTTATAAGTGCATAATGTGGCCAAATCGTCTCACCCTTTATAAGGCAGTGACTCTATCTTACCCATTCGTAGGATGAGTTCAACTTCCTTTTATGATTGAGACTAACAACTGTTTAAATTTTTGCTTCCAGTGGAATATCCTTCTGGGGCGTTCTCATCTCACGCAGTGTACGGGCGTCGTGGCGAGTATTATTCGACTTCCGATGATTTTTCCCCTATCCCAGTCACTCCTCGGTTTGCTTCGGGCACGTCGACAGAGGTTGCCCAAGTGGTGAAGGAAGGTGGACATCGAGCTCTTCGACAGTTGATTACAGATGCGCCTTTCGTGAAGGATGCCAGTTCTATTCAGCCTCTCAGGAAGACCGACTTTTTATTTGGCGACTCTGCCAGAGATTCGGATGCAGTGTTTATTGATGCCGAGCAGTGGCTTCATAAAACTGGCAGTGACTTCATATATTTGCCGAAGATTCCTCGGCATCGTTCGTTGACTGAGCTCCGGCGTCAGGCTGTGACACGGGAGATGTCGTGGCGCTTGACGGAGGAGCATGAGAGCGTTCACTGCGGATACATTACTCATCAGGCTGCTCCTGGTTCGAGCAGGAGTCACATCACTGGATTGCATCCTGGAGTATTGGGGTTAGATGCGCCTCCACGTAACGAGCTTCTTGCCGCTGCTTCTACTTTGAAGAATCGCCTCGCTGCTTTAGGATGGGAGATGCCTGCGACACACCACAGGTTTTATGGTTGGGTCCATTCTTTGGACAAACTTTGGTGGACTCGCATGACGAAGTACGTCTTGAGCCGATGGAGCGAGGAGTTGCACGCTTGTGGTCTGTATGCAGCCGTTCGTGCCACTATGTATGGTTTGCCTGTTAGCACGAAGCATTTCTTTGCTTTGTGCGAGCTCTACAACCCGGATTCGAACACTTTTCTGACTCGGCAAGGGGAGTTAGGCTTGGCCCTCCATGAGATGTACAGGATTTCTGGTTTGCCCATGGGACAGATGTTATATCAGGAATATTTTCCCTCTAACCAAGAATTGAGTCAGCTGAAGGATCGCATGCCCGACCGCTACGAGACTTTATAGGACCTCACATGTCACTATCATATCGCTTTGGCGCAGTCTGAACCTTTAGCGAAGAGGGCTAAATCCCATGTGAGCCAGAAGCAGTTTGCGTCTTATCTGTTCAGGAATCTAGAGAGCAATTCTGGCGAGGCTATTTGTGAGCTGGCACCACTCACTCCTTCAGGGGTTAATAGTCTACTGAAGAAGGTTCATGCTCATTCCTATACTTTTAACAGTCCTGAGAGTGGTTTTCCTATAGGGACCAAGTTTAAATCATTCTTGTGGCATGCGACCGCGCCGATTCGACCGATGACCCTTCTAGCCGGTTACCTCGCTATCTGGTTGAAGAAATGCGTGGTCCCGTATCAGTCTAGTGATATCTTGCCATTGGAGGTGCTCTACCCAGCGGTTCAGCTTGCCTACAAAAAGGAACTTTCGCTTCTTCCGGTGATGGTGGCTAACATTCATCGAGGGCTTCGACAGATTTCTAGTGCTTTTACACGAAAGGAAAGTGGACCACCGACTCAGATTCCTACCATTAAGGTGGAGCTTCCGTATATTTATTTGATGGCTTGGTTCGTCCTCCATCGTTCTGATATGATGTCGGTACCGAGTGCCATAGATCAGTCTGTTCCCTTTCTACAGCTGCTTGAGAATGGCGAGTGGGAGGGCCGAGGATTCCCTGATATCAGGAGGCAGCTACAAGTTCACAAGGGCTGGGCATTCTCCACTTGCTTTCCGCAGTTCTCCAGCCGGTACGGCGAGTGTCTGAATTGATGAGGAAAAGCCGAGGGGGTATCGGACTCATTTGGACATTAGCTGCTTTAACTGGCTGGTGAACATCAGGCCGGGTTATCTGACTTTCCGGGTGAGGAATCAGTGTTTCATAGAGCCATACCTACCCTGCCGATTCGCTCGCCAGTTTGGTTATGATCAGCTTTATGTCGGGAATCCACGTCAGCAGCTTCGGACCCACGGCGGTTTGGTGGACGGTCTTCGTGCATGGTTGTGGACCGTGACGGGTTGTACTGGTGCTAAGTTCAGTCTCCCGAGTTCTGAGCGGCAGTTGAACCTCACCTTCCTAAGCTGTAAGTGGTTGTTAGCAGCTAATAAGACTATTCCTGTGAAGCTGATTGCAGAGCTAGAGGCTGAGGAGGCTTCTCAGGCTGATTCCCGTATGATTTGGGAAAATGCTCGATCACAAAGGGCACGGCACAAGACTCGTCGGATTGACGAAGAGGGAAAGAAGATCTTTCATTCTGCTAATGAGGCTTCAGGCGGAGATCTTGAAGATCATGAGGACTATTCTGAACGAGGTTGGTTTCTTACTCTTTCCCTTTATCTTCCAGAATTATTAAGCCTGACAATGGTTTGATGTTTCAGGGACCACAGATGACCAAGATGAAGAGTTCTGTCCTTCTCCTCAGGCGAGACCTTCGATTGTTGCCTCTGCCGCTAGGCGGAAGAGATTACCCCGCAAGCCGCGTGTAGCTTCACGAGCATCGGATATAGATTTGGCCGGTGACGATCCTGCTAGTGATGGAGGTAACATCTACCCTATAGACCGGCCTCTTGATCATTCAGAACTTTGACTCATGCTTTTCCATTTCTATATAGGAGAGCGTGGGGAGAGAGAGATGAGTCCTGATCCTGTTTTTCACGATTCTATATCTTCTGGTGAGCCCGACTCACCGCACCAGGTAGAAAGGGCTGCAGAAGCTGGTGACATTAGGGAGACCGTCGATGTAGGACCCGGTTCGATGAATCCAGGTACATCTACCATTAACGATACACAAAGAAGTTGAATGATTTGGAATTTGTGCATTCCCTAATTGTCTCTATACTTCTTGCTCTTTTAGATAATTCGCAGGAGGCAAACGTGGATCTTGGGAATAGAGAGGCTGACGCACCCATAAGAGGTAACTCATTTCTATTGGTCGTAGTCTCTTTATTCTCCTTTCGTACTTATATTCTCTTGTGTCAGATTTCTCGACTGATGATTTTGACGAGGAAGGCTTGCTTGTGGACACTCCTATGCTCCACTTTATGTATGGTTCTCCTCAAATTGATGACCAGTTGCCTGGAGATGTATTTCCTGAGTCTACGCTCCCTAAGAATCCCGAGGATGGTTTTTCCGAAGGCTCGATTGATGATTTTGACGAGGAAGGCTTGCTTGTGGACACTCCGATGCTCCACTTTATGTATGGCTCTCCTCAGATTGATGATCAGTTGCCTGGAGATGTATTTCCTGAGTCTACGCTCCCTAAGAATCCCGAGGATGATTTTTCTGAAGGTACGTAGCTCTTCTCAAGTTAATTATAGGACCAGTCAATTTTTGACTAATGCAACTATAATATGATGCATCTGAGAATTCTATTTTGTATTTGACAAGAGCTTTTGTCGAGACTGATCCTGTTGAGCCGACTGTGGGACCAACTACACCAGTTGATACACCCACAGCCGTTACACCTCCACCACCCCCAGTGACTCAAGGGGAAGAAGGTATAAATTGAGCTACTGAGAAATGTTATTTATTTCTTCATCAAGGCTTTTGACGGATTTCTCCTTTTTGTGTAAGGCTTTCTTCTCGGCTTCACGTCCTTGTGAAGGAGTTATTATCAGACAGCGACCCAGAGAAGATTGTCATCTGTATAGAGATCCGTTCCTTCTTCTCCTTTGTGAATGCTATGATTGACAAGCTCTTCCACGGCGGACTTTCCCTTCACCAGTTCAAGCCATTCCTTGATCTTAAGATAAACTCCATAAGGGATGCAGGGTATCCAGATCTGGCGAAGTCTATTGTTGATGATCTTGACTGCCTAGAGCGTGAGCTTCAGATGTTTCGTGAGCTCCGGGATGCAGGTGCCTCTTCATTCATCGCTGCCGAGCTGGATACTCGCTTACAGACATGGCGCGATACTAGGTTTCTTGCTGAGTTCGACATTCAGGTGCAGCGGAATCGAGTGGACCGAGTTGAGGCCCACCTTGCTGCTAGATCATCTTCACTCACCGAGCTTGACTCCTCTATTACCTCTTGTGAGACCCAGATAGACCAGCTCCAAAGAGAGCTCCATGAGAAAAATGAGACTTTGAGCATTCTTCATATGACGAAGATACAGGATCAGCAAGCCCACACTGCTTTATCTGAGGAGTTGAAATCTTTGAAGCAGAAGCTGACCGAGACGGAGGAGGTTGCTGCGAAGACATTAGCCACCAACGAGGAGTCCATCAGAGCTGAGCTGAGGCAAGCTTATGATGAGAAGCTGTCTAAGCTTAATCAGCAGATTTTTGGCCATGTTCTTGATGTATGACTTCATTTGCTGAATGTCTTGACTTTTGATCCTTTTAGTGGAACTGATTTCTTTTATCTTTATCTTTATTATGATTCCTCATTCCGTTTGAAATGATTGACCATAATACTTTTAGGATTTTTGGCAAACCCTCAGCCCTCAACGGATTTGATTAGCCTTTACCGACTACCGTTTGAGTCGGGCTAGCATGCGAATTGTCTAAATCCGTTCCGCATGTAACGTTATGCTAAAGGAATGAATTCTCTGAGACTTTCGTGCTATGATGTTGAATACATAGACTTAACCATTTCTTATAGGGAAAAGGTACCCCGCGTCGCGTATCAGATGACGACTTATCCCTTCTTAGGCTTCGGGATAAAATTCCCCAGGTTTAGACCCTGGTGTCTTTTTCAATCGGCGAAAGACTAAACCGGCTATGTGTGTTAGACACAGATTTTAGGATTTTTTGGCAAACCCCCAGCCTTCAACGGGCTTGATGTGCCTTTACCGATTACCGTTTTAATCGGGCTTGCATGCG
>NC_033794.1:73998653-74005078 GCF_001876935.1 Asparagus officinalis | reverse complement strand
CTACGGGCTTCTTCAGCTTGAGCCCGTGCCTGCGCTGATAGTGCGCGGCGCTTGCGAATGCGCTCCTCCAGCGTTGATCGGTTCCGTTTGACACGGACCCATTCCATTGTTGGCGGCTTGGAGGAACCACCATTCATCGATTGTTGAGGCTTTTTGCCTCTTTTGTTCTTCAGATCCGCGTTGTAGCGGATCCCGTCAACAGACTCCATGGCCTTTGCGAATTGTTTCGCAAGGTGTTGACGTTGCCTTTGGCGGGCTCTCTTCGAGAGAGTCACCACGCCCCCTGCGGCAGAAGGGTTGGCCAGAGCAGATCCGACCTGGTTGGGAATTGGAGGAATCTCACCCGATGCGACTTTGGCATCCAGCGGGGCGAGATCTTCGTTGGTGTTTTCCACGTCTTCATACCAACGACTAAACTTTAGCATTGTGATTATTTAGTTTTTTTAGTGTTCATTTGAATGAGCTACATCCAATTAAAATTTTCATGTTGATAACTGAATGGACAAGAAATAAATGTAATCTAAGGCCAATTAGAATTATTATATTATTTGGACTGACATGTAATCAAGCGTGATTTTAGAAAGTGTTGTACTGTGGTCGCCAGATTGTTCGCGGGAAAAATCGTGTCTTTCTTCATTGTTGATTCCATTGATATCTTTAAATAACAACTTTTTGAGTTACAAAGATCCGGTCTTTTTATAAGATCCGGTTACAATGAAAATCAAAGAAAATAAAAAAAAGATTATTACAACTTTATTTCCTTGTTTGTCGAACGAATCACCAGCTCCTGTGGGTTGTTTGCCTGCGCCGGGGTTTATCCGTGGACCAACACGAGATCTGGATCCGGTCGGATCTACGCAGTACGACGGGTATTATTTCACCAAGGAAATAATAGCCGGGGGGGATTGGTTCACCAAGGAAACAATCGCCCAAATCTCGGGATCAAAGGCCAAGCTTTGATCCGGAGTGTGCCTGCGTAGATCTGAGATCCGGACCTCTCGAACTCCTGCCTTATTTGGCGTTGACGATCGCCGAGCACCAGATCTGGAAGAGCAAGTCCTCGAAGTCCCAAAGCTTGGATCTTTTTTAGATCTGAGTCTTCAATCCAGCAGGGCTTCGCCTCCAAAAAATCCAACCTTTTCAAATGAACAACACATGGCCTATTTATACCTGATGGTCGCAATCGTGTCTTTCTTCATTATTGATTCCATTGCTATCTTTAAATAACAACTTTTTGAGTTACAAAGATCCGGTCTTTTTATAAGATCCGGTTACAACGAAATCAAAAATAAAGAAAAAGATTACAACTTTCTCCTTTTATCGAACAAATCACGAGCTCCTGTTTGCGGTCACTCGCTTTGTGGGTTCTTTGCCTGCGCCGGGGTTTATCCGTGGACCACCGCGAGATCTAGATCCGGTCGGATCTACGCAGTACGACGGGTATTATTTCACCAAGGAAATAATAGCCGGGGAGGATTAGTTCACCAAGGAAATAATCGTCCAAATCTCGGGATCAAAGGCCAAGCTTTGATCCGGAGTATGCCTGCGTAGATCTGAGATCCGGTCCTCTCGAACACCTGCCTTATTTGGCGTTGACGATCGCCGACCACCAGATCTGGATGAACAAGTCCTCGAAGTCCCAAAGCTTGGATCTTTTTAAGTTCTGAGTCTTGAATCCAGCAGGGCTTTGCCTCTCCAAATTTCTACTGTGGTCGCCAGATTGTTCGCGGGAAAAATCGTGTCTTTTTTAGGAACCGACTTCAAATTCGAAATTCCGACAACGGTCAGACAATAAGATTGTTCGCGGGGAAAATTGTTTTCTTCATTGATGTCATTGTGATCTCAAAATAACAACTTTTTGTGGTTACAAAAGATCCGGTCTTTTTTAGATCCGGTTACAACGAAATCAAAGAAAATAAAAAAAATTACAACTTTCTCCTTGTGAACAAATCGCGAGCTCTTGTTTTGCGGTCACTCGCTTTTGTGTTTTCTTTGCCAACGCCGGGGTTAATCCGTGGACCACCGCGCAATCTAGATCCGGTCGGATCTCTCTCGAGGCTTTTGTGGGTTCTTTGCCAACGCCGGGGTTAATCCGTGGACCACCGCGCAATCTAGATCCGGTCGGATCTCTCTCGAGATCCTGCCTTTTGTGACGTGGACGCTCGCCGAGAATCAGATATGAATCTTCAAGTCCTCAAGTCCTCGAAACTCTGTGCTCAGTCTTCAATCCGGCAGAGTAACGGCCCTCAAAGTTCCAACCTCTTCAAATGAACAACACATGGCCTATTTATAGGCACCCAGATCTGTGCCCAGGCACAGATCTGGGCTGTGGTGGCTCGGCCACAGGTGGCACCGAGTGTGTAGAAGTTCCGGCTTCCAAACCGTATTGTGATAGTGGAGATTTCCTCGAGGTGAGGAACGGGGACGTAGGTCGTGGTGACCGAACCTCGTAAACATATCGTTTGTTTGTGTTTTGCTTAGCGTACTTTTTATTTGTACTTATTCATATCTTTCTTGCTCATATCTATCTTATATCATTCATGTAAAGAACTAATTAATCAATATTATTTTAATTGGCTTTTAATCAGGATTAGATTAGCATAAAACCCTAATCCCCCCCCCCCCCAGGGTCTAACAATTGGTATCAGAGCCTGGTGCTCTTTGATTTAAGGATTATTCGCCTTGAGTTAAAGATCCAAGTTATCATTTTTGTGCTAATCTAGTGTTGATTGCTTTTTTGCTTATTGCATATAATCATTATGGATATGTATGATGCATCTAGTCTAGGTTATGCTATTAATATTGTACCTCGTTTGGATATTTTCCCCTATGATCAATGGCGTATTAGATTCAAACTTTTTGTTCAATCTAAACAATTCGATTTATGGGATATTATTGAGGATGCCTATGTCGTTCCTATTTTGGAAAATCCAAATGAAGTGAAAATGATAAAAGATTATTTAATATGAACAAGCTTTTGTTAGAATATTTGCTTAATGCTTTTCACTCTTCATTTTCTAATAAATTTGCTAATTTTGATAGTGCTTACGTCTTATGGAAATTTATTGAAGTACATGAAGGGGACTTGGAGGCTATTCAACAAGCGTTGGAAAATCCCGCTTTAAGCTCTAAAGAAGCCTCATCTCCATGTACAATACCACTAGGTGATAACCCTAGTGAGGTATGCGAGCTTGATAACGATGATATTATTACTTTTGATGAGCTTGCTCTTGAGTTTGAAAAATTACATAATTGCTATATTGATGTAAGGAGTAAGTATGTAAATATAAAATCCACTCATGAAACACTAGCCACTAAGTTTAATTTTTTTGCAAATGAAAATATAATTCTTAAAGAATGCAATGAAAATTTTAGAATTGAAAATGCTAGTTTGCTTCATGAAAAACGTGATGCCATGTTAGAAGTAGATAAGTTGAAATCTATGATGAAAAATCTCGTTTATCATACTTCTAGTAGCAATGCTTGTATATACAATGATGATTTGAATCAAATGAGAAAACGCATATCTATCTTAGATTCAACACTAAACACTTGTATTGCTAATAATAAAAAGCTTATGGACTTGTGTGCAAAATACAATGTTAATTCTTTTAAGAAACCTATTCACTATGCACACATGTATGACAAAATTCACAAGTGTTCTATTTGTGGTCTTAAAGGCCATTTAGCCCAATTTTGTCATAATGCACAAAAAATTGACAAGCCTATTTATGTTTGTGCATCCTATCAAGCTTCTTCATCTCATACACATGTACACACACATAGTGTAAATCATAAACATGCTCATGTGTACAAAAGTGATTATTGTGGTTGTTTTGGTCATTTGGCCATGTTTTGTTTCGATTTGAAAAGAAATTCTCGTTTGTAAATAATTACAAAGAAAAATATATTTTTACAAATAAACCACGTGCATTTCATTTCGGTCAACGCAAACCATTCAAACCTCTACATTGCACAAATTATAATCGTATGGGTCATGTTTATGATTTTTGTTTTGACCGTATCGGTGCACAAAATACGCCCAAACGGGTTTATAACCCTAGGGCCTTGGATTTACATGATCGGGATTATGTCCCAAATTTTAATGGTACCAAAATGATTTGGGTACCAAAATGAGTTTTGTAACTATCGTTGTGTTTTTTTTGTTTTATAGTTGTTTTTTGAATTTTAATGGTGATTTAGTTTTTATTAAGCTAAAATAAAATAATTTCATGATTTAAATAGCTAAGAACTTCTTATATATTCTTATATATGTATAATAAACATAAAAAAAAATTATTTAAGTCCAAATTGCATTTCTCTCAAAATCCAGATTTTAAAAATGCATATGCTTTTATTTTTCTCGCGGTCGACTGCCACGGTCGACCGTCGATGTTTCTGGAAGTTGTCACGGTCGACCGCCATGGTCGACCGCAAAAGGATTTTCTTGTTTCTGATGTCTTATCGGGTTTCGGTTTTTTTGTTTAATAATGTTTCTAAACCCGATTTATCTGTCACCGTTGATTTCATCCTTGAACTGATCCAGACCGTTCTTCTTCTTCTCAATTCACCCGACTCCCCAATTTCCCTTTATTTTGAAAATTTTCCCCAAAAATCAGATTTCTTTCCTCGGTCACCCGCAGCTCCTCTTCGGTCGACCGCGGCCATCTCTTTATTAATTTCAGTTGGAAATTGATTGGGTAATCTCTTCTCTCATCTTTGATTTCTTTTCCTGCTCTAGAGTTTCGGTTTAGGGTTTGTTCATTTGTATTTCTTGTGCTCTAGTTTCATTTCTAGGGTTTTCAATTTTCTGTCTAATTTCATATCTATTCAAACCCTAATTGATCATATCTTTCACAATACCTCCTAAGAAGAGATCTAAGCCTGAGTCTGGTTCCTCATCTTCCATTGCCTCCCACTATGAGGATTATCTTCTGTTCAAACCTCTTATTAAGAAATATAGGGAACTGTGTAAACTGAAAATCCTGCCTAGTAGATATATCAAATATGAGGAACTAGCCACGTATGATATTCATGATATTTTACATGCTGTTGGGCTGGATAAACTGTTAGATGTGGAACGTAAGGTTCTGTATTACCCATTTCTTGTTTATTTGTTTTATGCAAATCTGTCTGTCACATCTTCTGCTGATGGTCTCCAAACCATCACCACATATGTTAAAAACATTCAGAACTTATTTTCTGCCAACGAGCTTGCGGGAATCCTTAAGATTCCAACAAGTGACGTTGAGCTCATGTCTATCGAACACACCGATCAGGCTGTGAACGATATCTTGTTTAAGCCCAGTTGCACCTATCCTATGAACAAAAAATCACTTAATCCTACTACAAAACTCATTGCTCGTATTGTTGCTCAAAATCTTATTCCAAAAACCGGTAGCTTTGATCATTTTTCCCCTGATAAGGTTAATGCTGTTTATGCCATTTTTGCCAAAATAAAAAACCGGTAGCTTTGATCATTTTTCCCCTGATAAGGTTAATGCTGTTTATGCCATTTTTGCCAAAATAAAAGTGAATTGGGCAAATGTTTTTCTAATGCTGTTTATGCCATTTTTGCCAAAATAAAAGTGAATTGGGCAAATGTTTTTCTTAAGAACATGGCAAGCAAGCATTATAAATTTCTTCCCTTTGGCTATTTCATCACCCTCATTCTCCAACACTTCGGTGTTACTCTTACCAATGAACCCAAAGTTGATCCGGGTAAGGAATATTTTGATAGAGTTTCTCTCTCCCGTATGTAAATTTCCGACTCCTTATCTGATCCTGCTAAACCATCATCTTCCCGTTCTCGGTCTAGAGCTTCCACCTCCACTTCTGATATCCGTGCCCGATTGGATCGTCTTGAGACTCAGGTCTCAACTATTCAGAGGGACGTTAGGACCATCCTCAGCTATCAACGTCAGTCTCTTGGGATTCCAGATCCCTCTTCCAGTTCTGACTCTGATTCAGGTGAGGGCTCTAAAGGAGGATCTGCTTCTGGCTCTGGTTTGGGATCTGGCTCTGGCCCTGCTTCTGATGATGGTGGTGATTGATTCTCGTTGATTATTGAAGTTTAAGTTTTGGGTTTATGTTTTGTTGAACTAAAACTTGATACTTATGGTTTATTTTGAGTTGTAACAACTCTATGATTTGTGTGGAAAACAATGTGATATTGTGGAAGAAATTGTGGTTATGTTAGCTTTTTTTTTTTGGTTTTTGGTGATAACTTATCCTTTTATGGTTGTTAGTTCCTCTGATCTATGTATTGTGAAAACATGCTTTTAAGGATGCTTTATGCCTTTGACTCATGTGTTTATGTGTTAAATAGCTTGTTATGGATATGTGGCTCTCATATATATTCTTCTTGTTATTTCGTTATGTCACTTATACAAATTGACAGAGGGAGTATTGATTACATAATCTAT
>NC_033794.1:73998056-73998628 GCF_001876935.1 Asparagus officinalis | reverse complement strand
TTTCCCTTTTTGATGTTGTCAAAGGGGGAGAATTATTGGGTTTAATTTATTTGGTTTAATGTTGATGGAAAGATATGTAATATTGTTTAATTTTGTATGTGGTCGTATGTGGTTTATTCACATATAACTACATAATCTATTTGGTTTATTCATACGAAAATCCATATCATTAAATAAATTATTTGCCATCATCAAAAAGGGGGAGATTGTTGGCCCTTTGGTTTTGATGATGATTTGTCAAACAATTTATATCTAATATACTTTCTAGTCTTTGTTGTTTTGTTTTTCTCTTTATAGGTAATTCAACACACGTCAATCAAGAGTTAAAGATTCAAGTTCATTTGTGTGCATTCACCTAGGTATAAGTTTAGTTTACTTACATATATCGTATGTTTATATGTAAGCTCAATATATGTATACTTAACACAGATTTGACGTTTTCTATCATATAAATGATTTTTCATTAAACTTTGTTACAATAGCTTTTATTTCATGTTTACAGCTCATTCATACTTTATTATATATATAATGTATGCATGATATATATATACAAGTTTACAAGTCATATCTCA
>NC_033794.1:73996626-73997934 GCF_001876935.1 Asparagus officinalis | reverse complement strand
TGGCTCGGCTTCGGCCGAGCCCCTCTAGGTGGTGGGTTTGGTTGTTTTCCGTCTTTCGGTCTTGTCCGTGATTCAGTTGTGCGGTTTGATTGACTCGTTGACCTGATTTGGCAGTAAATCTGGATCCTGATTAGGCAGTAAATCCACTTCTGAGTTCGAGTCCGAAACCGATCTTGATTCGATCGTGATTCGTCCGAGTATGCCCTTGGTTGGATGACTCGTTGATTCTTTGACACATTGCTCTTCTCCTTCTATATACAATCTATCAAGAAGTTTTGTTTTACAATTAGTGTTTTAACAAAAGATTAAGAAGCGTTTAAGAGCTGTTTAAGCTGATTTCATCAGTCTGTTTCAAAAGAAGTTTCCTACTACAAGAAGAGGATTTTTAATCTCATCATCCACTGTTCTTCTTGTCTATGGAGAAGTTTTCCTAACTCATTTCTCATATAGCTTATAATTTCATTTTCATATCTTAGTTATATTTATCGAGTTATACTTTTTCATTCACCGTTATCACACATACAATATTTAGCTTAATATCTTCATACTATATAGTGTGGGTTGTGGGGTGTGATTTAGTGAGTGTGAGCTTCATTTGCGTTCTCATTTATTGTTGAAAACAAACCATTGTATTCAATCTTTATTTATGAGTATCACTTGTAATACACTTATACACCGAGAGAAGTGTGAGGCGATAGACGGGGTCGAATCCAATAGGAGTGGCGTCGGTTGACGAACCTAGGGAGAGCTTACATCCGAGCACTTGAGGAGGAGGACACGGGCTAGGTTCCTACACTTAGTGTGTAAAGTGTGATTACATAGTGTTTGTTGTGTGAGAGTTTTCGGTAAGCTTGTAAACCGAGTGTGTAGAAGTTCCGGCTTCCAAACCAGATTGTGATAGTGAAGATCTCCTCGAGGTGAGGAGCGGGGATGTAGGTCGTAGTGACTGAACCTCGTAAACATATCGTTTGTTTGTATTTTGCTTAGCGTACTTTTTATTTGTGCTTATTCATATCTTTCTTGCTCATATTTATCTTATATTATTCATGCAAAGAACTAATTAATCAATATTATTTTAATTGGCTTTTAATCGGGATTAGATTAGCATAAGACCCTAATCACCCCCCTCTAGGGTCTAACAGTAGCGTGGGTAGAGTTCAGAGGTGAAGAGAGGGAGAGATGAGGAGATAGAGGCGGTGGCGGAGGAGGTTGGGGAGGAGCAGCAAGGGGAGCTCGGGCACGGATCTGGGCGACAGTGAGGTGGTGAGGTTAGGGAAGAGGACTGGCATTAGCGGACATAGGGAGGGG
>NC_033794.1:73994931-73995942 GCF_001876935.1 Asparagus officinalis | reverse complement strand
GAGCAAATAAAAAAGGCTAAAAATCAATATAAGATAGTCATTAACAATAATAATAATAGTAATAAATAATCAAGTATTAGTTTAACAATTTAATTTATAATAGTAAAATTATTAAAATAAAAATAATCTAGATTTTTAAATCATAGAAAACTATTTTTTAGAATATCGAGAAATGTAAATACTCTTTTGAAAATAATAATTGAATATTTTAAAATACCAAAAAATTATTTTAACTAGTATGAAAAATTCATGGTCATTACAATTGGTTAGAAGAGTGGATTCTAATGATGAACACTAAGTCATTGCAGAATCTTAATCTTCAAGTTCTTTCGTAGAACATGAGAGCTCCATCTATATGGCAGGAAATCCTGAAGATCTCTCAAGGAGGCTTGATGAGCAGTAAGCCATGCTCCAAGCACAACATGAAACCATCAATCAACTTCGAGATATGATGGCTCAGATTGTTGCAGACATGGCTAGTTTTCAAAAAGCTGAGTCACAATCTTGGCAGGAATCCTCCCAAAAAGGAGAATCGTCTACATCAAAGGGGAAACAAAAGAGTGAAGGAGACCTCTGATCAAGAAGCTCATCATATAGCCTCTTCCTCTGAAGAAGAAAAATAAGCCAAAAATGAGCAGAATCCTCAATCGGCCAAAATAGAAGAATTAGAAGTCTGCCTTAACGTCATCACCAATAGGAACGAGCTCCAAGAAGGAGGAGTTGTGAGGCCTAATCCCGCTGAATAGGATGCAACTCCCCATCCACCGAGATTTAAGGCCCCGACTCTACAAGCGTTTGACGACACAGGGTCATCGAACCAACATATCTACTACTTCAAGTCACAAACTAGAGATGTGATATCAAACAATGCCATATTGACTCGTTTGTTCATTGGCACCCTCAAGGGGGTTGCTTTTGAGTGGTTTATGAAACTTCCTACTGGATTGTAGGCATATAAAATTGCTTATAGGTCCCCTAGCATAGCTCGGCACAAACCGACAAACCAACGAG
>NC_033794.1:73987686-73993931 GCF_001876935.1 Asparagus officinalis | reverse complement strand
GAAAAGTTGTAACTAAAGATGACAATTATCTCATTAATGAAGAAAGCAACGGTTTTCCACGCGAACATGGATCTATCCAGAAATAGGTGGATCTAGAGAGGCTATTCTTGGCCAAGTTCTTCAAAGATGACACCGAAGTCTCTATCCCTACTCTTCTTACTACCAAAAAAGGAAGGGAGAGTCTATCAAAGCCTTCATTGATAGATTCTGAAGCATGGCTTTGAGATGTACGACGGGCATGACAGAATCCACTCTAGTGGAAACTTGTCAGCATAATTTGCAACCCATCTATTGGCTCAAATAAGGGTTGTGGAATGTCGATCCTGGAAACAGCTAATCTCCTAAGAAGAGTAGGAAGAAGAGATTGTTTCTCAGGTTAAAGCAGAAGAGATCAGTAAATAGAAGCAACCGGTGTAACGCAATCAAGGCAATGCTCCCCGATCAAAGGGAAAGGATACATTGACCACTGATACTAATACTCAAGCGTCACCTGCCAAGCAGGGAAGACACCGAGTCAACCAAGAGCACCCAAGCAGTACTCTTTCAAAAAGGACCATGTTGACACTCTATTCTAGCTACTTCGAAAGAACAAGAAGTTGAAGCTTTCTGAAGTAAATAGACCGGAAGAGGCGGGAAAAGTGGACGATCCCAACTACTATCGCTATCATAGAATGTTGGGACATCCAACAAAGAAATGTTACGTCTTTAATGATATCCTGCAACCCTTGGTCGACACCGATGTGCTCAAGTTGAAGGCTGAACAGAAGACCGTTTCTACCAATGTGATATCGGTCCAGTTCGGAGACTTTCCACCCATTGCGACTCCTAATGGGGTCATTCATATCCCTAAAGGAGGGCTACACTTGAAGAATACTGACATTCATGATCAGAAAGAGGAAGGGTTGGTACCCCTTACTACTCCGAAAGGAGAGGTAATGTGGGTTCATCCCGACTTGCTTGAAGATCAACAGTGGACAAGCACATCAACAAAGAAAAAGAGAGGCAAGGCTAGATAATCCAACATGATTAGCCTCTCCCTGAATGAATATAATACACATATTTATCCCCCTCACTGACTCAGAAGAGGAGAGGATCGTCCTTGCTGCCGACCAAGAAGCAAACCATGGAACATGCACCAGATCAGGGAAGACATACTTGAAAAAGTATGATCAAGTGGGTCAAGGAGCAGAAGAACAGGCGGAAGAGGCTGGGGGTTCTAATCCTAAGAAGCCTACAAACAAAAGGAAACAGAAGAAGCCTACAAACAAAACTTCTTTAATAAGCTGGAGGATCGAACAATCCCTTATGTTTCAATGTTCTGGCAAAGTTGGCCAATATTCCGGCCAAGATCACCCTATACGAGCTCTTGCGGTTGTCTAAAACTGTGAGAAAAGCTCTGATTGAAGCTTTAACAAATACAGAGAGCTTTATAACACAAGTTCCTACAGTTCTAGAAGCTACGAAAGAACAATCCTGCATACAATGCTTACAAGCTGTGAGAAGTTTGTCATTCATATCATTCACACAAGAAGATATGCAAATCAAACACAAGCATGATAGGCCACTATACTAAATAGAGTATATTAGGTCTTTCGAGATTAGTCGTGTCCAAGTTGATCCAGGCTCTGCACTCCGTATCATGCCGTACCGGGTCATGCAAGTCCTAGGGAATCCCCTACACCGGTTGAGATCTACCCAGACTATGATCTTCAGCTTCAATGCCAACAGCACTCGACCCTTAGGTAAAATCAAACTCATGTGACAAATCGGATATCTCAAGTCCGAAGAGATTTGTTACATCATAGATGCGGATACGTCCTATAATCTATTATTAGGACGACCATGGATTCATATGAATCGCATCGTCCTATCTACCCGTCATTGGGTAATGAAATATGCTGATGAAGATGGAGAAGTCAAAACCCTAATCACAGAGGTGTGGAGAATTTTTATACCGACTCAGTCTTCTATCTGGACTTCCAAGAGCTAGAGCAGCCAAAGGAAGTCGCCAACAGTGGCAACAAAGCGAACATCAAGCTCGAGCCCGAGGAAGAGTGTCTGTGGGAGTTAGATCTGAATGTAATGAGTCAGAATGAGCTTAACAATAATGATGTACTGAGTAAGGGCTAGTGGTACATTAATGAAGATTTCAATTTGGCTTACTTGTCAAATGTGTCCTCTGAATGTGAGAAAGTAAAGATAGATACACATGCAGGTATGGATCCATAGCACACATTGTATGCTGAAGCATCACTTAATTTGCCACTCAAATCATCCTTCATTATATTTGAAGAGATCGAAGATGTGCGGAAAGCCTTCTTCATGGTCCCATCTAAAAAGAAAGGACAAGCTAATCTATTTCAGTAAAGTCAACTTTTAGTCACCCAAGAAGGAAAGTTTAGATGAGGATCTTAGAATCCCATAATTTAATTATCATGAACCCAACTCCATCCATCTGATGAGTAGAATGGGTTATGACTTTGATAAATAGGAATGTTTAAATTTTAAGAAAAGAAGACGAGCACCAATTCGATCTTTCACTCCAAAAGGAAAACCTCCTGATTATTATCATAAAGCTGGAAAAGGGATAGGTTATGTTTCGACCCCTCCCCTTTTAGAAAATAAAACTGATGATTGTCTATGGCAAGACCATTCATCCGGAACATCATCATGGAAATTCGATGTGAGAATCAAAACATTCTTTAAAAACATGTCTGTAAACATGACTTCGGCTAGTCATCTAGATGAAGTGCAAAAGAGGATGATGAAAAGTTGATTGAGTCAACCAATGACCCTTGGATCAAATGCCTTAACATCTTATAGGACATGCGCTTCGAACAACGCAAGCTGTCCATAGAAGATAAGGTAATCCAAGTCAACATGGGAGATAAAATAAATCCCAAGCCAATTTTCATAAGTGAGAGATTATCACCATCCGAGAAAGAAGACTTCATATCTCTCATCAAAGAATATATAGATATCTTCGCTTGGAATTATGAAGATATGCCGGGTCTTGATCCTAAAGTAGCCATGCATCGTCTTAACATTGATCCGAATGCAAAGCCCGTTAAGCAACAACAACGTCGGTTCCGTCCAAAGATCATGGAGGTGATTGAGTCAAAAGTCAAAAAGATTATCAACTCGAGCTTTATTAGAAAGGAACAACACCCTGACTGAATGGCTAACATCATTCTCGTGCCCAAGAAAAATGGTAAGGTCTGAATTTGCATCGACTTTCGTGACCTAAATGTCGCATGTCCAAAAGACAAATTTCCACTCCCCATCATAGTTGTCATGATTGACAATACTTGTGGTTATGAGAGGATTTTTTTTATGGATGGGTTTTTAGGGTATTACCAGATTAAAATGTACCCTAAAGATGAAAAGCATACCGCTTTTAGAAAACCACTGGGGGTATATTGTTATATGGACTGAAGAACGCTGGTGCAACCTATCAACCTACTATGGATACAATCTTCCACAAATATCTATGCAAAAAGATAGAGTGTTACGTGGATGATATTATGATAAAGAGCTAAAACAAAGGCGATCATCTTGCAGATCTAAAGACAATATTTGACATCATGCGAGTGCATCAACTAAAGATGAATCCAACCAAATTGATCTTAAGGGTGTCTAGCGGTAAATTCCTTAGATTCATAGTTATATCTCAAGGAATTTCCCTCAACCTAGAAAAGGTTTGTGTCATCCAAGAGATGCTACCTCTGAGAAACATCAAAGAGATCAAAGGCTTGCAAGGAAGATTATCTTATATCCAGAGATTCATATCAAACCTCTCAGGATGCTACCATCCCTTCACCAAATTGATAAAGAAATGAGTCATTCATTTGGGATGAAGATTACCAAAAAAACATTTTAGGTCATCAAGAAATACCTCACGTAATCACCTGTCCTTGTGGCCCCAATATCAGAAAAACCATTCTTGTTATATGTGAGAGCCATGGAATATTCCCTTGGAGCTTTATTAGCCTAGAATAATGACTAAGGACATGAGCATGTAATCTACTACCTTAGTAGAATCATGATTGGAGTTGTACACTGGTACAACTCGGTGGAGAAAGAATGTCTTGCCTTAGTATTCGTCGTTCAGAAAATACGACACTACCTGGTTGGTCAATGAATTCATGTCATCTCCAAGGTGAATCCTTTGAGGGTGCTCATGACGAAACCCTCTTCACTGAATTTCCGTCAAGCAAAATAGGCGATACTCCTATCGCAATACTCCATGCAATTCATGCCTCAAAAGGCTGTTAAAGGCCAAGCTCTAGCGGAATTCATAGCTGATCATCCAGTATTTGATTCGTCTAAATTATATGAAGACTTACCAGATGAAGTCGCCGAAGCTTGTGCAACTCAAGAAGTCATACATGTATGGAAATTGTTCTTTGATGGCATGTCTAGAACAAACCCTAATGGAGAAATCACTACTGGTATGGGGGTGGTACTTGTATCTCCAAGTGGTGATGTAATCCCAAGAGGATTCTCTCTAATTGAGCCATGCACCAACAATGTAGCAGAGTACAACGATTTGCTATTAGGGATGCAGTTGGCTGAGGAGCTCAATATTCGACACCTCAAGGCCTATGGTGATTCTCAGCTCATCGTGAATCAAGTCTAAGGAGAATATGAAGTACGTAATGAGGACTTAGTCTCATACCACTTCACTGTGCTAGAGCTAGCCCAGAAGTTTGAAGGCTTCTTTATTGGATACATCTCACGAGCCCAGAATGCATATGTGGATGCTTTAGCCTCACTAGCAACTTTATTATCATTGCCGCTAAAAGCAGAGATAACAATATTTGTTATGGGTCGTGAATTGTATCACCCCAAGCTGCCTTTAGAAGATTGCTCAAATAAAACAACAACGAATATTGCATTTGCGACTTCAACTGGCCTTGAACCAAGGGACTAGTGATTCCTGTATATTGACTACGTACTGTACGGGATATTACCTGATGATTCTAAGGAAGCGGCCACCGTAAAACAGAAAGCCCTTCGATTCTATTATGATGTGGTTTCTCAAACCTTGTACCGAAAATTGCATTATAGAGTCTTTCTTCGCTGCCTTTCTAGAAAAGAAGCACAAGAGGACCTTAAAGAAGCTCATGATGGAATGTATGGATCTCACCAACTGGGAGCTAAATTAGGAGATTGTCTCTGAAGAATTGGTCACTATTAGCCTAAAATGTTTGCAGACATTGTCGATTATGCTAAACAGTGTCATACATGTTAGATTCATGATGACTTCATTCATCAAGCACTAGGAAATCTGCATCCAACATCTTCATCTTGGTCATTCGAGATGTGGAGGATGGATATTATTGAACCCATCGCTCCACCAACATCCAAAGGATATTAGTTTATCTTAGCAGTAACCGATTACTTCTCCAGGTGGACAGAACCCATCCCTTTGAAGGAACTCAAGTCTTCAAACGTGATCAAGTTTATCAAGCATCACATCATCAACCGCTTTGGCATACCAAGATGAATAGTCCATGTTAATGGAACATAGTTTGTTAGTTACGATTTTTTGAGATTCTGTGATAAGTTCAGGATCCAAAGCGTTGCATTAATGGCATACTGTTGGCCTTCTTGTTTTGATGGTGATTTAGCAAACAATTTACATCTAATGTTATTTTTCTAGTGTTTGTGTTTTCGTATTTATTCTAGGCAAACAACGCGTTGGAGGATGGATGGAATAGCGCTTCAACGATCATATCAAATAAAGGTTGGCGGAATTGTGGAGTGAAGCAACGTCAATTCAAGTTAAAGATCCAATTACAAGCTTCTTCCGCAAAGTTTACCAAGTCATGCTCATTGAAGACCTTCATCAAGCTTGGGTATATTTAGTATAGGTTTATATTATGTGTGTTAAATACGTTAAGCTCAATATCTATACACACACATTTATTGGTTTTTTCATATATATTATAGTGATATATATATATATATATATAAGTATAGTTTTATATTATGTGTGTTAAATACGTTAAGCTCAATATCTATACACACACATTTATTGGTTTTTTCATATATATATATATATATATATATATATACAATTTAGTTTTGGTTTCCATGTATATATAGTTTCATATATACATATATGTTTGATTTCCATGTATATATATAGTTATATATATACATAAATAGTTTTGAGTTTTTCATGTTCATAAATATAAAATCACATATTTCATATTTATTATTGTGTTTTGGTTTAGTTA
>NC_033794.1:73870577-73985241 GCF_001876935.1 Asparagus officinalis | reverse complement strand
TTAGTTTTAGGTTTTATATTATGTGTGTTAGTACTTTAAACTCAATCATATACACACATACACGCTTTGGTTTTTGGTTTTGTATATATACAGTTATATATATACATATATGCTCAACGTGTACCAAGTTGAGCTACAATGAAGATCAAGATCATTGCTTGGGTAACTTTAGTTTAGGTGTTATATTATGTGTGTTAGATACTCTAAGCTCAATATAATATACACACACATTTTATTGGTTTCTTTGTATATATATATAGTTATATATATATATACATAAGTTTTGTTTTCTATGTATATATATAACTATGTATATACATGCATGGTTTTGGGTTTTCATGTTTATAATATGAAATCACATATTTTATATTTACTATTGTGTTTTTGAAAACATTGCATAGAATATGTAATTTTGTGAAAATTTTGTATTCTTAGCTTTTGGACTTAACAATAATCATATACATATTTTATTAAATCTATATAATCATTGTGCAAAGTTTCAAATCATGGTTTAGCCAAAATATCAAATTTCACATGTTTACATTTTCGTGTTTTGAACTATTTTGCAAAATAATGATTTTTCACAAATGGGAAATGCAATTTGGAAAATTCTTTTTGTAACATGTTCCTTTACATGTTTATATACATTTCCCAAAGTTTCATTATTTTTGGACTTCATTTGTTATTTTTAACATATTTTCCAAAGTCTCAAAATCAGCTTTTAAAATCCAGTTTTCTGTAGTATCAGATTTCGGTCGACCGCTCCGGTCGACCGCTCATATGTTCAGTCGGCAGTGAGCAGTAGAGAGTTTGTTGTCGATCGGTACGGTCGACCGAGAGCTCGATATTTCCATCGGTCGACCGCACCGGTCGACCGAAGAAGTCTCTGTCTGTTTTCTGAGTTTGGGATCTGAATCGCGGTCGACCGTGAACCGCCGCGGTATCAGATCAATCTCAACGGCTATTTTTTTAGAGCCGTTGCAGAATGGCTTTTTGGTCTTTTTCTTGGCTTTCTCTCTCCTTTGGGGTTTCATATATATACCCCCTTACCTCAGATTTTATAAGCAAGCAAGAGAATGGTTTGAAAGATTTTAACAAGAGTTTAAGCTTGTTTTAAGCTTATTTAAGGGTTTGGTATAAAGCTGTTTTGGTTTTCACAAGTGGAGGAGATTATCTATTTGTTTGGGCTTCAATCTCCATCTCTCCATCTTGTTATCAATTGAGAAGTTTTCTAAACTCAAACTCTAGCTTTACATTTATATACTTGTTTGATTATCATTGTTCTTAAGCTAGATTTTATATTTGAGTTTAGTTGATTTAATTTTATTTACTCATTGTTACACACACCCACATGAGCTTATTGTATAATATATTTGGGGTTGTGAGAGTTGTAACATTGAGTGTGAGCTTTCATTGAGTTCTCATCTATTGTAGAGAACATCTATTGATTTATATTATGCTTATTGTGAGATACACTTTGTAATATACTTGTACACCGAGAGAAGTGTGTGGCGAGAGTCGGGGATCGTCCCAAGAGGAGTGGCGTCGGTTGACGAACCTAAGGAGAGGTTGTAACCGAGCACTTGAGGGAGACACGTCTAGTTCAACACTTAGTGAGTGTAGAGTGGGATTACAATAGTGTGTTGTTATAAAGTTTTAGGTTAGCTAGAAAACCGAGTATGAGGTGTAAACGTTATTCGGGTGAACGTAGAAAACCCGGTTGTGATAATGGATTTCTCCCCGGGAGTGGGGAGCGGAGACGTAGGACGGAAGGTCCGAACTCCATGATCATATCTTGTGTTTGAGTGTGCTTTGGCATTTATTTATACTTGTGTTTATATTTCTTGTCGCCATTGTCATTATCTCATTATTTATATGATCCACTATCTAGTCCATATTGTTTACCTCTTGTGTTAGTTTTATATCCTTGTATATACATATATCATATTGTATATCTCTTTGATAGGATATATCATATATATCTTTATCATATAGGATATATCTCATTGTTCATATTGCTTATCCTAGCTCATATATCTTGTGGTATTTCATTCTTGCTAGGATAACTTGTTAATTTGTTTTAATTGGCATTTAATCGGATTAGATTAGCAT
The DNA here is from genome assembly GCF_001876935.1 of Asparagus officinalis. Taxonomy (NCBI): domain Eukaryota; kingdom Viridiplantae; phylum Streptophyta; class Magnoliopsida; order Asparagales; family Asparagaceae; genus Asparagus; species Asparagus officinalis. The sequence goes on along the minus strand of NC_033794.1, from coordinate 73,983,129 downwards.
AAGACCCTAATCACCCCCCCTCTAGGGTCTAACAATTGGTATCAGAGCTTGGTGCTCTTTGATTTAAGGTCTAATCGCCTTGAGTTAAAGATCCAAGTTAGCTTATTGTGTTAATCTAATTTTGAGTTTTATTTATATCTTGCTTGCCTTTTATATTATGGATATGCATGATTTAGGTTATGCCATTAATATTGCTCCTAGATTAGATAATTTTCCCTATGCCCAATGGTGTGTTAGATTTAAATTTTTTGTTCAATCTAAACACTTTGATTTATGGGAAATTATAGATGATGCTTATATTGTGCCCACCTTGGAGAAATCCAAGTGGAATAAAAATGATCATCGTATGTTTACTATGAACAATATTTTGTTAGAATATTTGCTAAATGCTTTTAATGCATCTATGTCTAACAAGTTTGTTCATTTTGATAGTGCTTACAAACTTTGGAAATTTATAGAAGCACATCAAGGGGACTTGGAGGCGATCCGACAAGCTTTGGAGGATCCGGCTTCAAGTTCATGTGGAGCATCATGCACAGGGCCACTAGGCAATAGCCCTAGTGAGGTTTGCGAGTTCGAACCCGATAATGATTTATCTAGTGATGAACTTGCTTGTGCTAGTGAAAAATTATTGCATGCCTTTAACAAATTGCATAAAGATTTTGTTGATTTACAATGCAAGCATGATAATTTAAAATTTGATCATGAGAAGCTAGTGTCCAAATTTGATGTCATTGAAAATGAAAATACTATGCTTAAAAAAAGCAATGACTTATTAAATTTGGAAAATGAAAATTTGATCACATCTATTGCTAGCCTATCTCATGCTAAGATTGATACCATGTTAGAAGTAGAGAACATAAAGAATGATACAGCTTCTTTTATAAATGAATATTTATGTTCTACTTCTAATAAAAATGCATATGTGCCTAAAAATGAAGATCTGAATCTTATGAATAATCGCATTTTATCTTTAGATTCAACTTTGAAAATATACATTAACAACCATAAGAAGCTTATGAATATGTGTGCTAAGTCAAAATCATCCACTCATCATGCACACATATATAGCAAAATTTACAAATGCTCTATTTGCGGCCGAAAAGGTCATTTATCTAAATTTTGTTATGATGCACACAAACATAAGAATTCTAATGCTCCTTGTGCATCTCATATAGCTTCTTCATCTTGTACACTTACACATTCACATGCTCATTCTCACAAAGTTCATCATAAGCAGGCTAGTGTGTTCAAGTGTGATCATTGTGGTCATTTTGGTCATTTGGCCGAATATTGTTTTGATTTGAAAAAAAAATCACATTTGTCAAATGTATCTAGTAGACCACATGTTTTTAAATGTGATGTTTGTGGTAGGATTGGACATCTTGCTAAATTTTGTTTTGATTTACAAAATGCTTCAAATTTGCAATTTGCTCCAAAAAGACCACCTTTGTTTAATGATGTTTCTCATTTGCAAAATAATTTTAAAAGAAAATCTTTATTTGTAAATGATTCCCATGCACGAGCTAATGGTCCACAAAAACAAATGGATCTCTTTCATTGCACAAATTACAATCAGAATGGTCATTTGAATGAATATTATTTTGACCATGTTAGTGCACCATATGTGTCCAAAAGGGTTCATAACCCTAGGTCTTTGAGCTTAAATGATAGGGGTCATATCCCTAAATCTTTTGGTACCAAGAGTTCTTGGGTACCAAAAAAAATTTTGAATTTTAAACCAAGAATTTTAATGTTTTTATCTTTCTTTTTCTTGATTTTGAAAATTATGCTTTGAAATCTTTTTATATGAAAACAATTTTTAATTGATAAAATCTTTTGTTTTCATGATAATTTGTTTTATTTTGATGAGAGGTTTGTACTTATATAACCCTCCGGATTTATTGGGTGTTTACTCCCAAATCATGTTTACCGGATGCTAGAATGTTTATATGGGTTGTTACTAGCTCAAGAGCTAGATATAGTTACCTCTCTTGATTTTTAAAAATCAATGATGATTTGGCTTTTGGCTTTATACTTTTAAAGATGATTTTTTCCATAGTTCTTGATTCTTGTATGTTTTATAATCTTATTTTTGAACTATGAAAATTTTGTTTTGATTTGTTCTTTTGAATTCATTATATAGCACAAATAGATGATTCAAATTTCATATATACTTTATAATGTATTCTATGAGTGCTTTGATCAAGTTCTACAAAGAAAGTTCTATTTATTGATCAAACATTGTTTTTGAATATAAACTTTGATTTATGATTTCTTTTGGTTGATTTGTTTTCATTTGAAAACTTTTTGCATGATTCTCATGTTCCTCTTCTTTTGATTTCATAAATCTATTCTTTTATATGGTTTTTATATTTTTTGTGTTAATGAGACACTTCTTTCATATTAACATATTTATATGTATTCTCATTATCTTTTTATGTATGTGAGTTGTGTTTAGCATATTTTCCATCTATGCTTGCTCACATATGTTTGCCATGATTTTCATTGCACATATTCTATATGGTATTTTGATAGGGGGAGCAATCCCTATATCTTTCTATGTGTTATACTCACCCATGCATATTGATAGTGGGAGCTTTTGCTCTCTTCATACCTTTGTCCCCTTTTTTGATGTTGTCAAAGGGGGAGAAATATTGTGAGTATACAATTCCTTGTTTATATGCATGTGTCTTATATATGTTCATTTCCTTCATGCATATATTCCTTTTGTAAATTGTTTGTCATCATCAAAAAGTGTGAGATTGTTGGCCTTCTTGTTTTGATGGTGATTTAGCAAACAATTTACATCTAATGTTGTTTGTCTAGTGTTTGTGTTTTCATATTTATTCTAGGCAAACAACGCATTGGAGGATGGATGGAATAGCGCTTCAACGATCATATCAAATGGAGGTTGGCGGAATTGTGAAGTGAAGCAACATCAATTCAAGTTAAAGATCCAATTACAAGCTTCTTCCGCAAAGTTTACCAAGCCATGCTCATTGAAGACCTTCATCAAGCTTGGGTATATTTAGTATAGGTTTATATTATGTGTGTTGTTTATGTGCCTATATATGATTTCGTCTTTAACAAGTCATATTTAATGAAATCATATTTAGTGTTTTGTATATATTGCATAGAATATGCAATTTTGTGAAAATATGGTATTCATTGTTTTTTGGACTTAACAATAATCATATACATATTTTATTAAGTCTATATAATCATTGTGCAAAGTTTCAAAACATGGTTTAGCTAAAATATCAAATTTCACATGTTTACATTTTCGTGTTTTGGACTATTTTTGCAAAATGATGATTTTTCACAAATGGGAATGCAATTTGGAAAATTCTTTTTGTAACATGTTCATTTACATGTTTATATACATTTCCCAAAGTTTCATTATTTTTGGACTTCATTTGTTATTTTTAACATATTTTCCAAAGTCTCAAAATCAGCTTTTAAAATCCAGTTTTCTATAGTATCAGATTTCGGTCGACCGCTCCGGTCGACCGTTCATATGTTCAGTCGGCAGTGGGCAGCAGAGACTTTTTCGGTCAACCGGTACGGTCGACCGAGAGCTCGATATTTCCATCGGTCGACCACACCGATCGACCGAAGAAGTCTATGTCTGTTTTTTGAGTTTGGGATCTGAATCGCGGTCAACCGCGAATATTTTCAGTCGACCGCCGCGGTGTCAGATCAATCTCAACGGCTATTTTCTTAGAGCCATTGCAGAATGGCTTTTTGGTCTTTTTCTTGGCTTTCTCTCTCCTTTGGGGTTTCATATATATACCCCCTTACCTCAGATTTTATAAGCAAGCAAGAGAATGGTTTAAAAGATTTTAACAAGAGTATAAGCTTGTTTTAAGCTTGTTTAAGGGTTTGGTTTAAAGCTGTTTTGGTTTTCACAAGTGGAGGAGATTATCTTCTTGTTTGGGCTTCAATCTCCATCTCTCCATCTTGTTATCAATTGAGAAGTTTTCTAAACTCAAACTCTAGCTTTACATTTATATACTTGTTTGATTATCATTGCTCTTAAGCTAGATTTTATATTTAAGTTTAGTTGATTTGATTTTGTTTACTCATTGTTACACACACCCACATGAGCTTATTGTATTTTCATACATAGTATATTTGGGTTGGTGAGAGTTATAACATTGAGTGTGAGCTTTCATTGAGTTCTCGTCTGTTGTAGAGAACATCTATTAATTTATATTGTGCTTATTATGAGATACACTTTGTAATACACTTGTACACCGAGAGAAGTGTGTGGCGAGAGTCGGGGATCGTCCCAAGAGGAGTGACGTCGGTTGACGAACCTAGGGAGAGGTTGTAACCGCGCACTTGAGGGAGACACGTCTAGTTCAACACTTAGTGGGTGTAGAGTGGGATTACAATAGTGTGTTGTTGTAAAGTTTTCGGTTAGCTAGAAAACCGAGTGTAAGGTGTAAACGTTATTCGGGTGAACGTAGAAAACCCGGTTGTGATAGTGGATTTCTCCCCGGGAGTGGGGAGAGGAGACGTAGGACGGAAGGTCCGAACTCCGTGATCATATCTTGTGTCTGAGTGTGCTTTGGCATTTATTTATACTTGTGTTTATATTTCTTGTCGCCATTGTCATTAGCTCATTATTTATATGATCCACTATCTAGTCCATATTATTTACCCCTTGTGTTAGTTTTATATCCTTGCATATACATATATCATATTGTATATCTCTTTGATAGGATATATCATCTTGTGTTAGTTTATATATCCTTGCATATATATATTCATCATATAGGATATATCTCATTGTTCATATTACTTATCATAGCTTATATAGTTGTTATATTTCATACTTGCTAGGATAACTCATTAATTAATTTTAATTGGCATATAATCAGATTAGATTAGCATAAGACCCTAATCACCCCCCCTAGGGTATAACACATACTACCCACCAACCAATAACATTGTAGAAGCTTTCAACAAAACCATTGTGATACTTCTTAAGAAGTTTTTCTCCAAGAGTCGACACGACTAGGATGAAAAGCTAGGTGAATGTCTATGGGCTTACCGCACAACAGTGAGAACCCCAACAAAAGCCACCCCTTTTCTTTGGTATATAGCTGTGAAACTGTATTACCTTTAGAAATTCAGATCTCATCCCTTAGGGTTGCCATTGTGACCTGGATGATGGATGAAGAGCAACATCGACTATGCCTTCAAGAACTGGAAGCATTACATGATAAGTGACTTCAAGCCTAGCAGGAGATCAAATTATATCAAACTCGAATTTCCAAAGCCTACAACAAAAAGGTTAAGAAAAGGATCTTCAAGAAAGGTAATCTAGTGTTGGCTGTCAGACGACCTATGGTGATGACGCACAAGAACAAAAGCAAATTCAACCCCAAGTGGGAAGGACCATTCGTAATAGAATCAGTCTATTCGAATGGAGCTTACCGTCTCACCAATCAGAAAGGTGATAGGCTTATGATACCAATTAACAAGAAATTTCTCATGAAATACTATTGTAGATCAAGAGGAGAAATCAAACTCACTTAGACTGAGGGTTAGTTACTCAAAATTCATTAAGTTGAGAGTAACAAATCTTTCAAACCTTTCCCAACTTGTATATCGTCAAGTTAACATTACACATTTGATGATTAAAATTTTCTAAAATTATTCTAATGATAATAAAGAGAATTTTAGATTTATGCTAAGTTAACATTACACCTATGGCATTCTCGATCTTTTTATTATTCTAAGTTAAAACACATCAAAAAAAGGGAATAGTGAAAGGCAAAATGATATCATTTTCATTCGACATTGTTGAGTTATTACAAAGTAACAATACTTGTCATGAAAATGATACAAAAATTAGCACTAAACTAATAAAAAGAGGGTGATATAGAGTCAAGCTTCAGGGCCCATCAGTTTAATGGATGTGAGCCTGGACTTGATGTCTAAGAGCTTCTTTTTATGGGTCGATCGGGCCATTTCAACAGCCTCCTTCCTAAGCTCAGCTTCAATAGGCACTGCGGCAGTGGTCTCTTCCCGAACCTCCCCAAGAGCTTGCATTTCTCTGCAATAATTATTAGAAATCTCTACACAATTAAGGTGGATTTTCATCACAGTCGTTTCCTCCTTAATAAGTTGAGCTCGTAATCGGGCAATGGTAGCAGCGGAAGCAGCTAGTTCATCTTGTACTTGAGCATGCCTCTCCTGTAAGCTTGCAATATGTTTCTCCTTCTCAGATAAATTCTTGTGAAGGGCTTCTTGTTGATGTGCTTTTGCAATCTTATTAATAACAAAATCCTGCTCTATATTAGACTCCAGATTAGCATGCTCCAAGTTTTCTAAAGCCTTCAAGTCTACCTCCAGGCGAGTAACACTCTCCGTGCAGCGCTCAATCCATTGGGTGTCGCCCGAACACTTGATGTTGTTCAAGCAACCTGTTAAAAAGGGTTTAAAATCCTCAAAAGTACCTTGCACAATGCTAATGAGGTTAATTATCTATTTGATCCTACCCTCCAGCTATTTGATAAGTCCTCTTAAAAAATCTAAACCCAATGGAGCAGCTAAGGAAGGCACTAATACACCAGGAATCATAGGGCTTGGGTTAGTGGATTCATGAGCAGCTGGTTCTTCAGAAACTGGGCCAGGCGATGGGAGCCCTTGTTGCAGAGAAGCTAATGGAGTGGACAACTAGTCCTCTTCATCATCTGCAATCGCTAGAGGGGTAGACTTAATAGCATCTTGCATTAATTTTACCCCTTGACGAGTTTTAGAAGTCGGAGTCCTGACGGGCAGTTGTCGGCGAGCCCTTTTCTCATATTGGTCCACTTCTTTGGCAGTGAGGGCTCGCTTCCCTACTACCCCTTCCTTTGTGAGGCTCAATTTCTTTTGCCTCTTCTTGGACTTCTTCCGCTTCAATCGCTACTTGCTTGCAAGATAAATACTCATCCATCCCCTTCAGGTGAGTCTTCTTTGAGTCTTTCCTAGACTCGTACAATTCCCGGATCTCCTTTAAGCAGGAAGTATATATGTTGTATTCTGGGATCTGAGAAGCCTCATGAAACCAATTACAGAACTCCAGAACAATATGGCAGTTAGGTGTCAAAGAAGGCAATGTAAATAGTGTGCGGCTATTCCCAGCAATGAAGTAATATCAAGCTCGGGCCCCCTCATATAAGTTTCCAACAAGAGCCAGCTTCGGATTAGGATTTCCAACATACAATTGGTCATACCCAAACTATCGAACAAATCGAGAGGGCATATAGGGCTCAATAATACACCTCTCACCCTGGTGAAAAACTAGATAACCGATCCTGATTGTGAGGAGCCATTGGAAAATTCCCCCGTGTAGAGATGTGAAACCCTTAGGACGTACATCCATATATGTTTCACATTGTTCTTCTATTCCATCAAAATTAGGAGAATAACAGAAGATATGGTAGATGAGCTCTTTTGATAGGATTTGTTGAGCCCGGACTATGTACACATTCGCCTATTGGGCTGTTTCGAGCCGTTGTACAAATTAGATGAAGGATCCGCTATCTGGAGAAGTTGTTGTCATTAATGTGGGGAAGTGCATGACAAATCAGGCCACCAAATAAGTGTACGGCACTGGTGCGCGAAGTTGAGGAGTCTTTAAAATTTTATTCCCGGCGACGCCAACCTCCCTAACATCGAGAAACTCAGAAGTCAACTCCTACAGACCACTCTGCAAGCAACATATCATCATAGAGTGGAGACTCATTGGTCTCCCATAGGCTAAAAGGATGGCTGGGTATACTATCTTAGCAAGGATGGACTCAACGGGCTTCGATGGGACTACGCATCGCTTCAGCCATATCATTAAAAAGCCCGCAAGGGAGGTTGTGTCAGAGATGGGAGTCTCAGCTTGATAATGAAAGCTCTCGAATTAGGTGGATGGCATAAAGGTATCCTCCTGAGCCTCATTGATATAGCACGTATCAGAAGCTTTAATGCGAGCCTTGATGCTTTTAAGAGAGCTCACAGCAAGATGGGTCATTGCCATGTCTTTCCGGTCTAAGTTTTGGAACAGATAATCTGCCCAAGAAGTCTGCATGACACCGCCTCTGTGTAGCCCAGTTAACTGTGCACAAATCAGAAAGTGGCACATCAGTTCCCAAAAAGTTGCATAAACTTTGGGATGTGCCGCTCTCAAGATAGAGAGCGCCCCAGTTCCTCAGATGAACACTTCATATGGCATTTCTCCAAATGACAGCCTTGATACTTCATACATCTCGTGGAGAGCAAAACCCAACTCTCCGATAGGCGTAAAGAATGTGCAACTATCTGGATTGTATCGCTCTAGCATAGTGAATAAATTGAGATAGCTTTGAACAATTCCATGTCGAGTGGCCAACAAAGGAACTGTGAGAATAGATTTGGCAAGTGATTCCTTGAGGTCTTTAAGAACTAAGTCCACCATGCGAGTCCACCACACCCATCTCTAGAATACACCCAACCAGGGAATCTAAACACTTGAGCAGGAAATTCACCTTGAGCAGCGATAAATTGGCGAATAAAAATGTTTGCCAGAAGGGTCACCTCTTTAGCAGGATTTTTCTTTTCAACCCTACCAGGCCTATGTAAAACCCCATAAATTTGAATTAATATGTGATAATTTGAAATAGTATGCGATTAATTGAGATAAGTGGATATTTATCATGATAAATATCATTAAATGGTGTATGAGTATGATAGCAAGTGTTTTGAGTGCAAATAAGTCCATATATGTGAAAGAATCGAGTCGAAAATATGCACAAAGGTAAAACCTGTACAACTAGAAATTTGTGGACCGGATGACCACTACACAAGACGCGGTCAACCGCCTGACGGGTTTCTAGTTTTCCTGTTTTGAGTTAGTTTCAGGTTTTATGAGGCCCAGTTGCACATATGTGTTTATATATCCCTTCTTTCACGAAAATTCACACCTTATTTTAGAGTTTAAACCCGTAACAGCCACCAAACCCTCTTTTAAACCCTAGATCTTTTTTGTGAGAGTTCAAGAGCTTTTGAAGCAGGATTTTATTTTGGTTTTGGCGTGTGGCTTAGGGATCTATCTTGGCTTTGCATCCTTCACGTTTTCAACAAGTTTTCAGGCGAGTTTCATCTCTGCTAACCCCTATTCCCATGTTTTTAAGTGTTTTAATGAGAATTAATATGGTTTTATTGAGCCTAATCAACTATTTTGAGTATAAAATGGTTCTTTTGTAATATATAAGATAAAGCTCAAATCTTTTCGTGTTTTGATGATTATAAACGAATTTGTAACATTCTATACAAGTTTTACAATGAGTTAAATAAGTTAGAATCATGAAGCACACACAAACACGAACATGTAGTAAGCAGGCTAAGAACCTCGGGTCAGTCGACCGCTACATAAGACGCGGTCGACTGCCAGGCATATCCAAGCTTGTGCATATTTTGTCTTATGTTCGCTGATTTTGAGGGATTTTCCCGATCTGTGTAAATTATATTATGATGTTTATGGTCTGTTAAACACCTGAGGTGTATGTGAACATAAGATATAGGTTCGCACATTGAGATACGTGCACGAACACTTGATACATGTTTCAAAATTAAGTATACATGCATAGTTAAGATGCATAACACAAGTTTGAGTTGATAGTTGTTGGCATAACACATGATAATGCATAACCTATCTGTTGGGAATGTTCAGTGTGGACGTTTATCCCATAATGAGACCTCGGTTGTACCACACTAAGAGTATTTAGACGTTTTCGCATAATAAGACCTCAGCGATACCAATACTCGAAGATGATTGGGGTGTTTCCAGATTGAGCTAATACGTCTTCATTCCGTTGTACGATCATCTGGATGCATCATCCAAAATAAAGGAGATAAAACCTATTACTGTAGAACGATTGAGTAAGGGCGTTGAATCCACATGATATTATGAGAACCTTAAAAGAGTATCGTTATTTAATAAAGATATATATACATACATAGTTGTAGTTTACACCCATGTTAGATTACCCGAAAGTAGGGCACACTTTCGATACATGGCATACATGGTATGGTTTATGGTGATGTTTGAGCTGGATGATATTTCCTTATGACTGCGTCGACTACCCGAGGGTAGTTCGAGATTGTAACATTGGCTCTATATGGTTGAGGTTTGGAGTTGTGGTACTTTTTTTCCTTTATGTACTATTTTTCATTTATAGGTTTGGAATTGGTATTTAACGATTCACAATTTGAGACATGGTATATACATGAGGGTTTCCTTGTTTGGATTATTTCGCTTGATGTACCAATTCTCGTATTGTGGGTTACTAAATATCATTCTCCATTTAGAGTTATATGAATGCTTTTATAAATCCCGACCCAATTAGGCTTTATATATATATATATAGTGTGTGTGTGTGTGTGTGTGTGTACTAACAATATTTTCTTATGTACTTCTACCCCTTCCCCCTAGGAGCGATGGAGATGATCTCGCTAGCGCTTTGATGCTCGTTGTTTTCCCCCTTTCAGGCAACGAGTCTAGCTCACAAAGAGTCACAGGTTGATGGGATTGCATCTTAGATTCCATCTAGTTATTTATATTTATAGTTATTTCAGAGCTCCACAGTAGTTGTTTATTTTCAAACTCTAGAGATTGTGATTTTACTTTGTAGAGGTTGAGTGCCTTAGAGATATTTCATTTGACCCTTGTATTGAGGCTTATTTCAGATTCAGAGTTATTTTATTTTAGTTGGGCCCTTATGGTGATTTTTATACACTTCTTCTATGCATATTCTGTTCATTATATTACTTTATTATTCTTTGTCTGTTTTGTACCTTTACTTATTTGTTGATTCTACTAGAGAGATAGTAACTATGATGATGAAACATGTTATTGTATGGTATTGGTGCATGGAAGGTTTGACATTCTAAGATTCACCTTGAATTGTAACCTTGTGTGAACCCTGGGACATCACAGTTGATATCAGAGCTCTAGTTCCAATATCCTTAGGATCATCCATGTGTCATATTGTGGTGCTAGGATAGAGTTTCCTAGAAATCATGTATAGAGTCCGCTAGGAATTCCTAGTATGAGTGAGGACGTTATATATATATACGCAAAAATTACAAATTTTTCTTTATGGTGACTATTTGCTTTGAATTAAAAAGCATGCTGTGAGTGATAAGTGATATGATTTTCCTATTGACATACATTATATTATTTATGCTTGAGATCCTATTTACTGTGTTTGGCAAGCTCTACTTCTGAATTTATAGATTTTAGGAAGAGAACACGGTCGCAGAGGTACTCCTGCTTAGGGAACTGAGCAAGCTGATGTAGAGCCCGAGCCGCAGCAGGCTCCGTAGTATCTAGTGGATCTCATAGCACCTTTGGCAGTACGATTGGCAGCGATTAAGGAGCAATTAGCAAATCATGCTCAATAGGAGACACCCATTCGGGAAGAGACACCAGTAGGTACCCCACCACTACCAGTTGATGATGGAGTTGCTGAGTAGGAGGCTTGGCTTCATCTCTTAGAGAGATACCAGAAGTTGAAGGCACCAGAGTTTCATGGCTCTTCAGATTCTATTGTTGCACATAAGTGGAAGGAAGATGTGAGTAACATCATGGATATGCTTAATGTGAACATTGTGTAGAAGCAGAAGCTAGTAGCTTTCAGCCTCAAGGACGATGCCGGAGGATGATATCGACTTCGTTTCACTCCAGAGCAGAGGATGATGGTTTCGTAGGAGACTTTTGTTTACGTCTTCGACGAGCAGTATGTGTCAGCTACAGAGAAAGCCGCGAAGGAGTTAGAGCTAGCCCGATTAGAACAGAGGGATATGTCCATGACGAATTTTGAGAGTAAGTTTATGACATTACTTAGATTCACGGGCATGTGGCACACTTAAGAGCGACAGGCTCAGATGTTTTTGATGGGACTTCGCCCAGGTTTACATTGATATCTGGTATCCTAAAGGTTTCGGTCAGTGCGGGAGGTGGCGGATGCCGCCATATCTCAGGAGACAGAGACAGCTATGTTCATGAAGGGAAAGGATGGAAATGCTAAATCAGGATAGACCGAGGACAAAGAAAAAGGTAAGAGGTTATTTGCAGGACCAGGAGGACCCCAGTAGTAGGGTAAGGGTTCATTTCAGCAAGGCCCCCACAAGAAGGGACCTTAACAGGATCAGAGGGTGTAGCAGCAGTGTAGATTTTAGGGGACTTGTTTCAACTGCAATAAGTTCAAGCATAGGGTAGTAGAGTGCCGTAGCGCACCAGCAACAGGCTAGCAGGGCAAGAATCAGAACTAGCAGCAGTAGTAAAACCATGCTCAGGGCTAAGGACAGGGCCAGTAGTTGAGGATTGAGGCACCACTATTAGTTCTGAGGATTGAGGGGTAGGTGTAAGCTATTTAGGAGATACAACAGAGATAGATAGTCTCATACGGTCCAGGCGATGCAACGTAGCAGCCTTCGGCTACCAGTAGAGTATATGCAGTTGTTCCTCATGACCATGGAGCGAGCGGGACCGTGGTGGAAGGTACGTTCCTTTTGAACTCCTTTCCAGCTTGTATTCTTTTTGATTCTGGCGCATCGCATTCGTTCATCTCCTATAATTTTATGATTATATTTTAGCTTGTAGCGTAGCCTTTAGATATTCCATTATCTGTATCTACTCCTTTAGGAGAGGTGTCCCTCTTAGAGAGTATTTGTAGGAGATGTATCATCAACTAAGACGATTCTGATTTCGTGGTTGATTTGATCGTGTTACGTATGTCTGAGTCTGATGTTATCCTTAGTATGGATTGGTTATCTTCCTACCATATGAGTATCGACTGTTGTGCAAAGACAGTCAGCTTGCGAGCTTTTGATGGATCTGAGTTGGTGGTAGCAACCTCACGTGGTAACCAATTTGTGGAGTTATTTCTAATATATATCGAGGAGGTGATTTGTGGGATCGGGGTGCTGATTTGAGCAAGACGCGAGTGGTCTCAGAGTATTAGGATGTCTTCGAGGACATATCAGGTTTACCTCCCGTGAGAGAGGTCAAATTTTACATAGAGTTGCAGCCAGGCACCATGCTAATTTCTCGAGCACCTTATCATATGGCGCTTGCTAAGATGAGGGAGCTCTAGATCCAGTTAGATGAGTTATTGTCTCAGGGTTTCATTCGCCGGAGTCATTCTCCGTGGAGAACGCAGATCTTTTTCGTGATGAAGAAGGACGGTAGCATGCGATTATGCATAGATTATCGTGACTTGAACAAGGTCACCATCCAAAACAGGTATCCACTACCGAGAATTAATGACTTGTTTGACCAGTTATAGGGAGCATAGTATTTCTCGAATATTGATCTTCATTCCGATTATCATTAGTTGCGGGTCCGGGAGATAGATATTCCCAAGACCGCCTTTCTGACTCGATATGGGTCTTTCGAGTTTCTTATCATGCTATTTGGGCTGATCAATGCCCCTGTGGTATTCATGGATTTGATGAATTAGGTTTTCCGTCCATACTTGGAAAAGTTCGTAATCGTGTTCATTGCTGGCATTCTTATTTACTCGAGATCGGAGGCAGAGCATGAGCAGCACCTACGGTTAGTATTGTAGACTTTGCGGGAGCACTAGCAATATGCCAAGTTCAGCAAATGCGAGATTTACCTATCAAAGGTTAGATTTTTGGGTCATGTTATCATCCGGGAGAGCATTGCAGTAGATCTGGCTAAGGTGGAAGTCGTTCTTGTTTGGAAGCCGCCGAAGACCGTTACCGAGATTCGTAGCTTCTTAGGTCTGGCCAGCTATTATAGGAAGTTTATTCAGGACTTCTCAAAGATTATGATGCCACTTACACACCTTATGAAGAAGGGTGTATAGTTTGTTTGCGACACGGAGTGCCAGGAGGCCTTTAAGACTTTGAAGGCTAAGTTGGCTACAACGCCAGTTTTGATCATCCTGAGCAGTGATAAGACTTTTGCAGTCTACACGGATATGTTGTTATTGGGTCTTGGAGGTATTTTGATGCAGACCCAAAGAGTGGTAACCTACATTTTGAGGCAGTTGAGGACTCATGAGCAGAATTATTCTACGTATGACTTGGAGTTAGCAGTAGTAGTCTTCGCATTGAAGACGTGGAGGCATTACCTCTATGGAGTGCGGTTTGAGCTTTTCACAGATCACCAGAGTCTAAAGTACATTTTCTCCTAAAAAGAACTCAACCGGAGGCAGCGGTGATGGGTCGAGTTTATTAAGGATTACGAGTTCACGCTTTATTACCATCCGGGGAAGGCAAACATTATAGCGGATGCATTGAGTAGGAAGCATTATCGCGGGCTTGCAGCTTTGAGGTGTTCGTTATATCGAGATCTTTACACCCTCAGTCAGTTTGATTTTAGGCCAGAGATTGGTGGGAGTACTACTTTCTTAGGAACTCTATCAGTACACCATCTTAGAGCAATAGAGTGGTCAGAGCTCAGCTAGAGGATTCTTGGATTCAAACCCGAAAATGGGAGATTGCTAAAGAACCCAAGGCTGATTGGACTATTGGAGCAAATAGAGGTCTTTGAATGAAGGACCAGTTAGTCATGCTGAATGATCCACAGTTGAGAAAGGATTTACTTGATGAGACGCATCGCACCAGGTATACAGTGCATCCAGGCACAACAAAAATGTACAAGGACCTAAAGAGGCATTTTTAGTGGAATGGAATATGTAGAGAGATTACAGAGTATGTAGCTAAGTCTTTTACCTGCCAACAAGTAAAGGCAGAATATCAGAGACCAGATAGATATTTCTATAGATTTTATCAGGGGTTTGCCGAGGTCGGGCAAAATGAATAATTCCATTTGGGTGATAGTTGGCTGGTTGACAAAGTCAGCGCATTTCTTATCTATGAAGATGACTTATACGACGGAGACGTATACAAGGATTTTCATCCAAGAGATAGTTTCGTCTAATTAGGAGTTAAGTGGGAGTGCACGCATTTAAGATTATTAAGTTTAAATATTTGCTTATGATTCATATCTGGGGATTAATGGTACGAGATATGTACGGGAGGGTTTCCTTGTCTCGATTATCTCCTCTTAGTGCTTTTCTCATATTATTAATCTTTAATATATGATTACAGAATTTTGAGGACGAAATTCTTTTAAGGGGGGTGAATGTAAAACCCCGTAAATTTCAATTAATATGTGATAATTTGAAATAATATGTGATTAATTAAGATAAGTGGATATTTATCATGATAAATATCATTAAGTGGTGTATGAGTATGATAGCAAGTGTTTTGAGTGCAAACAAGTCTATATATATGAAAAAATCGAGTCAAAAACATGCACAAAGGCAAAACCTGCACAATTAGAATTTGTAGGCCGGTCGACCATCACACAAGGTGTGGTTGACTGCCTAACGGGTTTCCAGTTTTCCTGTTTTGAGTTAGTTTCGGGTTTTATGAGGCCCAGTTGCACATAGGTGTTTATATATCCCTTCTTTCACAAAAATTCATACCTTATTTTAGAGTTTTAAAACCCTAACAGCCACCAAACCCTCTTTTAAACCCTAGATCTTTTTTGTGAGAGTTCAAGAGCTTTTGAAGCAGGATTTCATTTTGGTTTTGGCGTGTGGCTTAGCGATCTATCTTGGCTTTGTATCCTTCACACTTTCAATAAGTTTTCGGGCAAGCTTCATCTTTGCTAACCCTACTCCCATATTTTTAAGTGTTTTAATGAGAATTAATTTGGTTTTATTAAGCCTAATCAACTATTTTGAGTATAAAAATAGTTCTTTTGTAATATATAAGATAAAGCTAAGATCTTTTCGTGTTTTGATGATTATAAACGAATTTTCAGACGTGGTTTAAGATCTGAAATTATTTAAACAAGAGCTTTAACTTAGTTTTGATGATTCTATCAACGTTTTGATGTTTTCATGCATGTTTAGGGTTTACATGTAATCTTTAACTTAGTTTTGATGATTCTATCAACGTTTTGATGTTTTCATGCATGTTTAGGGTTTACATGTAATATTTAATGTTGTGATTCTTGTTTCATGCATGCATGTTTAGGGTTTACATGTAATATTTAATGTTGTGATTCTTGTTTCATGTGTTGAATAATCTTCAAATGTAATAATTTAGTATTTGCAATGTTCTATAAAATTTTTACAATGAGTTAAATAAGTTAGAATCATGAAGCACATATAAACACGAACATGTAGTAAGCAGGCTGAGAACCTCGGGTCGGTCGACCATCGCACAAGGAGCGGTCGACCGCCAGGCATATCCAAGGTTGTGCATGTTTTGTCTTATGTTTGCTGATTTTGAGGGATTTTCCCGATCTGTGTAAATTATATTATGATGTTTATGGTCTGTTAAACACCTGAGGTGTATGTGAACACAAGATATAGGTTCGTACATTGAGATACATGCACGAACACTTGCATACATGTTTCGAAATTAAGTATACATGCATAGTTAAGATGCATAACACATGTTTGAGTTAATAGTTATTGGCATAACACATGATAATACATAACCTATTTGTTGGGGATGTTCAGTGTGGACGTTTATCCCGTAATAAGACCTCAGTTGTACCACACTAGGAGTATTTGGATGTTTTCTCGTAATAAGACCTCGACGGTCCCAATAATCGAAGATGATCTGGGTGTTTCGGATTGGGCTAATATGCCTTCCTTCTGTTGTGCGATCATCTGGATACATCATCCGGAATAGAGAAGATAAAACTTTTTGCCGTAAAACGATTAAGTAAGGACATTGAATCTACATGATATTGTGAGAACCTTACAAGAGTATCGTTATTTGATAAAGATATATATACATACACGGTTATAGTTAGCTCCCATGTTAGATTACCCAAGAGTAGGGCACACTTTTGATATATAGCATAAATAGTATGGTCCATGATGATGTTTGAGCTGGATGATATTTCCTTATGACTATGCCGACTACCCGAGGGTAGTTCGAGATTGTGACATTGGCTCTATATAGTTGAGGTTTGGAGTTGTGGTATTTTTTTCCTTTATGTACTGTTTTTCATTCATAGGTTTAGAATTGGTATTTAGTGATTCACAATTTGAGTCATGGTATATACATGAGGGTTTCCTTGTTTGGATTATTTCGCTCGATGTACCAATTCTCGTGTTATGGGTTACTAAATATCATTCTCCATTTAGAGTTATATGAATGCTTTTATATATATATATGTACTAACAATATTTTCTTATGTACTCCTACCCCTTCGCCCTAGGGGTAGTGGAGATGATCTCGCTAGTGCTTTGACGCTCATTGCCCCCCCCCTTTCAGGCAGCGAGTCTAGCGCACGGAGAGTCGCAAGTTGATGAGATTGCATCTTAGATTCTGTCTTGTTATTTATATTTGTAATTATTCAGAGCTCTACAGTAGTTGTTTATTTTCAAACTCTAGAGATTGTGATTTTTCTTTGTACCGCCGTAGAAGGCTCGGTCGACCGCCTGACGGGTTTTTAGTTTTCCTGTTTTGAGTTAGTTTCGGGTTTTATGAGGCCCAGTTGCACATAGGTGTTTATATATCCCTTCTTTCACAAAAATTCATACCTTATTTTAGAGTTTTAAAACCCTAACAGCCACCAAACCCTCTTTTAAACCCTAGATCTTTTTTGTGAGAGTTCAAGAGCTTTTGAAGCAGGATTTCATTTTGGTTTTGGCGTGTGGCTTAGCGATCTATCTTGGCTTTGTATCCTTCACACTTTCAATAAGTTTTCGGGCAAGCTTCATCTTTGCTAACCCTACTCCCATATTTTTAAGTGTTTTAATGAGAATTAATTTGGTTTTATTAAGCCTAATCAACTATTTTGAGTATAAAAATAGTTCTTTTGTAATATATAAGATAAAGCTAAGATCTTTTCGTGTTTTGATGATTATAAACGAATTTTCAGACGTGGTTTAAGATCTGAAATTATTTAAACAAGAGCTTTAACTTAGTTTTGATGATTCTATCAACGTTTTGATGTTTTCATGCATGTTTAGGGTTTACATGTAATATTTAATGTTGTGATTCTTGTTTCATGTGTTGAATAATCTTCAAATGTAATAATTTAGTATTTGCAATGTTCTATAAAATTTTTACAATGAGTTAAATAAGTTAGAATCATGAAGCACATATAAACACGAACATGTAGTAAGCAGGCTGAGAACCTCGGGTCGGTCGACCATCGCACAAGGAGCGGTCGACCGCCAGGCATATCCAAGGTTGTGCATGTTTTGTCTTATGTTTGCTGATTTTGAGGGATTTTCCCGATCTGTGTAAATTATATTATGATGTTTATGGTCTGTTAAACACCTGAGGTGTATGTGAACACAAGATATAGGTTCGTACATTGAGATACATGCACGAACACTTGCATACATGTTTCGAAATTAAGTATACATGCATAGTTAAGATGCATAACACATGTTTGAGTTAATAGTTATTGGCATAACACATGATAATACATAACCTATTTGTTGGGGATGTTCAGTGTGGACGTTTATCCCGTAATAAGACCTCAGTTGTACCACACTAGGAGTATTTGGATGTTTTCTCGTAATAAGACCTCGACGGTCCCAATAATCGAAGATGATCTGGGTGTTTCGGATTGGGCTAATATGCCTTCCTTCTGTTGTGCGATCATCTGGATACATCATCCGGAATAGAGAAGATAAAACTTTTTGCCGTAAAACGATTAAGTAAGGACATTGAATCTACATGATATTGTGAGAACCTTACAAGAGTATCGTTATTTGATAAAGATATATATACATACACGGTTATAGTTAGCTCCCATGTTAGATTACCCAAGAGTAGGGCACACTTTTGATATATAGCATAAATAGTATGGTCCATGATGATGTTTGAGCTGGATGATATTTCCTTATGACTATGCCGACTACCCGAGGGTAGTTCGAGATTGTGACATTGGCTCTATATAGTTGAGGTTTGGAGTTGTGGTATTTTTTTCCTTTATGTACTGTTTTTCATTCATAGGTTTAGAATTGGTATTTAGTGATTCACAATTTGAGTCATGGTATATACATGAGGGTTTCCTTGTTTGGATTATTTCGCTCGATGTACCAATTCTCGTGTTATGGGTTACTAAATATCATTCTCCATTTAGAGTTATATGAATGCTTTTATATATATATATGTACTAACAATATTTTCTTATGTACTCCTACCCCTTCGCCCTAGGGGTAGTGGAGATGATCTCGCTAGTGCTTTGACGCTCATTGCCCCCCCCCTTTCAGGCAGCGAGTCTAGCGCACGGAGAGTCGCAAGTTGATGAGATTGCATCTTAGATTCTGTCTTGTTATTTATATTTGTAATTATTCAGAGCTCTACAGTAGTTGTTTATTTTCAAACTCTAGAGATTGTGATTTTTCTTTGTAGAGGTTGAGTACCTTAGAAAGATTTCATTTGACCCTTGTATTGAGACTTATTTCAGATTCAAAGTTATTTTATTTCAGTTAGGCCCTTATGGTGATTTTTATACACTTCTTTTGTGCATATTCTACTCATTGTATTTCTTCATTATTCTTTGCATGTTTTGTACCTTCACCTATTTGTTGATTTACTAAAGAGATAGTAATTATGATGGTAAAACATATTGTTGCACGGTGTTGGTGCATGGTAGGTTTGACATTGTGGGATTCATATTGGATTGCATTCTTGTGTGAACCCTGGGGAGTCACAGCCTCAAACCCATCACTTGCCCATCATTCCTTACAAGATGGACGGTTTGACGTATAAAGGTCCCAAGGGGCACTTTATTCTTCTCCTTGACAAGATCAAAATCTAGGTTTTTGCGGTACGAGACGTTCTGGAAATGGGAGAGCGAATACATTCGCCCCATGTTTGGCAGGAAGAGAAAACGGTTGCTAACTCTCCGTAGTAATTTGGAGTTCTCCATATGAATAGACTTGTCATCCATTTCCATGTGATCTCTAAAAAGGAATGTCGACTTTACAAATTGATCATGGTTTGTCGACATCTCAACTTCCATGTCTGTAACCATGGCCCTAAGAGTGGATGGTCTTGCTCTCAGTATTTTGAATGCTCACTCCCGGCATGGAAGGGTGAATAATAGAGGTTCAATGATGAGAGTGTAACCATCATCCAGGTCACCTGTGTACCCAAAGTGATGCTGGAGAGAAAGTGGCACATTAGGAAAAAGTAGTGCAAAAGAAAAAGCTAAAAGTCAGTAGCTGAGAATCAAATGACTGATAAAATCAAAAACACAAAGGTCAGCCCTGCATTCCGAATCCAAAAGGCAAAGGCCAACCCTGTGTTCCAAATCCAAAACACAAGGGCCAACCCTGCGTTCCAAATCCAAAACGTAAGGGCCAGCCCTACGTTTCAAATCCAAAATGTAAGGGCTAGCCCTACGTTCCAAATTAAAAATGTAAGGGCTAGCCCTACGTTCCAAATCCAAAAGTGCAAGGGCTATCCCTGTATTCCAAACTCAAAATGCAAGGTCCAACCTTGCGTTCTAATTTCTAAACGCAGAGATCAAGACCAACGTTCTGGTTACACAATGTAGGAGTCAAACCTGAATTTCACAATTAATGCAGAGGCCTACCCCTGCGTTTCCATTGGAAAAGAATGAGTTTTGCTCATCATTGACAACCTAGAACTCGTCGTCTAGGGTTTTGGAACTTGTCAAAACAAGTTATAAGGTTCCTCACTTACCATGGTGGAGAGGAACCTGCGGCGACGGCAACGCCACCACCTAAACAATGGTACCGCCGATAGACTCTACTGACGGATCACCTGGAGTAGTCTCGACGACCCTCCTAGGTGTGGAAATAGTCTTCTTAAACCCTATTGAGGGTTGTTGTCGAAGAATTGATGAAGATCGCTGAAGATCTTAAGGAAGAAATGAGAACTCTCGTTTGGGAATTGAAGAGAGTGAGGAAGAGTTATGAAACTCTTGATATGACCCATGTTGGGCTATTTATATAGCCACCACCATGCTAATAAATCCACACGGGATTCTAGGAAAGAATCCCACCCAGAACGTGATTTTCACATTTTAAGATAAGTTGGTTAGGCACCAACCATAACGCAGAGTTCAGCCCCTGCATTCCAAATTCCAAAACACGGAGCTCAGCCCCACATTTCAAAACTCTAAACGAAATGTTCAACTCCGCGTTTCATCCCCCAAACACAGAGATCACCTTTGCATTTCACAATTGTAAAACATGGGGCTCACCTCCACATTTCAAACATGACACTTACTCTCATATGAGTCCTGCGTTATAAACTCCTTCGACAAAGTATTGTCAAAATCTTTGTATATCTCCAATAGAGGTCCAAACCAAATCAGCTTATCAATCTTATTCGTTAAGATGATAGAATTATGAATATCATAGAGACAATCATCATCCCCACAGAGCATGATTTTAGCTTGTTTTCATTCTTAATATGACAAGATTTTTTGGTGACAAAGCTAACTTATTGACTCTTATCAGTAGAGCGATAAATCCTCATCATTTCTTATCAAGTTAATATTATACCTCTGACAACCATTATCCCCAGAAAGTATGAATTCAACTTGTTTTCTTAATATGACAAGCTTTTTCTGGTGATAAAATCAACTTATCAATCCTCATCAATAGGATGATAAGTCCTCAAAAAATGTTCAAAGCAAAATCAACTTATTGATCTTCATCAATAAGGTGATAAGTCCTCAAATTCCCGTCAAGTTAATACTATACCTCTGACCAAATCAATCTTCCTCAGTAAGACGCTAAGTCCTCTAAAAATTGTTCAAATCACAAGTCCTCAAAAAACTTGTTCAAATCACAAGTCCTCAAAAAACTTGTTCAAATCACGAGTCCTCAAAAACTTGTTCAAATGACAAGTACCCGATTTTTCCCAGCTCATATTGCTGCTCAGACAAAATCCACTTATCGAATCTCTTTAATAGAGCGATAGGTCTTCAAAATCTTGTTCAAACCATAAGTACCTGATTTTGTCCAGCTTATATCGCTCCTCAGACAAAATCAACTTATCGATTCTCTTTAATAGAGCGATAGGTCCTCAAAAAACTTATGCAAATTACAAGTACCTAATTTTGCCCAGCTCATATTGCTCCTCAGACAAAATTAACTTATTGACTCTCTTCAATAGAGCGCTTGGTCCTCAAAAAACTTGTTCAAATCATAAGTACCTGATTTTGCCCAGCTTATATCGCTCTTCTGATAAAATCCACTTATCGACTCTCTTCAATGGAGCAATAGATCCTCAAAAACTTGTCCAAATCATAAAGTACCCAATTTTTCCCAGCTTATATCGCTCCTCTGACAAAATCCACTTATCAACTCTCTTTAATAGAGCGATAGTCCTAAAAATCTTGTTCAAACCGCAAGTATTCAACCATGTCAAGTTATTATCATACCTCTGACAAGTTTAACTTATCAATCTTATTCAAACAAGATGATAAGTCTATAATAGTTATTATAATAGTCAAACCCTCATGAACTTATTAATTCCCCTCTAATAGGATGACAGGTATTCATGAAAATCCCTAGCAGATTAAAATTTTCTGGAATTGTCTTAAATGATAATAAAGAAAATTGTTTAAATACTGCTTTGCATGGGAATTTGTGCTAAGTTAATACTACATCTCTGGCATTTCAATCATTTTCATTATTTCAAGATAGTGCATGATGCATAAAAGAAACTGTGGAAAACCAAAATAGAATCACTTTTTATTCAAAATACTAAGAAGTAATATAAGAAAGTGTTGTTCTTATCAAAAGAATGATACAAAATTAAGTCTGCGGGCCTATCAATCGGAGAGATGTGAGCTGAGACGTGATATCTGAAAGCTTCTCCTCGTGAGCAACTCACATCGTTACTTTAGCTCTCCTCCAGAGTTCATCTTTGTTAGGCACCACAGCGACTGCTTCTTTCTTGGCCTCCTCAAGAAGCTGAATCTCTTTGTGGCAATTTACAAGAGCTTCCACATTCCTGAGGCTGAGCCCGGTCATGATGGCTTCCTCTTGAGAAAATTGAGCCTTTGGTCGAGCCAATTCTGCTTGCAGTTGAGCGATGGTCTTTTTGGTTTGAATGATTATCGATCGAGCAACCTCCATAGCAGTCGATGAAATGGTCAACTCGTCTTGCCGTTGAGTACACCCTACTACAAATGTACAACTTGGAGTTCTCTCTCAGCTAAGCCCCGCTGAACTGTCTCATAGTGATTTGCCTCTTCAGTTTGGATATCAGCAAAATTTGATGCAATCTGAGCATTGATATCCACACGCCCTAAGTCTTCTAGGGCTCTCAGTTTTTCCTCTAAGCAAGAGACCATCTTTGTGCAATGGTGAAGCTATTTAGCGTTATCCACACACTTGATGCTGCTCAGAGAGTTCATCAAAATAGGCTTGAAAGTCTTGAACGTGGCTTGTCCAGCACTTACAACTTCAATCGTCAGATCCATCATACTCTCTAATTGCCCCTATGAGAACTTTGAGTACGTTGGGAACGTTCGTCGAGCTTAGAGGGGTAGCAAGAGATAGCACCAAGGCCCCTAAAGTTGTAAAACTTGGAACCAAAGCGGTTAGCGATTTTGGCGAAGCAGTTGGAGAAGGCACTAAAATGTCCTAGTGCACAAGACTAGAAGGGATAGCCATAAGTGCTCCCATTTGAGCTGAACTCGAAGTACTCATAGCCTTTGTAAGAGAAATCATCAAAGGAAGTGGAGGAGTCATCGTCGTTGGTGCAAGAGATAGTTACGTCAGAAAAGGAGTAGTTATTAGTGTAAGTGGCAGTTGTTCTGGTGGCGGAATTACGATTGTGGCCTCTTCAGTCACTGGAGTCGGCGACCCTACATACAAAAAATTGTTAGGATGCAAAAGAGAACTTTTGGAAGTCCAAAATGAACGATGATTACCTAGGGGAGAAATATGGATATAGGCTAACACTTTATCGGAAGTGAACAGTGGTAGGTTATCCCAATCACCATTATCATCACCGTCATTATCACCATCATCACCTCTGTCATCATCGTCATCATGTGGAGAGCTCTTATAGTTTACTTGCTCTTCATCATCTGTAGCAGAAGGTTCCGATGAGCTCACAACAGTAGTCAGCTTATGAACTAGTCCTGTTGTTGGCCTAGGTCTTGTATCCCCTAGGGTGGCATTAAGGCTAAAGCGGAGGGAGACTGGCTCCTGATAAGCTTTTTAGGTTCGGCTACTATATGTTCATCTACAGGAGGCCTAACCTCTTCAGCTTGAGTTGTTGTAGGCTCGACTCCTTCTGGTATCGTCTCTATGATTGGAGGAGCAACACCTAAAGCCTGACCCGGAGTTGTTGAAGTAGTATGGTCCATTGGAGGGAAAGATTTTGCATCCTCAGCAAGCAATTCATCCCTGCCCTCTTCTTCGTCTGGTGGATGATAGGAAGAGGTGGTACTCGACAAAGCTAGGCCAACTAAACAAAGTCTAGTTTGATGAGAGAGGTCCCTAACAGACAAATCTCGCTCCTCCTCCTCCTGTAGATGTCCCGATTTGAAAGCATCTTGCATGAATTTTGATCCTCGTGGACCTTCAGAGATAGGGGATCCAACCGATAACTTACGGCGAGTCCACTTCTCATACTGGCCAGTCTCTTCTACCGTAAGAGCTTGTTTCCCAGCTACCTTCTTGCTCTGAGTTGTAATCATTGGGGATTCCATCTCAGGAGGCATAGTTGCTTTGGGTTCTTCTTCTCTCTGGTCTCCTTATTCCTCCTCAGTGGTTGCTTCTTCACAAGATAAGTACTCGTTGATTCCCTTCAGACGATACATCTTTGAACCCCTCTTGGATGTATACACTCTTCTGATCTCCTTCAGACAAGATAAATTTAATTTGTATTTGGGGATTTAGGAAGCGGTATGATACCAACCATAGAAGCCCATGGAAGTAAAGGAATTGGGTGTTTTGTGAGGCAATCTAAACTTGGCTCTAGTGCAACCAGCTACTGAGTAATACCATGCTTTAGCTCCTTCATATAAATTACCGATGGGTGTGAGCTAAAGCTTGGGATTCCCAATATATAGTTGGTCATACCCAAATTGTCGGGCAAATCTATAGGGCTGGTAGCGCTCGATAAAACATCTCCCACCTTGCCGAAAGAGAAGATAATCTGACCTGATGTTGAGCAGCCAACAAAAAACACCCCCACTTAATTGGGTAAACCCTGTGAGACCTTGTGCATCCTGAAACACCTCGTCATACCCTCTGCCTTCAAAGTCAGGGAAATAGCAGAAAACATGGTAGTTGAGATCCCTTGCCAGAATTTGATGGACCTTCACCATATATGTCCCTTCCCACTTAGCTGTTTTGATTCGTTTCACGGGTGGAATAAATGAGTCATCCTAAGCAGAGCTGTACTCATCAAGGAAGGGCAATGTAAGACATACCACACCATCAGATAAGTGTATGGCATCGGTATGCGAGGGTTAGGAATTATAGAACTCTCCTTTCCTCCAGAGCCCGTCTTCGTAAGATGAACAAAGTCAAGGGCCAATATCCTCAAACCACTTTGTAGGCATCACGTCATCGCCGAGAGGGGATTCAAAGGTGTCCCGTGAGCTAGAAGGATAGCTGGGTATACCACTTCTGCAACAAGAGCATCTATCGTCCTGGTGGGAACCACACACCTTTTTAACCATAACATCAGGAACCCAGCTAATAGGTCCATACCCAATATGTGAGTCTCTGCTTGATAATGAAAATTCTCAAACTCTGTATAGGCTGGGAAGATGTACTCTCTGGCCTCGTTAACGTAATGTGCTGCTGTAGCATTAATATGGGTCTGAATATCAGCGAGAGTACTTGCAGCTAACCAGGAGACAGAAGCTCCCTTGTGATTCAAATTCTAAAATAAGTATTCTGCCCATGATACTTATTTAACACCATTACCTCGTGCCCCTATCAGCTGAGTGCAGATATGGAAGTGACACATTACTTCACAGAAAGTTGCATAGATTTTGGGGCTAGTGGTTCTCAAGATCTTGAGTTCTGCTGCTCCCAGAATAAATTCTTCATACAACAGGTCCCCAAATGGAAGGTTAGCAAAACCTAACTCCCCAACAGGAGTGAAAAAAGTACAGGTCTCTGTGTTGTACCGCTCTAATATAGCAAAGAAGTTATAGTAGCTCTGAGTGATACCGGCCATCACAGCGCGGCCAAGGCCAGAATTAGTCAATGGGGTGTCCAACTCCCTCATGACAAAATTCGTCATCCTCGTCCACCACCCCGTTATCAAAGAGTGCACCCATCCAGGTGATTTGAATTCTTGTGCGTGAAATTCACATTTCACCATCATAAATCTTTTGATAAAGGTATTTGTTGGGCTAGCCGCTTCACCAACTAGATACTCCTTGGCAAATAGGTCTGGTACTAAAGCTGTCACCTGTCAGTTATAGCCAACTATACGAACACCATAAAAAGTTAAGGTACCAACTGTAACCTCATCCTGTTCTTTGACGTGGTCCCAATCCATGTGCCTTAGGATAGAGGTACATTGAAAATATGATAGAGGGAACATCCTCTCCATATTAGGCAAAAAGAGATGGCGATCCCCGACCTTCCTTAGCCATTTATAATTCCTAACGTACATGATATTCGTCTTAATTTCAACATAGTCTCCAAATATAAATGTAGGCTTTTTGAGTTTTTTGTGGTCCACTGTATCAAATCTGGCATCTGTAACCAGCGTCCAGAGTGCTGCTGAAGTGGCTTGGGTAACAGTCTCTGCATGCTCCTTAGCGGTATCTTGAAAGATGGGAAGTTCTTGGTGAAGATTAAACTACATATTGTGATCTGCACCACCTTCATGTCCAAAATAATGACAGAAGGAAAGAGGCTCATTGGGGTAGCGCACTGCAAATAAAAGAAACAAACAAATTAGTGTGAAGCTAAAATAAGTCTAAAAAAATACTTAGTTCTAAACGCAAAGCTCAGCCTTGCATTTTGCTTCTAAAACACGGAGGTTAGACCCGTGTTACAAAATCAAAACGATGAGGTCAGACCCGCGTTTCATAATCAAAACAATAAGGTCAAACCCACATTTTAAATCTTAAAACGTTGAGGTTAACCTTGCGTTTCAAGTTCAATACACAGAGGTCCACCTCCGCGTTCCAGTAACAAAACACGAGTCTTGCTCATCGTTCAAAATTCAGATCTTATCGAAATAAGTTTTATGGTTCAGAGGTCCAGCACTCACCACGGATGAAGGGGATTTGTGACTACGGTGCGGCTGTCTGAGCCACAACGCCACCAGCGACCAAGGCTATCGGTGCACCTGAACTCGCCACGATGGGTTTACTGTCACGAGGCTTAGCAGTAACTTTCTTGGGAGCCATGGAGTCTTCAAAGGGAAAGTTCGCCGGAGTTTCAGAACAAGAAAGCTCGTTAATTAGCTTGAAGAAGAACAGAAGAGTTGAAAAGACTCTTGATTTGACCATGGTGGTCTATTTATAAATAGTTGGAGCTGTCAAATCAACATGGGATTTGAGGCCAAAATCACGCCTAAAACGCGATTTTTCCACGTTCACGCTGAGTCGGTTAGACTCCTGAAACAAAGGGTTCACCTCTGCGTTTCAAATTTTAAACTCCAGGTTCACTTCTGCATTTCAAGACTTAAACGCACGAATCACCTTCGCATTTCAAAATTCTAAAGCTTTGCAGCTGGTGTTTCTATGGTGGCTTCATAGTCCTTGGCTCTCTCTTACCCAATTCTTGCAGCTACGCCTCACATATTCATCAATGCCTACAAGAATGTCCTTGTTGTTGCTGTTGATACTAAATACACATTCCTACAGGCTGAGAGAGTGAAAGAGTATATTAAGGATCCAAGCAAGTTTGCTGATGCTCCAGCTGCCAAGGAAGAGGAGAAAGACGAGCCCGCTAATAAGTCTGACGATGATGACTTGGGTTTTAGCTTGTTTGACTAAGTTCTTTGTTATCAAGTTCCAAAAAGTTACCTTGTTTGGTTTAGGGTGCTTTAGTTACTTAAAAACTTATTTGGGTTTCTTAGATTTATGTGTTACCTATGAGAGGTCAGGCTTTAGTACTAAAAAAACTAGCAATGTCCATTAAGGTGACGAAATCCAAGAAGAAACTGACCTACGACAAGAAGCTATGCAGCCTCTTGGATGAGTACAGACAAGTTCTAATTGTCTTATGCCGATCAAAAAGAGATTCCGTAGGGATTTAGCGATTCTCACGAGGAAGAACACCCCCTTGAGGTATCATATCAAGTCTCATGCTGAGAGCATAGGCAACAATAACTACCTTAACTTCCTCCAATCGCTCATCAGAAATGTTAGGTTGATCTTTATTAAGGGAGGTCTAAAGGAAGTTAGCAAGAAAGTCGCTAAATACAAGGTTGGAGCACCTGCTAGTATTGGGCTTGTGGCTCTCACTGATGTCGTCGTCTCTCATATTCTAAATACGAGACTCATCTCCACGTTTTAAAGCAACAAGGCCTATTTCCGCACTTTAGAAACAGGGCCACGATAAGCACATTCATACTAATCTTGCATGGTTAGTGTTTGCAATCAAGTCTACAACGACTTCAAAGTGGATGTAATGAACAATCACCCAACCAATCCAAAATCAAAATTAGGATCCAAAGTATTCTAAAAATTCATTCCAGTCAACCACGAACTTTCAAAAACTTTGGAGGAGGTTCTGTAGGCTGTCTAAAAATTACTGCAGATAGTTGATTCCCATCAAGTACTGATAATAAAAGTTACAATTCAACAACTTCTAAATAGGCTACAATTTGGAGACTTTCACAACAATCAACGAAGGTTATAATTCAAAGACCTTCACAACAACCGATGGAAGTTCTGATTCAACGGCCTTCACAATCATTAACAGGAGTTACAATTGACGACTCTCACATTCCAAAGAGCCGAGATGAAGATCACAATATTTGCAACGCTCTAACTAGAGAGACTACGAATTAACGGTCTCTTAAACCTAAAACGAAGAAGCTCACCTCTGCATTCTATACTCAAAATACAGAACTCATCTCTGCATTCCAGACTCAAAACGCAAAGCTCATCTTTACGTTCTAGACTAAAAACGCATAGTTTGTGCCTAGAATGCAAGTTTTGTGTTTGACTCGTTCAAACACGAGTTAAACGGTTCGAGAAATCGTTTCCCATGATTTTGGGGGAATCACACCCCACTTAGGAGCCATTTTAGGGGTTAGTTACACCCCTTAATCCCCTATAAATAGCTAAAAATCAGCTTAAATGGGAGCTTTTTTTATCTTTTTAGGATCTTTGGATTTTTTTGGGGAGATCGAGCTTTTGGAGATCTTTGAGGAGATCAACTTTTGGAGATCAGAAAACTACCTAAAGAGATCAGCGATCTTTAGGAGCTGTTCTTGGAGCTTTTCCTTGGCTTTTCAACCAAAATTTGGTTGGAATAAATTAACTCTTTTACAGAGTTCTAAACTCATTCAGAGTTCTAAACTCGTACCGAGTTCTCAAACTCAATCAAAGTTCTTAAACTCATGAGAGTTTTAAACTTATATTACGAGTTTTTCCCATCAAGAAGAATCAACCAAGTCCCATGAGGCAAAGCATTCGGATCGTCAAGAGGATACAAGATTCAAGCTCACATCGACACCAAGAAGAACCCAGTTTTAAACAAAGGGGAGGATCTCTATCGATTCCTTACTTCTTTCATAAATCAGGATACCGATATAGAAGAGCTATAATTTCTTTTTCTAAGTCAGTTAGAGAGAGATTACAGTGGGAGATTATATTCAATCTTTTTTTCTAAGTCAATTAGAGAGATAAATATAAATTTTATTCTTATTTCTTCTTCAATTTTCCCACGAACAACACCTCAAAACACCGAAATCCAGTTGCTGGAGTCACCCCCTCACCAACTAAACTAGAGAGTGAGGACCCCTTTACTTAAATTGGACATGTGGGCTTTTACAATATTGAATGATTATAACATTTAGGCCAAGTACATTTAGTGTGTGGTGCACCTTGAGGTTCGAAGGAAAAAAATCAAGAGCAAGAATATACTGCTATTTTGTTTTATTTCATCCTAAATAGTCGTCTCATGCCTGCCAAGCTGTTTAAGAAGCAAAAGGACTCACATCAGTCCCGTATACTTCTGGCTTGATCACACAAAAAGACAAAATATTGATCTTACAAGATTTACTCTAACATTTATACAATTAAACCTGAAAATAGTTTACCAATATACAGATAAGCTATTACACTTATAATGTAAAAAATAACTATCATTTATAATATAGTTGAGCCGTGATTCTATGCTTTGAAAGTCTATAACAAGAAGGTGGAGAAAGATGTTATTAAGAGTGTCCAAATAATAAATGTCACAAAATTACCAATGACATAGTACCAAAGTTAAATAATACCACTCCTTCATGATATAAACATATCAAAAATAAATATTAACATTATAATCTTAGGCAAATTGACAATAAAAATACAGTTATTTAGTTCAGATCCTCATAGAAAATGACACGGACAGAGCAAAGATAATGTTATTTGACGCAACAAAAACTCTTATTGGATGCACAACAGAAGAATTCATTATAGAGAAAAAAGAGGTAACTCCTCACCTTATTTAAATAATAAATTAGAGACAAATTTTTTTCATATATAAAATTAACATTTATTCTCATTGAAATAGAAAAATAATTAAAGCCCGTATTTCCAGATTTTTTTGTTGAACATCGAAGATACATTCAACTTTTTCATGAAATTAGACAATAAGACAAAAGATGAATAATCTTAATATAACAACACAAAAACCAGCTCCAGCCTGATTTCAAATAAACATAGATGATGATGACACTACTCTAGAATTATCAACGAAAAAGATAAACATGGAGACAGATTGATCTTGACTCAATAAAAGTATAAAATGGAAGGAACAAAGATCTGCTTTTTGTTTTTCTGATACTCATTTTTTCGCCTGTAACGGCATTATTAGATTTTAAAATCTCTATATATAAAGGCACATAATTTACCACTGAATTCTTATTAAATACAACTAAACATAAAATTCATTTTATGTTTATCTTAATTTTCTAGGTGAGACAAGCATATCATCGCAAATTATATCAATAATATGTTTCAACTAAAAAATACAACTTGCTAAAGAATTAACGGAATGGTACGTAAAACAAGCATACCTTCATATAACCCAATAATTAAATAGTATTATAATTTAATCTAATATGAAATTTTCATTTTGAAGAAGCTGCAGAAATAAAAGGATCTCCATCAACGCTCTTTATAAATATAAAAGAAATTTAAATTAATGATATTATACAGAATTCGATAAAAGTACAATACTATAAACCTAATCTTATTAATACAATTAAACCTAACTAAAATTTCCCAATATACAGACACGATATTGCACATTTAAGGCACAGATAACTACTATTTTAAATATACTTGAGTCATGGTTCTATACTTGTAAAGACTACAACAAGAAGGTAGATAAAGATGTTAATAAAGAGTGTCTGAATGATAAATACCGTAAAATCATTGATGACTTAGTACCAAAGTTAAGTAATATAATTTTTTTTATGACATGAACATATCAAAGTACAATATTAACATATATCTAGAAATCAACAATAATAACTACAGATATGTAGTTAAGATTCTCATGGAAAATAGCATGAACAATGCAACTATTTATGCGGGTAGAAATTTTTATTGGAGGCATAGCAGAAGAATTCATTGCAGAGAAAGAAGAGGTAATTCCTAATTATATTCAGCTACTATTTCAAAATTTGTTCTAATTGGAACAAAAAAGTAATTAGAGTCCATATTTCTAGAAATTTGTGTTGAACATCGGAAATATATTCAAATTTCTGATGAAGTTAGATGAGAAGACAAAAGATGAACTAGATGAAGAAAATATAAGAGCACAAGAAATCCCTCCAATCTGATGTCACAATTAACGTAGATGATGAAGACGTTACTCTAGAATTACCCAGTGTTGATGGCTGATAATAAACAGTCAATGAAAGAAGCTGTTTAGTTAACGGAGGTCCTCTATCCCTTCAAATGTCCGGTTCTGATATGTGTGGTTCTTCCTTGCACAAGTAGAAAATCATAAGAGGATGAGGTTGGGTTCCCCGGTTATTCCTCCGATGATCAAATTAGTAATTTGCTTGAGTAGAGAAGTAAAATAAACTGTTATAGTTCTTAAACACAGTGGGTAGAGGTAAATATCTTACCCTATTGCTAAAAATAGTATCCCTATTTATAGTGGTAGGGTAGGATGGTAATTTTGATCGAGTATGGACTCGCGGCCAAGTCAGCATCTGCTTTACAGGTATCGATCGACGAGTGGAGGAGAGGTCACTTCGGCATTTAGGGTGAAGTGATTGGGAGAGTACGGTGCCAACATGGTCTGATGTGTCATAAAGACTATTAGGGGCAGAGAAATAATGGCACCCATAATGTATTTAATAGCATTTATTACAAGGTGATTAGTTGTCAGTGCGCGAGATGGGGCTCCAGCCTCGAGGTAGTCGTCACCTTTCTACTCGTCCAGTAGAGGTCGAGAAATACCACCTTTTGAGTCACCCTCACGAGATGTCGGTGTGTCGAGTCATCCAATCTAGGTCTTTAGTTATCTTGAAGTGAAGAGTTGGCCCGATTATGCATAATGTGGGACACTTGTCTATTTTTAATTGGAGATTACTTTTTAGCACTAAAATGGCTATAACACCCAGGAAAAAAAATAAAGGTGGAGAAAGATTAATCTCGGCTTAATTAAAGTATAAAACAAAAAGAATATTGACAATATTTTTTGAACATTTTATATTATAACTTAATTTTTTGAGAAAAATTAGGAATTTTTAGAAGGGAATTTCATGCAAAAATTTTAGTATTTTTGTATACTTATGTGATTTCTTTTATCACATAAAATTATACTATAATTGCCATTAATCTTTAGTTTTTGTCTTTTTATTATTTTAAGTCTATCAAATAAAGTAGGCTGAGATCTCATATGTACGTACTTATGTATGTATGTATGTATATCATATTTGTTGTACTTTTTTTTTGTTTCTTTTTGAGATTGTTTATTATAAAGCATTAACTTATGATGTAGTGTTGTGCAATTCTATTTTCAATACAATAAGAAATGTGATTTCTTTATTGCTAGAATTATAGTTTATAATAATATTGTTATTCATACTTGACTCCATATTATAGCCTGGGATTAGTAGAGTTTGGAATATAACATGTATTATCGATTTAACTTTTTTTTTACTATTCGGCTTGAAGATATTATTATGTCAATTGATATCTTTTTCTTGGGGAATCAATTAAGATATCCCAGTTAAGTATGTTGATCTCAGCTTAGCACAAAAATCCATTACATTGATGTTTTATAATGTTTAAGTAAAAATTATAGCAAATCTAATAATCAAAATGAATTTGACTTATTTATAGTAATGAAAAGTTAAAAAAAAATAAAGGAAAAAATACTTCCAGCCCCCAAAACCCAAGAAAACGTGCCCCCCCCCCCCCCCCGACTTTGTCAACGGGTGCTTTGCCCCCAAAAATAAAGATTTTGTTCTCTGAGCCCCCAAAACACAAAACCCAAGAGATTAAAATATGTGAAGACCATAATACTCTTTTCTCTCTCTCTCTCTCTCTCTCTCTCTCTCTCTCTCTCTCGTAACCTTAATAATTAAACTCATAACCTTAACAATTGACCCATAATCATAATAATTAAACCCGTAACCTTAACAATTAAAGAGAGAGAGAGAGAGAGAGAGAGAGAGAGAGAGAGAGAGAGAAAGAGAGAGAGAGAGAGAGAAGGGATCCATAATCTTAACAATTGACCCTTAACCTTAACAATTAAACTCGTAACATTAACAATTAAAGAGAGAGAGAGAGAGAGGGGATCCATAACCTTAACAATTGACCCGTAACTTAACGATTAAACCTGTAACCTTAACAATTAAACCCATAAACTTAACAATTAAACTCGTAACCTTAACAATTAAACTCGTAACCTTAACAATTAGAGAGAGAGAGAGAGAGGATCCATAACCTTAATAATTAAACCCGTAACCTTAACAATTAAACACGTAACCTTAACAATTAAACCTGTAACCTTAACAATTGACCCGTAACATTAACAATTAAATCCGTAACCTTAACAATTAAACCCGTAACCTTAACAATTAAACACATAACCTTAATAATTAAACCCGTAACCTTAATAATTAACCCGTAACCTTAACAATTAAACCTGTAACCTTAATAATTAAACCTGTAATCTTAAAATTAAACTCGTAACCTTAATAATTGACACTTAATCTTAATAATTAAACTCGTAACTATAAAACCCCACATTTTTTTGCTTTGAAGATATTTGAATTATTGATGATAAATAATTGTGTTGTGGTAAATGACTTGAGGTCATAGATATACTTGATAACAAGTTATTAGAAATATATGAGTGTATTTTTATAGAGTTTTGTGTATTGGTTTTGGCAAATAAGCAAAACATGCATGTATCTGAAAATTTGTCTGCTCAGTCGACTTATCAGTTGACTTATTAGTCGACTGATGAGCCAACCTATGAGTCGACTGACAGGCTGATTTTGGATTTTTCTTTTAGCTGTAGGTCTGTTCGATTTTGTTTCAGGTTTGACAACTCATATATTATATCTCCTACCCGAGAACACCTTCATATCCTAAAAACCCTAGCCCCCTCTCTCCCCTCAAACCCTAGCTTCGTGTTTGGTGATTTTTGGGGAATTTTTGGAGGAATTGCAGCGGGTTTTTGGCACGGTGCAACGAAGGGGATCGTTCTCTCACGGATTCAGGAGTTTTGCAGCATACCAGAGGTGAGTAACATCTCACCCAGCCCTATACCCACTGTTTGTATAATTTTTTCTGAGTTTTAATTCAGGTTTTTGAGCGTAAAACGTATTTTGTGTATAAAGATAGATTCTTTATAATATGGGTTGTAAGATTTAAATGTTTCAGTTAATAAAAAAACTCACCAATGTTTTGTAATATAGATCCAGATCTGGAATTAGATTTAAACATGTGTTTCTTTGAGATTTATCGATTTTAATACGTTTTAAACATGTATAAATATGTTTAGGGTTTTAATGTAAGTAATTACATGCAAATCTTTCATTTTAGTTTGGTACATACATGTAAGAATTATATTTATTTTTGCTAGAAATGATGAAGATGAACTTTAGATTGAAATTTTTTGCAGATAATTAACGTATGTAGAAAACTGGGAATTTTCTGCTCAGTCGACCAATCAGTCGACTTATCAGCCGACTTATGAGTCAACTGATGAGTCGACCAATGAGTCGTCTGACGAGAAATTTATAGTTTTCCTTTCTGTTTGTCTGGTCGACCAATGAGTCGACTGATGATCCCAGTCGACTCATGAGTCGACTGATGAGGAAATTTCCAATTTTTCCTTAGTTTGGATCTGTTTGGATTGTTTCAGTTTAACTGAAAGTGTTTATGCATGTTTACTTTTACTACGTACTTTAATGTGAACGAGGAGTCGCCTCGAATATCTGATATTAGAAATTTATGTTTATTTTGTATCTCTACATGTGAGATGACTTGCGGACACAAGTCTAGTTTAGCACACCGAGACACGTGTGAAATTAGTGTATATGCATCTTTTCATATATTTCATTTAGTCCATGTGTTGAGCAATTATTATATGTAGTCCATGTGTTGGAAATTTATCACGTTCAGTCCATGTGTTGGACATTCATTTCACAGTCCATGTGTTGGACAATTTACATATGCAGTCCATGTGTTGGACATCCACTACTTCTAGTTTTAGTCCATGTGTTGGACACCAGTTTAGACCTTGAGTATGACACGTATACTTACATAGGCTAGACATGACACTTATGTGAGTTGTGACATGACACTGTATTTTAAGTTCTGAGATGGGTTATCTTCTTTTTATTATTGTTCCTGTATTAGATGTCAGGTTTGGTGTTTAGGAATTTACAATTTGAGATACAAGGTATATACATGAGGGTTTCCTTGTTTCGATTATTTCACTCGACGTACCTATGCTCGTGTTGTAATTTCCTAAATACTAAAATCCTCTTATTGTTAGGAATTTACAATTTGAGCTACAAGGTATATACATGAGGGTTTCCTTGTTTAGATTATTTAGCTCAACGTACCTATGCTCGTGTTGTAGTTTCTTATATAAGATCAGTGATTTTATGTATATTTATGTATTAACTGTATTTTTTGTATACAACGAGCCTTATCCCTTGGGGTTGGTTGTGATGTTGCTCGCTAGCACTTTGACGCTCGTTGTCCCTCCCCTTTCAGGTAACGAGCCAGGTGCCCGGAGAGTCGCAAGTTGACGACAATGCACTTTAGTGATTCAGCTGTCTACTTTAGTTATCTTTTTCTTTTGAGCTCCACTGTAGACTTTTGATTAGACATTTGAGGGTTTTATTCTAGAAGTTGTAAAGGTTGTGTGCCTTATTTCCTCTTATTCAGATATTTTGTATTTGAGACTTGTTGAGAACTCTAGTTTATTTACTTCAGACATTGACTTTGTATTTCTGCATGTTGGATGATGAAATATTAATTTGATCACTATCATTTCATCAGTTATCTCTTGTATTATCTTTTACTTGCTTTTGTACCTACACTTGTTATTGACTCTACTAGAGAGATAGCAATAGTAGAGGGTACGTTCCTTGTGAATTCTTTTCCTGCCCGTATTCTCTTCG
Source organism: Asparagus officinalis (assembly GCF_001876935.1). Classification (NCBI taxonomy): domain Eukaryota; kingdom Viridiplantae; phylum Streptophyta; class Magnoliopsida; order Asparagales; family Asparagaceae; genus Asparagus; species Asparagus officinalis. The sequence continues at coordinate 73,946,328 of NC_033794.1, read as the reverse complement.
ATTCGGGAGCTACGCATTCCTTCATTTCGTATGTTTTTATGACTAAACTCCAGCTCGTAGCTCAGCCTTTAGACACCCCTTTATCAGTTTCCACCCCTTTAGGTGAGATATTGCTTCTGGAGAGTGTTTGTAGGAGGTGTACTATTAGTTTAGATGAGTCAGAGTTCGTTGTCGATTTGATAGTGTTGCATATGTCCGAGTTTGATGTTATCCTTGGTATGGATTGGTTGTCTTCCTACCATGTTAGTATTGACTGCTTTGCGAAGACAGTCAATTTGCAAGCGTCTGATGGGTCCGAGATGATTGTGGCAACCTTTCAGGGTAACCGTTTTGCGGAGTCATTTCTGGCGTACATCGAGGAGGTGATGTGACGGGATCAGAGTATTGATTTATTGGAGACTAGAGTTGTCTCAGAGTATCAGGATGTCTTTCAGGACATACCTGGGTTACCTCCTGTGAGAGAGGTCGAGTTTTGTATTGAGTTACAGCCGAGCACAGCCCCGATATCCTGCACACCCTATCGCATAGCACCAGCTGAGATGAGGGAGCTTCAGACCTAGTTGGACGAGTTGTTAGCTCAGGGTTTTATTCGTCGGAGTCATTCTCCATGGGGAGCGCCAGTTCTCTTCGTGAAGAAGGACAGCAGTATGCGTTTGTGTATTGATTATAGAGAGTTAAACAAGGTTACTACCCAGAATAGGTACCCATTACCTAGGATTGATGACTTGTTCGACCAGTTGTAGGGAGCACAATATTTCTTAAAAAAAATTGATCTTTGTTCTGGTTATCATAAGTTATAGGTTCGGGAGATGGATATTCCCAAGATCACTTTTCTGACTCGATATGGATCTTTCGAGTTCATGGTCATGCCATTTGGGTTGACCAATGCACCCGCGGTATTCATGGACTTGATGAACCGGGTTTTTCGTCCCTTCTTGGATCAGTTTGTAATTGTTTTTATCGATGATATTCTCATTTATTTGAGATCGGAGGCAGAACACGAGCAGCACCTACAGTTAGCTTTGAGGACTCTATAAGAACATCAGTTATATGCCAAGTTCAGCAAGTGTGAATTTTGGCTTTCAGAAGTCAGATTTTTCGGCCACGTCATTAGTAGAGAGGGCATAGCAGTAGATCCGGCTAAGGTTACAGTAGTTCTTGATTGGGACCACCAAAGATGGTGACAGAGATTCGTAGCTTTTTGGGATTAGCCGGTTATTATAGGAAGTTCATCCAGGACTTCTCGAAGATTTTGATGCCACTTACACGCCTTACGAAGAAGGGTGTACAGTTCATTTAGAGCGTAGAGTGTCAGAAGGCCTTTGATATCTTGAAGACTAAGTTAACTATAGTGCCAGTTTTGACTATTCCAAGCAGCAACAGGACATTTGTGGTCTACACAGATACATCATTAGTAGGTTTAGGAGGCATCTTGATGCAGACTCAGAGGGTAGTAGCATATATCTCACGGCAGTTGATGGTGCATGAGCAGAACTATCCCACTCATGACTTGGAGTTAGCAGCAGTAGTATTTACACTAAAGTCATGGAAGCACTACTTGTATGGAGTGTAGTTTGAGTTGTTCACAGACCATCATCTCTCAGAAGGAACTCAACCAGAGAAAGAGGAGGTGGATTGAGTTTATCAAAGATTACGAGTTCGCGATCCAGTATTATCCGGGGAAGGCGAACATCGTAGCAGATGCTTTAAGAAGGAAGCATCGACATCGGGTTTCGACTTTGAGGTGCTCATTGTATCGAGATCTCCTTACTCTTAGCCAGTTTGATTTCAGACCCGAGATTAGTGGAACTAGTGCATTTTTGGGAGCTGTGTCAGTGCAGCCATCTTGGAGTATCAGAGTTGTCAGAGCTCAGCTGGAAGATTCTTGGATTCAAATCCGAAAGGAGGAGATTACCAAAGAGCCTAAAGCTGATTAGACCATTAGAGCAAATGGATGTCTACGGATGAAGGGTAGGCTTATTATGCCATCTAGTGCCAAGCTGAAGAGGGAGTTATTTGATGAGGCACATCGTACTAGGTACACAGTACATCTAGGGACCACTAAGATGTACAAGGACATGAAGAGACACTTCTGGTGGAGTGGTATGCGTAGAGAGATTACAGACTATGTGGCTAAGTGTTTTACCTATCAGCAGATGAAGGTAGAGCATCAGAGGCTGGCAGGAACACTTCAGCCTTTACCCATCCCAGAGTGGAAGTAGGCGGATATTTCTATGAACTTCATTGTAGGGTTGCCGAAGTCGAAGAAAGGGAATGATTGTATTTGGGTGATAGTGGACCTGTTGACGAAGTCAGTGCATTTTATTCCAGTGAAGACTACATATACAGCTAAGACGTATGTGAGGATGTTTATTCGGGAGATAGTTCGACTTCATAGAGTTCCTGATATAATTGTGTCGGATCGAGGTTCAGTGTTCACTTCGTATTTTTGGAGGAGTTTCCAGGATTCGTTTGATAGCAGACTATCTTATAGCAGTGTATTTCACCCACAGACGGATGGCCAGATGGAGAGGGTGAACCAGGTGTTGGAGGACATGTTGTGGGCTTGTGTCATTGACTTTCAAGGTAGCTGAGAGGATCATGTTCCATTGATAGAGTTCGCTTATAACAATAGTTATCAAGTGACAATCGGTATGGCCCCATATGAGGCATTATACGGGAGACCTTATAGATCATCGATATGCTGGGCAGAGCCGGATGATAGCTTAATGCTTGGGCCAGAGCTTGTGAGGCAGACTACTGAGAAGGTAGCATTGATCAGAGAGAGGATTTTAGCCGCTCAGAGTCGGTAAAAGAGTTATGCAGATAAGAGACGAAGACCCTTAGAGTTTCAAGTTGGAGATTCCATTATGCTGAAGGTATCGCCTATGAAAGGCGTTCAGCGATTCGGAAAATGGGGAAAGCTTGCACCGAGGTATATTGGACCTTTACGGATTTTGGAGCGCATTGGAGCTGTATCATACAGACTAGATCTTCTAGCATCGATGTCTAGTATTCATAATGTATTTCATGTTTCTATGCTCAAGAAGCACTTACATGATGAGGAGCAACAGAGAGTGTTGGATGTACCAGAGATAGAGCTTCAGGAGGATTTGACTACTATTGAGATTCCGGTTTGTATACTTTCTAGAGAGGACACGAGGCTTAGAAACAAGGTAATTCCTTTGGTGAAAGTTCAGTGGAACCGAAGAGGCGTTGAGGTGATTTTTTGGAAGCGCGAAGAGGACATGCATCGCGACTACCCACATATATTTGAGCAGGTAAATTAAATTTTTGGTACGACTTATATATGACTTATGGCGATGTTTATACTTAACACTAAAATGAGGGTATTAACACTTAACTCTTAAGTACTCGGAACATATGGTATATATATGATGGGTTCCTTGTTTAGATTTTTTGCTCGATGTACTTGTTCCATTTAGTTAGGGGTTAAGTGGGGGTATTTACATTTTAGATGGTTAAGTATAGACATCAAAGATGATTTTCGAGATCGTGAAGATGCTATGTAGCGCTACAGCCTACACCTATTGAGGAAGTGGATTGATTTATGTGTATGATTATTCGTGTAATTATATTTAGATTTAACACTAGAATGAGGATATTTCCGCTTAATTCTTAATATTTTGGAACACATGGTATATATATGGGGGGTTCCTTATTTGGATTTTTCGTCCGATATACTAGTTCCATTTGATTAAGGGTTGAGTAGGAATATAGTCATCCTGGATTGTTAAATATAAATATCACAATATGCTTATCTAGAGTAATAGTATTTGTTTAAGTATGATTTCTGAATTTCGAGGACAAAATTCTTTTAAGGGGGGAAGAATGTAAAACCCCTATTTTTTGTTATGAAGATATGTGAATTATTAATGATAAATAATTCTATTGTGGTAAATGACTTGAGGTCATAGATATACTTGATAACAAGTTATTAGAAATGTATGAGTATATTTTTTTAGAGTTTTATGCATTAGTTTTGGTAAATAAGTAAAACATGCACGTATCTGGAAATTTGTCTGCTCAGTCGACTTATCAGTCGACTTATGAGTCGACTGATGAGTCGATCTATGAGTCGACTGACGGGCTGATTTCGGATTTTTTTTAGTTGCGGGTCTGTTTGGTTTTGTTTTGGGTTTGACCGCTCATATATTATATCTCCTACCCGAGAACACCTTCAGATCCTAGAAACTCTAGCCCCCTTTCTCCCCTCAAACCCTAGCTTCGTGTTTGGTGATTTTTGGAGAATTTTTGGAGGAATTGCAGCGGGTTTTTGGCGCAATGCAGCGAAGGGGATCGTTCTCTCACGGATTTAGGAGTTTTGTAGCATACCAGAGGCGAGTAACATCTCGCCCAGTCCTATACCCACTATTTGTATAATTTTTTTCTGAGTTTTAATTCGGATTTTTGAGCCTAAAACGCATTTTGTGTATAAAGATAGATTCTTTATAATATGAGTTGTAAGATTTAAATGTTTTAGTTAATAAAAAACTCACTAACGTTTTGTAATGTAGATCCAGATTTGGAATTAGATTTAAACATGGGTTTCTTTGACATTTATCGATTTCAATACATTTTTATACATGTATAAATATGTTTAGGATTTTAATGTACGTAAGTACATGCAAATCTTTCGTTTCAGTTTAGTACATACATGTAAGAATTATATTTATTTTTGCTAGAAATGATGAAGAGGAACTTTAGGTTGAAATTTTTTGTAGATAATTAACGTATGTAGAAAGCTGGGAATTTTCTGCTCAGTCGACCAATCAGTCGACTTATCAGCCGACTTATGAGTCGACTGATGAGTCGACCAATGAGTTGATTGACGGGAAATTTACAGTTTTCCTTTCTGTTTGTCTGGTCGACCAATGAGTCAACCGATGATCCCAGTCGACTTATGAGTCGACTGATGAGGAAATTTCTAATTTTTCCTTAGTTTGGATCTGTTTGGATTGTTTCAGTTTAACTGAAAGTGTTTATGCATGTTTACTTTTACTACGTACTTTAATGTGAACGAGGAGTCGCCTCGAATATCTGATATTAGAAATTTATGTTTATTTTGTATCTCTACATGTGAGATGACTTGCGGACACAAGTCTAGTTTACCACACCGAGACACGTGTGAAATTAGTGTATATGCATCTTTTCATATATTTCATTTAGTCCATGTGTTGAGCAATTATTATATGTAGTCCATGTGTTGGAAATTTATCACGTTCAGTCCATGTGTTGGATATTCATTTCTCAGTCCATGTGTTGGACAATTTACATATGCAGTCCAGTTGTTGGACATCAACTACATCTAGTTTTAGTCCATGTGTTGGACACCAGTTTAGACCTTGAGTATGACACTTATACTTGCATAGGCTGGACATGACACTTATGTGAGTTGTGACATGACACAGTATTTTAAGTTCTGAGATGGGTTGTCTTCTTTTTATTATTGTTCATGTATTAGATGTCGGGTTTGGTGTTTAGGGATTTATAATTTGAGATACAAGGTATATACATGAGGGTTTTCTTGTTTGGATTATTTCGCTCGACGTACCTATGCTCGTGTTGTAATTTCCTAATACTAAAATCCTCTTATTGTTAAGAAGTTACAATTTGAGCTACAAGGTATATACATAAGGGTTTCCTTATTTGGATTATTTCGCTCGACGTACCTATGCTCGTGTTGTAATTTCCTAAATAGGATTAGTGATTTTATGTATATTTATGTATTAACTGTATTTTTTGTATACAACGAGTCCTATCCCTTGGGGTTGGTTGTGATGTTGCTCGCTAGCGCTTTGACGCTCGTTGTTCCTCCCCTTTCAGGTAACGAGCCAGGTACCCAGAGAGTCGCAGGTTGACGACGATGCACTTTAGTGATTCAGCTGTCTACTTTAGTTATATTTTTCTTTTGAGCTCCACTGTAGACTTTTGATTAGACATTTGAGGGTTTTATTCTAGAAGTTGTAAAGATTGTGTGTCTTATTTCTTCTTATTCAGACATTTTGTATTTGAGACTTGTTGAGAACTCCAGTTTATTTACTTCAGACATTGACGTTGTATTTCTGCATGTTGGATGATGAAATATTAATTTGATCACTATCATTTTATCAGTTATCTCTTGTATTATCTTTTACTTGCTTTTGTACCTACACTTGTTATTGACTCTACTAGAGAGATGGTAATTGTGATGGTGAAATATGTTATTGTATGGTGTGGTGCATGACAGGTTTGACATTTTTGGTTTGACCTTAGACTGCAGCCTTGTGTGAATCCAGGGGTGTCATAGTAACCTTAACAATTAAATCCATAACCTTAATAATTAACTCATAACATTAACATTTAAACACGTAACCTTAATAATTAAACTCGTAATCTTAACAATTGACCCGTAACCTTAACAATTAAATCCGTAACCTTAACAATTAAACTCGTAACCTTAACAATTAGAGAGAGAGAGAGAGCTTAACAATTGATCAGTAACCTTAACAATTAAACCTGTAACATTTACAATTAAACATATAACCTTAACAATATTCCAATACAAACAAAAACAATTAGTTTTCCCATCAACAACGAAAATAATAAAAAACAAAAATAATAAAATAACAATTCCCATCAATCATTTCAACTATCAGTAACATCATGATAAAGAGAGAGAGAGAGAGAGAGAGAGAGAGAGAGAGAGGGGGGAGGGAGGGAGGGATCCATAACCTTAACAATTAAACCCGTAACCTTAACAATCTCCTAATACAAACAAAATAGTTAGTTCCTCTCATCAACAATGAAAATAATAAAAAGGGGAAAAATAATAAAATAACAATGCTCATCAATCATTTTAACTATCAGTAACATCATCATAAAGAGAGAGAGAAGGGTATTATGGTCTTCACATATTTTAATTTCTTGGGTTGTGTTTTGGGGGCTCAGAGAACAAAATATTTATTTTTAGGGCAAAGCACCCGTTGATAAAGTCTGGAGGGGGCACGTTTTCTTGGGTTTTGGGGGTTGGAAGCATTTTTCCCAAAAATAAATTATGCTGATATTTAACCACGTGCATACAGACTAGTCATCTTTAAAATATGATAATTTAGGAAAATCACTCTTCAATTTTAATTCATACATAAACTATTTTTAAAGTGGGTTTTTGTTGTAATCAACTACGCCTCCCTATTAATTAAAAAACAAAAATATGCTTAAAAATTCAAGTTAACAAGACCTAAACATTAAAAAAATAAGTCATGTGTCTTGATGTGAGTTCTTTAATAGAGTGCTTGGGAGTTTACTACAAAAAAAGGAAGAGAATATAACATAGAAAAAAGGAAGGTAGAGTAGGAGAGAGAAAATATAATATCTTGTTTGATAGTTTAGTAAAAGGAATGGATGACAACTTGTTCTATCTATAAGAGCTTTTTAACTAAGAGCATGTTTGGATTTCACTAGGAGTAGGGGAAGTAAAGAGTAAAGAGGGGAGAGAATAGAATGGTAGGTAAGGTAATTCCATTCCTTAGGCTCCACCTTTTTTTTTGGCGGGGAGGGGGGGTGGTTGATTTCTAATAAATGTAGGGGGTAACCAACATTTTCACTCTTAAAAACTTTCCAAACAGAGTGAATGTATTCCCCTACCTTTCCTTCTATCATGTTCTCCTCTATCCAAATAAACCTTAATGGCTTGTTTGGATTAAGGGGAATAAGGAAGAAGGGAAGTTAGGGGAACCATTCACATTGTTTGGGAATATTTAGGAAGTGAAGTTATTCACCCTAGTTCTCCTTAGTTCACCCCTTAATGGTATAAAATTTGTTATCCCCCAAATTGGGGTGTAACCAAGGAGAATGGAACTTCCTTCTCTTCTCTTATCTTCTCTTCTCTCACCTAGTTTTTCTTAACTTCCCTTAACCCCATTGAAATCCAAACACGCCCTAAGGGAATGAAATGGAAAGAACATGTATCATAATTAAATCTCAACCGTTGCTCCCTAGTAATAAAGGGTCAAACACCTTCTGTAACTATTTCCTCTCTCTTTCTATTCTCGACACCCAGATTTTGTAGTTTGTTTTGTTTTGTTTTGTTTTTGTTTTTGTTTTTGTTTTTTTTTTTTTTTTTTGGTGGGGGGGGTTGGGAAATGCTTTTTTTTTTTTTTTTTTTTTTTTTTTTTTTTTTGGTGGGGGGAGTTGGGAAATGGCTAGATTCTTAATGTGAATTTTCCATTCGCTTCCTTTCATTACCCCTCTCAAGGAAACTCCCAAACAAAGTGAACTCCCAAATTCTCTTCTCCTACCCTTGCCTACTCTCCATCCAAATACACTATTATATGTAATTTTGAATTTTTAGTAAAATTTTTGTCTAAGAGGTGGATATCTGCAGCACAAATCCATTTTAAAGATAGTTTACGTATAAATTAAAATTAAAAGGTGCTTTCTATATAATTACCTTATTTTTAAGGTGGTTTCTATGAAAATACCTTGATATTAAAAATACTATTTTTTTTCTCTAATAAAATAAGTAAAAATAAATAACAAGCAACTTATAAGGTTTCAAGAAATAAATATTAGCCAAACAGGCCCCCTGAGAGCCTGAAAACTGCAATTCCAAGTTAGCATAGGGTGTTTCAGTAAACGCAACAAGAAAGAGGAGGATAATTCCGCAATTAAGCCACCAGCGGACGAAGAAAGCAAGACAGACGACAAGAAAGCAGGGAGTGAAATCTGAGAAGCAACAAGAAGCGGCGTAAAAATGGAGGCAGCAATGTCGGCGAGTGGCAGAAACCGTAATAACCACCCACTTCCGTGGCTAAACCTAATGGCGACGGAGCCCTTCTACCTCCTCCATTTCCTCACCTTCTTCTCTTACTTCGCCGCTCGATCCGCCGCTTCCCCTGATCTCTCGCCTGAGCTCTCTCATCTCCTCTTTCGCCGCGTATGATTCCTTTATTTTTTTGATTTTTTCATATTTTTTTTTTGTGATTTTAGGTTTTGTTGCTGTTTCTGATTTGAGATTTGATTTCTTGGAGTGCAGGAGATCCAAGCGGTTCTTACGTTTTCGGTGCTGGTAGCGATAAAGGTATACCATTTGATCTTAAAACCCTAATGATTGAACAAGTTTTGTTGCTAATTTACTTAAAAATGTGTTGTTTTAAGGTAAAGAAGAAGATCCTACACCTGCTAAATGCTAATTCTGCGCCCTTTCTTTAACGGTTTATGAGCTCAAAGAACTAAAATGCAACGTCAGATCTTGCTGTTGTAGTACATTGTTAGGAGCTTTGCTCTTTCTTAGGGCGGAGACGGACTTTAGCTTGTGCTAATGCTTAAACCTTAGACTTTATTGAATTAGAAGGGTTTTATATAGGCCAATCATGTTAGTTTTAAAATTAAAGGAGACAGAAATTCTGAGGTGTGAAACACTTTCCTTAAAGAAATATTTGCCCCCACTTGATATTCAAAGTTGCTTCGGGTTAATGCAAATTTTCTTCCCAGGATACAACAGAAAATAAAAATTCCAGTAAACAAATCTGAAATTTTCCTTAATTCGTTGTGAAACAAGTTTGTAATATTGCAGAAGTTTTTGATAGAAAAGATTCAGAAAAAGAATTGTAAATAGATATCTGAAAACATAAACTATTTATAGTTTTGAAAAGGTGCTTCCAACAGTCACAACTTTTCAAAACACCCTTTGGAACAAACAGCCACTTTTCAACAGTCACTTGTCTTTTCATAATTTTTAAAATTCAAAATAACATTAAAATAAAATATATTCAATATATAATTATATATATAAAAAATAGAACATTTAAGCGGCAGCGGCAAGCGTGCAAAGTGCTAAGTGCGTCTAATAATCGCGTCAAAATCGCGCATTATTCGCGCTACCCGCACGCGGGTTTAGAAGCCTACACTTTGATCCATTATTCAAAGCCCAATAAGCATTCAATGCTTTTAAACCTCTAAAAGAATGTTCAAAATTCCAATGTGGGACTATCTTGTTTTTTACAAACAAATACTAACAATCCCCCACTTTGTTTGAAAAAACATTTTAATAGTATTATATTTAAAAATAATCTGCAATATGTACAAAATGAGATAAGTATACATATGTAGAGGTATCTTTCGATTTAAACCTTTACTTAGTACAAATACCTCAAAGTTCTATCAAAGTCGTTAGTTGCCTTAACATTAAACTAATTACTCTTTGTGATAGAACCGGAGAATATTGTACATACACTAATCTATTGTTTCAATGAGAATTAATATTTTAGCACTGTTATGGCCTTGTGCTTATTCCTGGTTCATGAACTCTTTAAAGAACAAACCTTTAGCTCTTTGTCTAAACCCTTTGGCTACTAATTTTTGTCGTTAGGTGCATATGTTTCAAAATAATCTATGCCTTCTTTTTGTCTAAACCCTTTGGCTACAATTTAGCCTTAAAAGCTTGAACAGAACCATCAGAATGATATTTTCTTCTAAAAACCCATTTACATCCTATTGGCTTTGATCCTTGAGGTAAATCTACTAAAATCCAAGTACTATTTCCTATTATAGAATCCATTTCATCATTGACAGCTTCTTTTCAAAGTGAAGCATCTCTAGATGACATTGCTTCTATAAAGGTTTTAGGATCATCATCTGGATTAAAACTTATAGGATGTTTATTTAAAACATTATTATTCCTATCACCTTCAACAAGAAAAATAATTTGTTCAGGAGAAATAAAATCTGAAGGTAAAGATTTCTCTTTTCTTGCTCTAGTACTTCTTCTTGGCTCTGATATTTCTTTAGATATATTCGTTTCCTTAGCATGAAAATCAGAACTAGAAATATTATTAGAGTTAAGCAGAATAGGAATATTTTCAACATTTTCAGAATCTACAGAAAATTTATTTTCAAAGAATTTAACATCTCTAGATTCAACAATAGTTTTAGAAGATAAATCAAGTAGTCTATATGCTTTGCTATTTTCAGCATATCCGACAAAAACACTTTTAAAGGCTCTAGGTCCAAGTTTTGTTCTTTTAGGATCAAGAACTCTATAATAAGCCAAACACCCCCACACTTTAAAATATGACAGATTAGGTTTTCTACCTTTCCATAACTCATAAGGGCTTATATTTGACTTTTTAGAGGGAATCCTATTATGAATATAACATGATATGTACAAAGCTTCTCCCTATAAATTTAAAGGTAACTTAGCATTATTAAGCATACAATTTATCATTTCTTGTAAAGTTCTATTTTTTCTTTCGGCTAAACCATTCTGTTGGGGAATATAAGGTGCTGTACATTGATGAATAATGCCATGTTCTTCACAAAAAGTATTAAAGTTATCAGAAAAATATTCACCACCTCTATCAGAACGTAATACTTTAATTTTCCTTTCAAGTTGATTTTCAACTTCTGTTTTGTATTTTTTAAACATATCAAAAGCTTCATCTTTTGTTCTTAAAAGATAAACATACATATATCTACTGCAATCATCAACAAAAGTGATAAAGTATCTTTTTCCTCCTCTAGTTAACATACCATTCAATTCACATATATCAGAATGTATTAAATCTAAAACTTTAGAATCTTTGCGAGAAACACTTGGAAAAGATTTCTTTGTTAATTTAGACTTAGCACAAATTTCACATTTATCAAATTCACCATTAAAGTTAATGAAGTCTAACTTTCTCATATTTTTCAAATAGCGAAAATTTAAATGTGCTAAGCGATCATGCCATAAATATGAAGACTCAACAATATAAACAGAAGATATAACTTTATTATTAATACTTAGTTGATACATTCCATCACAAGAGTAGCCCTTTCCCACAAACATCCCGTTCTTAGACAGGATAACATTATTTGACTCAAAAGCAACCCGAAACCCTTTCTTACAAAGAAGATCAACAGAAACTAAGTTCTTTCTAACTTCGGGTACATACAGAACATTTATAAGAGTCAATTTCTTTCCAGAAGTAAAATCTATATCAACAGTCCCTTTTCCAGCAACCTTTGCACAAGCATTATTCCCCATTTGCACTTTTGTAATTTTTGAAATTTCTTCAAATCCTTTGAACAAGGATTTGTCCTTGCAAACGTGGATTGTTGCTTCAGAATCAAGCCACCATCCAGACTTAACAGAAGCCATATTGATTTCAGAAATCATAACGATCAGATTCTCTTCTATCATATTTGCAGAAGCCTTTGATTTTACATTATTATTTTTTTGTGACGACATTCTTTAGCAAAATGTCCAGGCTTGCCGCAAATAAAACAGGACCCCTTTTTCTTCTGAAAATTCTTCTTTTTAAAGTGTTGTCCACTTTTCTTTACTTAAAGGTTCACATTTTTTACCGAAGATTCATTCTTCTCCACGGTGTGGACCTTACAATCACTTTGGACAGAATTTTTCGAATCACGTATGCGTGACTCCTCTTCAATTCTAAGATTCTTCTGAAGTTGTTCCAAAGAGATATCCTCAGTTTTATGCATTAGTTTCTTCGAATAATCTTTCCAAGTTGATGGTAGTTTTGCAATAATTGCAGCAACTTGAAAAGACTCTGGAAGAACTATTTTGAGAACATGAATCTTATTAACCAGAACCTCCAATTCATGAACTTGCTCTAGGACAGACTTGTCATCAACCATTTTATATTCTAGATATTTTGCAATTAAATACTTGTTTGTACCTTCCTCTTCGGCTTTGTATTTAAATTCCAGTGCGTTCCAGATCTCCCTTGCCGATTTTATCCTCGTGAAAAGATCATATAAGCGGTTCGAAAGTGTGTTCAAAATGTGACCGCGACACAACACTTCATCTTCCTCCCGTTTTGCCTTTTGCTTTTTGATTTCTTCTATTTCCTCCTCAGTAGGTTGTTTGTCGTCTGCACTTGGTTTTGGATCTTCTATGGGTTGTAGGTTGGGGTTGAGGATGTAGGAGATCTTCAATGTTGTAAGAAGAAACATCATCTTGTCTTGCCAGCGAGAGAAATTGTTCCCGTCGAATCGGTCCAATTTGACCATGTCTTGATTCATCACCTTGATTGATTCCGACTCCATTGTAGCAGAGATATTTCTTTAAGATTGTTAGTTTTAAAATTGAAGGAGACAGAAATTCTGAGGCGTGAAACACTTTCCTTAAAGAAATATTTGCCCCCACTTGATATTCAAAGCTGCTTCAGGTTAATGCAAATTTTCTTCCCAGGATACAACAGAAAATGAAAATTCCAGTAAGCAAATCTGGAATTTTCCTTAATTCGTTGTGAAACAAGTTTGTAATATTGCAGAAGTTTTTGATAGAAAAGATTCAGAAAAAGAATTGTAAATAGATATTTGAAAACATAAACTATTTAAAGTTTTGAAAAGGTGCTTCCAACAGTCACAACTTTTCAAAACACCCTTTGGAACAAACAGCCACTTTTCAACAGTCACTTGTCTTTTCATAATTTTTAAAATTCAAAATAACATTAAAATAAAATATATTCAATATATAATTATATATATAAAAAATAGAACATTTAAGCGGCAGCGGCAAGCGTGCAAAGTGCTAAGTGCGTCTAATAATCGCGTCAAAATCGCGTATTATTCGCGCTACCCGCACGCGGGTTTAGAAGCCTACACTTTGATCCATTATTCAAAGCCCAATAAGCATTCAATGCTTTTAAACCTCTAAAAGAATGTTCAAAATTCCAATGTGGGACTATCTTGTTTTTTTTTACAAACAAATACTAACAAATCATGTATTTAGTTGGTGAAAGGCTGTTCCTTTGTGGGCATATGTTCCTTCTATGCCGAAGGTGAAGCATAATGCAATTATATGCTTGTAAGCATATGAATTAACTATGTCTATTGAGTGTTCCTGAGATAGATGAATATTTCTTTGTATATCGGAAATGATCGATATAGTCTTGATGCATGTGCATCTGTTGCCCAAAATGTCAACCAAATTTTACAATTGGAGCTATGGGGGTATGAAGTATTTAGTTAATGCTGCTTAGAATCAATAATCAGGTCAATGTCTGAATGCATTGGAAGCTGTCTGTAGTGTTGTTGCACATCTGCACAAAAAAAGAAGAAAGAAGAAAGAAGAAAGAAGAAAGAAATTTATATGTCAAAATGCATATCACATGCCGTCAATCATATATATTAATGAATGGGGATAGTAAAGAAGAAAAGATATAGAAAGCTGGTTGTTTGAAGCAAAACTATTTGTTTCACAATAACCTGAAACTAGTCGTTGATGAATACTTTTGACAATAAGGATAGCTTTATACTTTCAAAAAATTCATTCTGTGCTATTCACGATATTGCTAACGACCATCAAAGTCAATGGCATTACATGAGTTGTTCTGGGAAGAAGGGCCTATTTTTATTCTCTTGCTGTGCTGGTTCTCTGCATACAAATTCTTGAAATGATCTCGATATGGTTCTTCATTTTGTAGTGCATTGACAAGTGCACGAGAGTTTGCAGTTAGTTTTGAGACTAGTTCCATGACTAGGTTATGTGATGATACACTATGAAGAAGATGCTTGCATTTTAACTGGAGATTTAAGCTACTCGAGGTAATCAAATGGTCCATCTCAAGAGCCAAAATTTTCTAATTCTCTCCAAGTAATAACTGACACAAGTGGCTGGCCAATGTCCTATGTAGCTAGCATTGATTATTAATATTATGTTTAGAAGGAAACTTGCTCATTATAACTTCAGCTTTATATTAAAATGACTGTTTTTAGCCTTCTTCGTACAACTTTTCTGTTAGTAAAGGTGTTTTTGTAGTTCGTTTGTGGCAACGTTCTTTGCCTTATATATAGACTTCTATGATGAGTTGAAGGCAAAGATAGGTAGGATTGTACCTCCAAAATTGTCCTACTGGGAATTGCATTCATCTGTTAGGAAGAATATAAGCCATAGAGCCAACCTGAAACGTGGTGTATTGGTGTTGCCACAATTGCCCGACTCAGATATTCATAAACATTGTGTCTAGGGAGGAGACTTGAACATGGATATTTTAAACCAAATATCCATTGCATAATTTTCTTATTTTAAATCATTAATCTCATTAGAAAATGTCATCCTGAATAAGAAGCTTATGTTTTCTGGGTGTCTGGTTTTTACTGCTAGATCGTTAGGTGAAAGAGAATTTCCTTAGTGATTACATATTTACATATCTTAAATTAGTCTTCAGTGAGTGACATCTGTCTTTCCATCTGTTATTATTGAACAGATAGTGAAGGAGGAAACCTGGGATGGATTTATTGCTGATACTCTGTTTTACGCAAAGGTGATGTCAACTAACTCATTGTGTGATGTCAACTCATTGATCTTGCACTTAAAAAGGTTACTTACTATCTATTACTATGGTCCATGCATCATTCTTACTATGTTCTCTCTAATTTTACCTGATTCAGAGAAAACTTGAAAGCAGCTCATGATATGCCATTTTATTTCCAAGTTCCAATTTGTATTTTGAAGTTAGCTTTCTGTAAGCAGCTCTGTAAATCAAACTGAAATGCCTGATGTATTGCTCCTCTTGATTGTGTTGTTGTAGTTCTTCCTTTTTGGAGCCGCTTCAATTATTGACTATCACCTGGCTTTATGTTACTTGGCGGCATTTGTAGGTATATATATTTCACTTATTGATCTTTCTGAACTTATTAGCAGATTGTGACATGGAATGCCAAGTAGACACTAGGTAGAAGGTATCAAATCCTATAATTTGTAAGCAAGTTCATTGCACATTCAGCTTGGATGTTTAATCTATTCAAGGTTTCACATCGTCTAATCTATTGTTCCTGCAGTCATTTAAATGGATTCTGAATTGCTTAATGCATACTTTAGGGTCTTCATATATGATTAAATTTGTTGATTCTTGCTTTAATCTTTGTGATTGACCTTGAATGTAATTTGACAGCCTGAGCATGAACAATTGTTTTACTTGGTGTTTCGTAGGTTGTTTGTTCTTAAATTAAATGTGGAGTTTATCCAAGAGATGAATACTTTTCCAGTTTATGGAAATAAAAAGAAAGAAAAAGAAAGAAAGAAAAAAAGGAAGAAAATTACTTTTCTGAACCTGAGAGATGATAAACTAAAAGTATTTCCAGCATTTTCAAATCAAATAAATGGAAATTGAAGGTAATAACAATGAAAGAAATGGGTTTTAAAACTGAAATAACTAGAAAATAAAGGAACACTTAGTGCAGGAAATAATGGAGGGTAAACACCATTATATTTTTTGTAACATGTGTTAACTGTTTTGGCTCTCAAATCTGTATACAAATTGCTGTTCCATGAAGCAATGACACGGAGAGCGACCAAAACAACATGTATTTTGGACATGGAAAACTTGCAAAAGCAGGAACGGGGAGACAAATATGTATCACATAACAAGAATGAAAAGTGATAGCTAATAATATGATTTTGACTAGACAAAATCCATCAGTTACATAGACAAGTTCAAGTTCTTTCTGAGTTTGTTGGTGCTCAGCTATGATAGGTCTCACTCTTATTTGTAGGATAGAGCATCTTAAACTTACAAAGTTATTCTGTTTTGCCTCCTAAAGTTCTTTCATTTAGGTTATTATCATAATTTTCTATTTAGGCAAATGCTTCTAGGACTTCTACTATGGGACCTTCCTTTAGCTTGAGATGAATATTGTGATTTTTGTCAACTTTAGAATATTGAGTTTGTCAAAGAGTAAATGTTATATATATTCTCCTGACTCCTTTTTTTTCCAGTTATTTTCATTTTAACTCAACAACCACCATACGATGGTCTTGGTATGGCCTTTTCTCCGTGCATTGATACATGAATTATATTAGATTTCATAAATCTATACATCTTTGATCTGCAGAGAACTGATTTATTTCCTGTGTCTTTATTCTACTGACATATTTAGGTGATTCAAGTCATCTGACTCCATTGCAACTGGAAAGCTTATTGACAGAAGGAAGCAAGTCGAGGTTTTGGCTGGTTAGTTATATATATTATTCACCTTTATCATTAAAAGTGGTGAAACTGCATTTTATCATGATTCACTGAGTCACTATGAATCTGATTACTATGCAAATAAGAGCCCAGGCAGTTAATATCCGTATGATAGAATTATAAGCAAGTGATCAAATTATATAAGTACAATTCATCTAAAAGTTGAGTAGAATTATAAATCCATCATTAAAGATATTAATTGTTTACCAGTATGAGAAATTAACTTCCTACTGTGTACTGACCTTTCTAGTATTTACTTATGCTCCTTTAGGCATAACTATAGCTCATGATACTCTCTTTGCTTCATATTTGTTCATGTGACTTCTCCTTAAACCAACCGAAATTGTTCACAAATAGACTGATTTTTCTTATAGGTTGAGATATTCTGAAAGGGCCAAGTTTTCTGGTTGACAGGTTGAGTTTCGAGCTTTGTGTTCGTCGACATGTATACGCACAAGTCGCATTTTCCCTGATCTGTCCATCACGTGAGTTATTTAGAGCTTTGAGAAAGAACTTTATGCACAATATTCATCATAGTATTTCTCCAATGATCTGTAAAAATATTGCTCTAGATACAGAAAGATTATCAGTTATACATGCTCGTGCCACATGTAAAAAAGCAGGACAGAACTTTTTTCGGAGATTTATTGTTATATGATAGTGCACCAACCCTTTCATAAATAAATAAAAAAAACTTCTGTATTCACTATTTTGCAACTTTGCGTTTGTTATTACATTATTTGATAATGTTATTGGCTGCTTAATACATAATATGCTGAAATTATTGACAGTTATGCGAATAAGAATTTATCTTTTGGGATAGTCGACCTTGGGCACTTCCCTAATGCTGCAGAAAAATTTGGAATATCTTTAAGTGGTACAATTCCTATAATCCTTTTGTAATTTTCATAGTCTGTGCATTTTTTACTGCATCTGGATCATATTTTAGAAACTATTATCTCAATTCTCTTAGCCTTTTACCATTTGGATTTGCAGTTACAGGTCAGCTTCCAACCTATATTTTATTTGACAATGCCTCGGAAGTGGCACGATTACCAGATATCATTGTTGACGCTCCTGCACCAACTATTACTAAGGTATTTCTTCCGACTTTATCCACTTTTTACGAGGTTTTTAAACATGGAGCTAGTTTACCATATTTCAAAAAAACGTAAAAAGCCCGCTTAACCCCTGCTTCTCTATATGGATTTTGGGATGCTTTAGGCCCCAAGATTTAGAACATTATGTTGCGCATATCTTCTTTTTGTGGATGTTTATTGTCCTCATTAATGGTTTAGTATAAATTACTTACCTTTTTCTTTGTTATGCATATACTTAAAGTATCTCCTATTTTGTAAATGTTTTTTATTGCCTTTTAAGCTTTTATTTTCGAAAAAACCTTCACACTTTTTGCCCGCTAAAACTCGCCGAAGTGTTAACAACTTGAGCCTTGTCTTACTGCTTAGCTCCCACTTTCGCTCTCCACAACAGTGCCATATTTTACTTTTTCTCTTAACATTTTCATTTTTGTTTCTTACCTGATAATGTTGTGTGTCACTGTTATCCTCTGAAGTGTCACATGTTGAGGTTACAACAGTAGTCATGTAGAGAATTTGGACTTCAACCTTAAGAAAAGCTTATAAATTGAATCAGGCAATCAGTTTAGGCAGTATATATTTTTCCTGTCTGAATGTTTTTTCTTGAACAAAAAGTGGTTCCGTCTTACCCCCTCCCTATAGAAAGTATTCCTAATATGCTAGTTGTTGCATGTCTTTAACTTGCGACCTCGTGCAACGATAATAAGTCTACCAACTGTCTTCAAATTTCTCACTCTTCTTCTCTGAGCGTTAGTCTAGCATGGGGATGAAGTCACCTTGCACTCTTTCAAGTGGCAGAAAATGAAAGGGGTGATATATCAAAAAGCTGCCGGAACCAGTAATCATAGTTATGAACTTATGATGATAAGGTAGTTGACAATTTTTCATATTATTTCCATTAGTGCAGAATATACAAATCAATGATTAGGATGGTTCATGGGCCTATAAATTTGCTTCTTCCCCGTAACACATTTGCTACAATGTCCTTAAACTTAAAAAAATATTTATACAGTTTGCCTTTTGAATATTTTAGAAACCTCTCTACATGTAAAAATAAAAAATAAAAAAGAAGAAGAAGAAGATACAGGCATGTTTTAAGCATTTAGTTTTTAATCTATAGGCCTAGTAGAGCTGTAAAGGAATCAGTTGGGAACAAAAGGTAACTACTTGATAACTACTGGGGATCTTGGTGTTCAATTTGCCTAATTATTCTCATCTCAGTCGAAGCTAAAGGGCAGGACAGATAGTTGTATGGCATGCACGAATTAAAAGATCAGTTTTTGTTTTTAAATATGATTATACACTGCCAATTGGTTATATACTTAATTGCAACTAACTGATCTGATTTTATTTCCGTTTCTCGTTGGGATCTGTGATATATTTAAGATGATATTGTATAAAGATCAAATCACTTAGTAATTTGTTTAAGCACAAGCTTAATGGAACAGAACTGCATGTTTCTAAAGTTGCGTCATTTCGCTTACTACATGTGAGTAGTTTATTCCCAGTTATGAATTTCTATTACATAAATGAGTTGGTAAAGGTTTAACCAGTTTTCTCTTTATGCATTTGCAGAATATTCTGATTCAACATTTTGAGCTTGATAGACGCCTTGTAGAATATATATCCAGGAGATAGATTCATCAGTTTTCAGCAAATATGTAAGTTGTAACAGATGCGTATATTTGCTGCCTGCTGATTTTTTTCCAGATTTCTGTAACATTTGTAATATCAGTTTTCAGCAGGTATGGCAATGTTGAACTAATATTATCGAGGTTTTAGCATATACGCCCCTCAAATGTTCAACATTTGCAAGCTTGCCTCTCAAATATTAATATTTGCAAAATTACCCCTTAAAACTAGCATATTAGTTCTTTCTACTACAATTTAAGAATGATGCTTTTAAAACAAGGCACTGCCAAAATTTCCAATAGTTTTGCAGTAATTTCATGTTTAAAGACTAAAATTGGGGTCTAAATGATAAAAAATAGCTAACAATTGTGGGTTATAGCTCATGAAACTGTTAATTTTAGCCTCTTAATTTTAGCCTTTGTGAAATTATGTTCCAGTGGGTCATAAATGATTAAAAATGGCAAAAAAAATTTTATGGGTTATAGCTCTTGAGATCGTGATACCGTAAAATTATTTGCGAATGGGTTGAAACGACTAAAAGTGGAAGAAAATTTTGGGTTGTAACTAGGGGTGCCAAACCGTATCCGTATCCGAGGAAATATCCGTAACCGTATCCGTTAGGATACGAATATGGTTACTCAAATCTATTACCGTTAGGATATGGTTGTGGATATGGTTTTGTAGTGAAATATCCGTATCCGTATCCGAAAAAATCCGAATACATATTAGTAATACTCTTACGATAGTGTTGATTCTTAGATTATGGATTTGTGGTTAATTTTGATGATCAAGATGTCTAATCTTAGCTTTTCAATCATAATGAACATATTAACGAACTCTTTTTGTATCACATGACTATATTTTTCTGAATACTATCTAGTTTTCTCATATCTTTTTGTATCCGCATGCATATCCGTTTATATATCCGCATCTATATCCGTAACCGTATCCGATTTTGGAGGATATGGATATGAATTTTTCTTACCGACGTATATCCGTATCTGTATCCGTATCCGAGATGGGTAAGCGGATATGGATATGGTAAGTGTCATATCCGAGCCGTATCCGCTCCGTTAACACCCCTAGTTGTAACTCATTTGAAATACGTGGGAGAATTGGGGAGCAATTTTGCAAATACCAAGATTTGGAGGGCAGTTTTGCAAATATTAAAGATTTTGAGGGGATATGCAAAGACCCCTATGATTTTCGAGCTGGAGAATATATATAGTTATCACCGTATTTTAATGTAACAGCTCCCTTTTGATGTTTTATTTCAGCCTACCAATTGCTTTAGTATCAAATCTTTATCTGATCCGTTTGGATCCCTACTAATGAGCCTGATGAGTTCCGAGTTCCGCCTATGAAACTAATACAAAGTATTGCATTTTTTGATGGATCGGGCTGCAATGTGGTCCAACAATTGTTACGCTGGGCCACGTGATCTATCTATAGTGGTTCCCGCCCATACAAATTCTCTGAGGCGGCACCTATCCGAGAGCAAGTTGCTTATAACTATTATGACTATTGCAAATCCCCAAACTGCCCTCGGTCCTCCCACCTCAACACTACCTCTACATTATATGAGAAAAAAGCGTGTGATTCATTTTCGTCGTCTTTTTTTTTTATCAAAATTGATGACACGCCAAAGGATCCTGCACTTCTCTGTTGTAGTGTAAAAGTAGTATAGGAAAATGACTTAAGGACCCAAAATATGGGACCAATGGAGGGGACACCTCACATGTCCCGTCCCTTGGTCCCATATTTTGGGTCCCCGTAGCAACACATGGGAGAAGAGCACAGTTATTATTATTATTCAATGAAAATGGGAACAAACACCCAACCTATAAAAAACCAACAACATATGTGAGTTTCACCGAAGAACGTGATTCTAAAACTAAAAGCGCTCATTACCCAAGGCGCAGCGCATTTGAGATCATTAAACAAACTGCCGTAGCCACAACCACTATCTCATTCTTAATCAGAATTCTCTGCTCAAATTGCTAATTAAATTCTTAATATAATCCCGTAGTGTCTAAACTTTATAAAGCCGAGCCTTCCGGCGAATATTTTATGCATCCGCATGCTTAAATTAAACACACTTCCACACACTTCAAAAGCGAGTTTTTGAGGCCATCCACACGTCACCTTTTGCTTTCCGCCGCTTCGTGGACCCCCCTAATTACTCTGTATTTCTCGTTAGTTGTAGTTTGCTTGAGGTTTTCATGACAAACAAATTAGCGTCTTAAGATTTTTGAGGTGAAGAAATGGAAGGAATTAGCATAGATTCGAGGGTTAGGCTCTCTTTGTGTCTCGCGTTGATCGTAATTAGTTGGAATCAACAGGGATTTTTGTTGGGCTGTCGGCCCACGCGATGCGGCAGCTTGGGTGACAAGACATTGTATCATTTGTATGTATGCTCCTCTTTCTCAACTCTGAAATTATAAAAATAACAAGATCTTAGCTAAAGTTTTTTCAAAAGAAATCTAGCTAAGTGTTTTCTGCAGGGACCATCATTAACAAGATGGTCCCTCCAATTTTAGCTCTTAGCTCTTACAAAAATTGGTAATGATGCTTTGGTGATACGCTGAGTTGCACTTCACGTGCAGATAGGATGAATTCAAAAAAAAAAATAATAATAATAATAATTTGTTTTAATTTGTTTTCTTATCCGATCAGAATTTAAATCTATAGCTTCAAACTGTGTTAGTTTAGAGAACAAGTCTTTTGTTAGACATGCATTGAAATCATAATATTTCCATCGAAGTCCACTATTTTTTACAAAATTTCTCTTTTCATTGAGTGAAAGGGGTTCTTTTTTATTTTTTAATTTATTATTATTATTATTATTGTTATTATTATTATTATTATTATTATTATTATTATTATTTGGTATACAGTATAAAGATTTATGTGTTTAACATGAATGTATATATTGTTAGTCACCAAAATGTCATGGTGACGTAGTCATTTTCCTTCAAAGTTTTGATCTGTTAAAGCCATCAGCGGTCGTTTTCGTCTATGATAAGTTTTGTCGTGTCACACGCTAGGTGCATGAAGAAGATGTTAATATTTGTTTCTAAAAACAAGATAGTCCTAGGATTAAATATTTGAGCATTCTTTTATAAGTTTAAAAGTATTTAATGATTATTGGGCTTTGATAAATAGATCAAAATACAAGCTTCTAAACCCCCGTACGGGTAGCGAAATAATGCGCGATTTTGACGTGATTATTAGACGCACTTTGCAATATTATTATTTTTAATATATATCTATATATTGAATATATTATTTTTAAAGTTATTTTGAATTTTAGAAAATATGAATAGACAAGCAGGTGTTGAAAAGTGTCTGTTTGTTCCAAGAGGTGTTTTAAAAAGTTATGACTGTTGGAAGCACATTTTCAAACCAATAAATAGTTTATAATTTTAGATATCTTAACTTCACTTCTTTTTCAAAACTTTTCTGTCAAAAATATCTGCAATACTACAAACTTGTGTCACAACGAATTAGTGAAAAATTTTAAATTTCCTTGCTAGAATTTTTATTTTCTGCTGTATCATGGGAAGAAAATTTACATTAACCCGAAGCAACTTTGAATATTAGTATTTTTTAAGGAAAGTATTTCACGCCTCAGAATTTATCTCCTTCATAATTTTTCTAACAATCTTAAAGAAATATTTCTGCTACAATGGAGTCGGAATCAATCAAGGTGATGAATCAAGACATGGTCAAATTAGACCGATTTGACGGGAACTATTTCTCTTACTAGCAAGACAAGATGATGTTCCTTCTTACAACATTGAAGATCTCCTATGTCCTCAATCCCAACTTGCAGCTTATAGAAGATCTGAAACCAAGTGCAGAAGGGAACCAACCTACTGAAGAGGAAATAGAAGAAATAAAAAAGCAAAAGGCGAAACGGGAGGAAGATGAAGTGTTGTGTCGTGGTCACATTCTAAACACACTTTCGGATCGGCTATATGATCTTTTAACGAGGATAAAGTCAGCAAGGGAAATCTAGAGCGCACTAGAATTTAAATACAAATCCGAGGTGGAAGGTACAAACAAGTATTTAATTGCAAAATATTTAGAGTATAAACTGGTTGATGACAAGTCTGTCCTAGAGAAAGTTCATGAATTGGAGGTTCTGGTTAATAAGATTCATGTTCTCAAAATAGTCCTTCCAGAGTCTTTTCAAGTTGCTACAATTATTACAAAACTACCCTCAACTCGGAAAGATTACTTGAAGAAACTAATGCATAAAACTGAGGACATCTCTTCGGAACAACTTCAGAAGAATTTTCGAATTGAAGAGGAGTCACACTTACGTGATTCGGAAAATTCTGGCCAAAGTGATACTAAGGTTTACATAGTGGAAAATAATGAATCTTCAGTAAAAATAGGAACCTTCAAGTAAAGAAAAGTGGACAACACTTTAAAAGGAAGAATTTTTAGAATAAAAAGGGGTCCTGTTTTATTTGCGGTAAGCGTGGACATTTTTGCTAAAGAATGTCATCATAGATAAAATAATAATGCAAAATCAAAGGCTTTTGCAAATATGATAGAAGAGAATATGATCGCCATGATTTTTAAAATCAATATGACTTGTGTTAAGTCTGGATGGTGGCTTGATTCTAGTGCAACAATCCACGTTTGCAAGGACAAATTCATGTTCAAAGGATTTGAAGAAAATTCAGAAATTACAGAAGTGTAAATGGTGAACAATGCTTGTGCAAAGGTTGCTGTGAAGGGGACTGTTGATATATATTTTACTTCTGGAAAGAAATTGACTCTTATAAATATCCTGTATGTACCCAAAATAGAAAGAACTTAGTTTTTGTTGATCTTCGTGTAAGAAAGGGTTTCGGGTTTCTTTTCAGTCAAACAATGTAATCTTGTCTAAGAACGAGATGTTTGTGGGAAAGGGGTACTCTTGTAATGGAATGTATCAACTTAGTATTAATAATAAAGTTATGTTTGTTGTTTATGTTGTTGAGTCTTCTTATTTATGGCATGATCGCTTAGCAGATTTAAACTTTCGCTATTTGAAAAATATGAGAAAGTTAGACTTTATTAACTTTAATGGTAAATTTGATAAATGTGAATTATGTGCTAAGTCTAAATTAACAAAGAAATCTTTTTCAAGTGTTTCTCGCAAAGATTCTAAAGTTTTAGATTTAATACATTCTAATATATGTGAATTAAATGGTATGTTAACTACAGGAGGAAAAAGATACTTTATCATTTTTGTTGATGATTGCAGTAGATATATGTATGTTTATCTTTTAAGAACAAACGATGAAGCTTTTGACATGTTTAAAAAATGCAAAACAGAAGTTGAAAATCAACTTAAAAAGAAAATTAAAGTGTTACATTTCTGATAGAGGTGGTGAATATTTTTTAGATAATTTTAATACTTTTTGTGAAGAACATGTCATTATTCATCAGTGCACAACACTTTATACTCCCCAACATAATGGTTTAGTCGAAAGAAAAAAATATAACTTTACACGAAATGATAAATTGTATGCTTAATAATGCTAAGTAACCTTTAAATTTATGGGAGGAAGCACTATACACAGCATGTTATATACATAATAGGATTTCCTCTAAAAAGTCAAATATAAGCCCTTATGAGTTATGGAAAGGTAGAAAAATTTGTTCTGTCATATTTTAAAGTGTGGGGGTGTTTGGCTTATTATAGAACTCCTGATCCTAGAAGAACAAAACTTGGACCTAGAGCCTTTAAAAGTGTCTTTGTCGGATATGCTGAAAATAGTAAATCATATAGGCTACTTGATTTATCTTCTAATACTATTGTTGAATCTAGAGATGTTGAATTCTTTGAAAATAAATTTTCTACAGATTCTGAAAATGTTGAAAATATTCATATTCTGCTTAACTCTAATAATATTCCTAGTTCTGATTTTCATGCTATGGAAACTAATACATCTAAAGAAATATCAGAGCTAAGAAGAAGTACTAGAGCAAGAAAAGAGAAATATTTACCTTAGGATTTTATTTCTCCTGAACAAATTATTTTTCTTGTTAAAGGTGATAGGAATAACAATGTTTTAAATAAATATCCTATAAGATAGGAATAATAATGTTTTAAATAAACATCCTAAAACCTTCATAGAAGCAATGTCATCTAGAGAAGCCTCATTTTGGAAAGAAGCTGTCAATGATGAAATGGATTCTATAATGGGTAATAGTACTTAGATTTAAGTAGATTTACCTCAAGGATCAAATCCAATAGGATGTAAACGGTTTTTTAGAAGAAAATACCATTCTAATGGTTATGTTCAAGCTTTTAAGGCTAGATTAGTAGCCAAAGGGTTTAGGAAAAAAAAAGAAGGCATAGATTATTTTGATACATATGCACCTGTCGCACGTAAAACATCTATTATAATTCTTGTTACTTTGGAATCTATACATAAATTATTTGTGCATCAAATGGATGTCAAGACTATATTTTTAAATGGAGATTTAAATGAGGAGGTTTACATGGAACAACCGGAAGGTTTCATTCTTCCAGGAAATTTTTTTAAATGGAGATTTAAATGAGGAGGTTTACATGGAACAACCGGAAGGTTTCATTCTTCCAGGAAATAAAAGAAAAGTATGTAAACTAATTAAATCTTTACATGGAACAACCGGAAGGTTTCATTCTTCCAGGAAATAAAAGAAAAGTATGTAAACTAATTAAATCTATTTATGGTCTTAAACAAGCAACAAAATAATTGCATGAAAAGTTTGATTCTGTTATTCTGTCTTATGGTTTCAAACATAATAGTGCTGATAAGTATATTTATTCTAAATTCACTAATAAATATGGTGTGCTTGTTTGCTTGTATGCCGATGACATGTTAATATTTGGCACTAACATGATTGGCATAAATGAGACAAAAGAGTATCTATCTTCTATGTTTAAAATAAAAGATTTAGAGAAGTGGATAATATTTTAAGGATTAAAGTTATAAAATATAGTGGGAGTTTCTCTTTAAGCCAATCACATTATATTGACTAAATTTAATCATCTTGGTTTTAAAGAAGTTAACCCTCCTTTTGATCATATTGTCAAATTGACTGCCAATTCTAGTAGAGCTGTAGCACAACTTGAGTATGCTAGTGCAATTGGTTCTTTAACGTATACTATGCATTGTACTAGACCTGATATTGCATTTGTTGTATGCAAATCGAGTAGATACACTAGTAATCCAATTGTAGAACATTGAAAAATCATTGCTAGGATTTTTGGATATTTAAAGAAGACCAAAAATCTTTGTTTGTTATATAATGATTATACGGCTATATTAGAGGGATACACCGATGCAAGTTGGATGACTAGTGTTGGAGACAACCAATCCACTTCTGGAATGGTTTTTACACTTCATGGAGGAGCAAGTTCTTGGGAGAGCAAGAAACAAACATATATCTCACACTGCACCATAAAATATGAATTCATGTCTTTTGTAGCAACTGGTAAAGAGGCAGAATAGATTAAAAATTTATTGCTAGATATTAAGTTATGGCCTAGTCCAATGCTTCCTATTTCTATCCATTGTTTATTACTAGATATTAAGTTATGACATAGTGTCACGCTCCGCTTTCCAAAATACCCGGGAATCGGAACGTGAACCAGCCCGCGACGCATTAGATTGAGAAGAAATATACCATATCATTTTTTTTTCATTTTCTTTTCTTCTCAATCCAATACGCTAAGCGTCTGAAAATAAATACAATGCGAAGTCACAGGTCCCCGATCACAATCAGCAAGAATATATATAATAGACAAACTCAGAATAAAAATATCATATCACAAATGGGATAACATCCGAGACATAATATTCGGGTCAATATGCCCTTATACAAATCTATCTGAATAAAATAATAAAGAATATAAAAATACACTGATCAAAAGGAAATGAAGGTGCTACAAACTAAAAGGAATGACTAAGCTTCGGTTTCTTCTTCTGCTCCATCCACAAGGCACTCCTGCTGAGAATCCTCCGGCTCCTGATGATCTCCCAGCTGAACCTGTTCTTCCTCTAAGTCTGACGTATACCAGAGAAAACAGGTGTACGTCAGCGTGTATAGCACACGGCAAGACCCGACCCCATAAGGAAAATAGAACAAACGGAAATCCAATGCGAAAAACGATACGATAACAGAAACAACAAAAGAACGTACAACTGAAATCCACAAATCAACATGAAAAACTACTAAATCATGATAATATAAAGCATCCAAAATCGATCAGGTAATGAGATCATGTAGCTAGCAATCAGTCTAATCATCCAAGTCACAAGGTTATACAACTAGATGGAATTAATACTTAAAAATCTACAAATCGAGACGTAGTACGTCGAGCGAAATAATCCAAACAAGGAAACTCTCATGTATATACCATATGTCTCGAATTGTAAATAATTAAATATTAATCCCGATCTATGTATGAAAAGAAACACAACTAGCCTATATCTCACAAGAACCCATAAATCATTCATGTAACAAAGTCATGTAACTAGTCATCCTATAACAGGTCACTGGTCTACCTCTCACATGAAGTCAAAGTTCACATTATCGGATATCTGGTTAACAACCACGTCTCACTAGTACCTCAGACCCGCCCCAGTGCGAAACGATTTACTGGTGCGTGCCTGAAAATAATCAATAATCATAATATCACCGCTCCTCAGACCCACCCCAGTGCGAAACGATTCACTGGTGCGAGCCTGGAAATAAACAATAAACACATCCGATCACTGCTCCTCAGACCCACCCCAGTGCGAAGCGATTCACTGGTGCGAGCTTGGAAATAAACAATAAACACATCCGATCACTACTCCTCAGACCCACCCCAGTGCGAAACGATTCACTGGTGCGAGCCTGGAAATAAACAATAAACATATCTGATCACTGCTCCTCAGACCCACCCCAGTGCGAAACGATTCACTGATGCGAGACTGGAAATAAATAACAACATATCCGATAACATGAACCCAGACCTACCCATCCTAAGTCCAAGTCAACAACTCATATCTCACGGGTCACTATGGTCAAGCAATACTCGCGATTCTAACTCATATCTCACGGGTCACTATGGTCAAGCAATACTCGCGATTCTCAACTATAACAAGGTATAAATGCAATGAATACTATGTACTATGGTCAAGCAATACTCGCGATTCTCAACTATAACAAGGTATAAATGCAATGAATACTATGTAACAGTATCATGAATCATGAACAGGAAACGTGAACAACTACTAATTACAATGCAAGATGGAACTACAACTATCAAATCATTTCACATGAATGTCGCAATTTCCAATCGTCATGATCGTAAATTGGTTAATTCCAAAAAATAATCTTTTCCAAAATAGATTACTTTAAAAATAATCCTTTTTCCAAAAATTTCCATTAAAATTATTTAACATTCAAAACTACCCCATTTTCCAAAATAAATTCTTCTAACTTATTTATTATTATAATAATTCAAATTAAACTATTTTTCCAAAATAAACTCTTTTTAAAAATTATTTCTCATAATGATAATTCTAATTAATCTAGAAAAACATTAATTTATCATTTGAAATTATTTAATATCGTCGTCAACAGTCCCACACAGATAATAAAAATTATAAATTAACATAAATAGATAATTTACCAATTCATTAACAAGCCCAAGCAGATATTAACAATTCATAATCTAATCTATGCAACTAATTAACGACAGATATAAATAGGAAATGACGAGTCAAGAGGAGCGGGATCTTGCCTCGGTGCGTCGAACAAGTCAACGTCGGTGGAGCGAGTCGGATCGGATGCGATGGAGCGCGGCGGTGAGGGAGCTGCTAGAGGCGGTGCAGGTCGTAGGCAAGATAGATGGTGGGTCTGGGCGGGATCTGGGCACAGTCACAAGGTGGTGGCCTGCTGCTACAGTGTTCCGAGCTTGCAAGGGAGCAGGCAGCCCCGAGGACAGCGGTCGAGGAGCGGTGGTAGGTCATCCCCCCCCCGGGCGAGGAGACGCATCGCACGACGAGGAGGATAGGCGCGAGCTGGGTACGGCGGGTGGCGGCAACCTGGTGCGGGCTGGGGCACAGCGAGCAGGGGGTTCGACGGGCACGTTGCTGACCAGCTGTAGGAGGCGGTTCGGGGGCTGACGGCGTGATCTGGCTGGAGGGAAGGTTGGAGGCTTGAAGGGGACTAGGCGTGGGTAGGTCTGGTGGTTGTCGACGCTGGAGGTCGGCGCGGGTGGGTGTACGTGTTCACGAGTGTGGGAGGGTGTAGATCTCGTGCGTGGATAGGGCGGAGGTTTGGTTGCGGTGTCGAGGTCGGCTGCGCGCGGTTGCGGTGTCCGGACGGCGACGGCGAAGCCGAGGCTGGGGTTTTCGCTGAGAGCGCCTGCTGGATGCGATGGCGATCGGAGGACCGAGGGGAGAGGAGAGAGGGAGTTAGGTGTTGAGGAGAGAGAAAAACAAGAGGGAGAGGCGGCGGGGAGAAGAGATGAACAGTAGAAAAAGAGAGGAGAAAACATTTAAATATATAGTGTAGGGTTAGGGTTTAAAACAAAATAAATTAAAATAAAATAATTACGGGTATTTAAAAATTAATCTAATTACAGAATAATTATCTACAATTAAAAACGTACATGTTGTGCTATTACAACAATTGATGCGAAATAGTCAAAATATACTCATATTGTACAATTAAACGAGAATAATTAATAATAAAAATATATTTACTTATTTTTAAAATCAAATAATTATGGGATAATTATATATATAGTAAAATGTACTAGTTATACTAATACAATCGATAATATGCAATAGTAGAAATAATACAATAAATTATATCAATAATACATAATTAATAATACAACATATTATATAAAATAATAATAATAATAATACAACATTATTATTCAAAATGATACGTAATAGTATCGACAACACAACAGATTAATTCCAGAAATTTTTACCACACGAAATTAATTTATAAATATTAAAATCAGTTAAATAAATATAAATTTTAGACTTTAAATCATAGAAAATTGTAGAAATTCAAGAAAAATATAAATACTCTTTTAAAAATCATAATTAAATATTTTAAAATACTAGAAAATTATTTTAACTAATATCAAAAATTCATGGTCCTTACACATAGTCCAATGCCTCCTATTTATATCCATTGTGATAGTTAAGCCACTTTGTCAAGGGTTTATAATTGTACATATAATGGTAAGTCTAGACGCATAAGTCTAAGACATGAATATGTGAGACACTTGATACAAGATAGTGCCATAACAATTGTCTATGTTAAGAAAAATAAAAACTTGGCTGATCCATTTACAAAACCTCTAGCAAGAGAGGTAGTAAAGATGATATTAAGTGAAAAGGACATGAAACCTTATATTTAAGATCACCAGAAATGGTAACCCGACCATTTGCTAGAATTGAATTGGTTAAAAGGTTTAAATGGGTAATAACAAGTTTCTAAAAGTGATTGATTGATATTGACACATTAAGCCCTAAAAGATAATATCAATATCATCCATTACGGAATAAGAGGATGAGTTATGCTCTTAATAAAAGTCTAATATATTATTATTGTGTGTTTAAGGTAATGGAGAACACATTGTAGACGTTTCACCTATATGAACTTAGAAGTGATGTCACTTCTTAAAAGAGCTAAAGGTTTGCTCTTTAAAGAGTTCATGAATCCGAAATAAGCATAATGTCATAACAGTGCTAAAATATTAATTCTCATTGAAACAAGAGATTAGTATATGTACAACATTCTCCGGTTCTATCATAAAGAGTAATTAGTTTAATGTTAAGGCAACTAACGCCTTTGATAGAACTCAGAGCTGTTTGTACTAAGTAAAGATTTAAATCGAAAGATGCATCTACTTATGTATACTTATCTCATTTTGTACGTATTGCAGATTATTTTTAAATAAAATAATATTTTTTAAAAAAAATTTGTTTTTCCAAACAAAGTGGGGGATCGTTAGTATTTGTTTGTAAAAACAAGATAGTCTCACATTGGATATTTGAGCATTCTTTTAGAAGTTTAAAAGCATTTCATGATTATTGGGTTTTGATAAATGGATCAAAGTACAAGTTTATAAACCCGCGTGTGGGTAGCGTGAATAATGCGGGATTTTAACACGATTATTAGACGCACATAGCACTTTGCACGTTTGCCTCTGTCGCATAAATATTCTAACTTTTTAATATATTTTTTTGAATATATTATTTTTTTATGTTATTTTGAAATTTAGAAAATATGAATAGACAAGCCTATGTTGAAAAGTGTCTATTTGTTCCAAAGGGTGTTT
Source organism: Asparagus officinalis (assembly GCF_001876935.1). Taxonomy (NCBI): domain Eukaryota; kingdom Viridiplantae; phylum Streptophyta; class Magnoliopsida; order Asparagales; family Asparagaceae; genus Asparagus; species Asparagus officinalis. The sequence goes on along the minus strand of NC_033794.1, from coordinate 73,914,271 downwards.
TGAAAAATTATGACTATTAGAAGCACATTTTCAAACCTATAAATAGTTTATAATTTCAGATATATTAACTTTACTTTTTTTAAACTTTTCTTTCAAAAACATCTGCAATACTACAAACTTGTTTCACAACGAATTAGTGGAAAATTCTGGATTTGCTTGCTGGAATTTTTATTTTTTGTTATATCCTGGGGAAAATTATATCCTGGGAAAAATTTTATATTAACCCGAAGCAACTTTGAATATCAAGTGGGGCAAATATTTCTTTAAGGAAAGTATTTCACGCCTCAGAATTTCTATCTCCTTTATAATTTATCTAACAATCTTAAATAAATATTTCTGCTACAATGGAGTCGAAATCAATCAAGATGATGAATCAAGACATGGTCAAATTAGATCGATTCGACGGGAACAATTTCTCTCGCTAGCAAGACAAGATGATGTTTCTTCTTACAGCATTGAAGATCTCCAACATCCTCAATCTCAACTTGTAGCCTATAGAAGATCTAAAACCAAGTGTAGAAGAGAACTAACCTACTATAGAGGAAATAGAATAAATCAAAAAGCTAAAGGCAAAATGGGAGGAAGATGAAGTGTTGTGTTGTGGTCACATTCTGAACGCACTTTCGGATCGACTATATGATCTTTTCATGAGGATAAAGTCAGCAAGGAAAATCTGGAACGCACTAGAATTTAAATACAAAGCTGGGGAAGAAGGTACAAACAAGTATTTAATTGCAAAATATCTAGAATATAAAATGGTTGATGACAAGTCTGTCCTAGAGAAAGTTCATGAATCGGAGGTTTTGATTAATAAGATTCATATTCTCAAAATAGTTCTTCTAGAGTCTTGTCAAGTTGCTGCAATTATTGCAAGCTACACTCAACTCGAAAAGATTACTCGAAGAAACTAATGCATAAAACTGAGGACATCTCTTCGGAACAATTTCAGAAGAATTTTTGAATTGAAGAGGAGTCACGCTTACGTGATTCCAAAAATTCTATCCAAAGTGATTCTAAGGTCCACATAGTGGAAAAGAATGAATCTTCAGTAAAAAATGGGAACATTCAAGCAAATAAAAGTGGACAACACTTTAAAAGAAATAATTTTTAGAATATAAAGGGGCCTTGTTTTATTTACGGTAAGCCTGGACATTTTGCTAAAGAATGTCGTCACAGAAAAAATAATAATGCAAAATCAAAGGCTTCTGCAAATATGATAGAAGAGAATATGGTCGCCATGATTTTTGAAATCAATATGACTTCTGTTAAGTTTGGATGGTGTCTTTATTTTGGTGCAACAATCCATGTTTACAAGGACAAATCCATGTACAAAGGATTTGAAGAAAATTCATAAATTACATAAGTGCAAATGAGGAACAATGCTTGTGCAAAGGTTGCTGAAAAGGGGACTGTTGATATATATTTTATTTCTGGAAAGAAATTAACTCTTATAAATATTCTGTATGTACCCGAAATTAGAAAGAACTTAGTTTCTTTTGATCTTCTTTGTAAGAAAGGATTTCAGTTTGCTTTTAAGTCAAATAATGTAATCTTGTCTAAGAGCGGGATGTTTGTGGGAAAGCGCTACTCTAGTGATGATGGAATGTATCAACTCAGTATTAATAATAAAGTTATGTCTTCTTATTTATGGCATGATCACTTAGCACATTTAAACTTTCACTATTTGAAAAATATGAGAAAGTTAGACTTCATTAACTTTAATGGTGAATTTGATAAATTGAAATATGTGCTAAGTCTAAATTAACAAAGAAATTTTTTCCAAGTGTTTCTCGCAAAGATTCTAAAGTTTTAGATTTAATATATTCTGATATATGTGAATTAAATGGTATGTTAACTAGAGGAGGAAAAATATATTTTATCACTTTTGTTGATGATTGCAGTAGATATATGTATGTTTATCTTTTAAAAATAAAAGATAAAGCTTTTGACATGTTTAAAAAATACAAAACAGAAGTTTAAAATCAACTTGAAAAGAAAATTAAAGTGTTACGTTTTGATAGAGGTGGTGAATATTTTTTAGATAATTTTAATACTTTTTGTGAAGAACATGACATTATTCATTAGTGCACAATACATTATACTCTCCAACAGAATGGTTTAGCCGAAAAATAGAACTTTACATGAAATGATAAATTGTATGCTTAATAATGCTAAGTTACCTTTAAATTTATTGGGGGAAGCACTATATACAACATGTTATATACATAATAGGATTCCCTCTAACAAGTCAAATATAAGCCTTTATGAGTTATGGAAAGGTAAAAAAATCTAATCTGTCATATTTTAAAGTGTGTGAGTGTTTGGCTTATTATAGAGTTCATGATCCTAAAAGAATAAAACTTGGACCAAGACCCTTTAAAAGTGTCTTTGCCGGATATGCTGAAAATAGTAAAGCATATAGGCTACTTGATTTATCTTCTAATACTATTGTTGAATCTAGAGATGTTGAATTCTTTGAAAATAAATTTTCTGCAGATTCTAAAAATATTGAAAATGTTCATATTCTGTTTAACTCTAATAATATTCCTAGTTCTGATTTTTATGCTAAAGAAACTAATACATCTAAAGAAATATCAGAGCCAAAAGTACTAGAGCAAGAAAAGAGAAATCTTTACCTTCAGATTTTATTTCTCTTGAATAAATTATTTTTCTTGTTGAAGGTGCTAGGAATAATAATGTTTTAAATAAACATCCTATAGGTTTTATGTGACGCCTCTGGTTTCAACAAGGCTGTAGTCCAAGGTAAAACTAAGAATATCAAACCTGTCATGCACTACACTGTGCAATAACACGTTTTACCATCACAATTATTATCTATCTAGTGGAAACAAAAACAAGTGTTGGTACAAAACAGGCAAGAGAGAATATACAAAAGAAATACTAAACAAATAGATATTCTGAAGAAAAATCATCACCACTGATAAAATGGATAAATCTCTGAAAAGAAATCATCTGAACTGATACAATTGTTTCACAATAAGAATTCAAATGAAATGACATTAAGGCAATCTGCCTTTACAAAACTATAAATAACATCTCAATGTTCATAAACAAAATAATCGTGGAGCCCTAACAATAAACTGCTGATAAAATATCTATAAATAATAACTAGAGCAAATCCATTAAGCTACGGCTCTCCGTGTATCTGACTCGTTACCTAAAAGTGGGGGAAACAACAAGCGTCAAAGCGCTATAGCGAGTAACGTTTTAACCAACCCTAATAGGAAGGGCTAGTTGGATAGAAAAATAACTAATAATACATATAGATAGTCAAAACATCTGATCTGAAATAAGGGCTAGTTGGATAGAAAAATAACTAATAATACATATAGATAGTCAAAACATCTGATCTGAAATAAAATGGAAGTTTGATATTTAGGAATTTACAACATATAGATAGTCAAAACATCTGATCTGAAATAAAATGGAAGTTTGATATTTAGGAATTTACAACATGTCCGTGGATATCTCAACCATCAATAAGCTCATATTGTAAATAGCTAACTATCAAATCCAACTACTACATGGAGCAATACCTCCATCCCAAACTATATTAAAAATGTCCTGTCAGATATCAGAATACTTGTTCAACTCATGAACTTCATCTACTATATGTTAGATAAGGCAAAATCCACTGAATGTCCAACACATGGACTGCATGTAACAAATGTCCAACACATGGACTGAAATAGGAAATATATATATATATATATATACACGCTATTCACTCTCATGTCTCGGTGAATAAAACAAGTCTCCTGTCTGTAGTCAACCCATGTACAGAATTCTCAGTGTTTAATGTAGAAACCCGTAATTTTTATATGAATATATGTGAATTATTAGTAAATAAATAATTCTATTATGATAAATAGCTTGAGGTCATTGATGTTCATGATAACAAGTTATTTGAGATGATATGAGAGTATGAGTGTAGAGTTTTGTGCGATGGTTTTTGCAAATAAGCAAAACATGCACAAAAAAACTAAAATTTTCCAGATCAGTCGACATATCAGTCGACTGACTGTATCGGTCGACACATCAGTCGACTAATACGCTGATTTCCAGTTTTTCAGGTTTTGGGTCTGTTTTGATTTGGTTCGGGTTTGGGTCGGGTTTAACTATTTGTATATATCCCCTCTCACCCGAAATCACCCCTCTCATCTTCAGACCTGAGAAAAACCCTAGCCCCCTCTCCCCTATCTAAAACCCTAGTTTTGTTCTTGGTGATTTGGGGAAGAACTTGGAGGATTTTCGTCGAGATCTGAACGTTGCAGCGAAGGGGAACCATTCTCTCTCAGATCCAGGAGTTTCTCATCACCCCAGAGGCGAGTAACATCTCGTCCAACCTTGCCCTATTTTTCTAAACGTTTTCAAAGAGTTTTTATGAGTTTTGATGAGCCAAAAATATAATTTTTGTACAAAGAATTGACTTTTATAGCATATAGTGGGAAGATATGTGATTTCAGAATGCTCAAAACCCACCAACGTTTATTTGAATCGAAGATCTAGATCTGAAATGTTTTTACAAGAGATTTAACGTGAGCTTTGTTTTAAAATGTTTTAAAACATAAATACACATGTTTAGGGTTTTGTTTATGTATTCGCACATGAAATTTTCGTTTCAGTTTAGTTCATACATGTTAATATCAGTATTTTCATGCTTGGGATTGATGGGGATGAGTTTAGATCAAAGTTTGGGTAAATAACAACCTGTGCAGAGTTTCTGTAGTCTATCGGTCGACTGATCAGTCGACCGACGGGCAAATTTCCAGTCATCAGTCGACTGATCAGTCGACTGACGGGCTGATTGTGTTTTCTCAGTTTCTCAGTCGACTGGTCAGTCGACTGGTGAGCTGAGGCTATGTTGTCTGAGCCTGATCGGTCGACATATGAGTCGACTGACGTCATCAGTCGACACATCAGTCGACTGATGAGATGTTTTACAGATTCTTGATCTGTTTGAGTTGTTTTTCGGGGTCGCCTCGATAACCTGACCCTAGTTTACCATGTTAATGATTTATCTGTACATGTGGGATGACTTTTGACTCAAGTTTAGACATGTACACCGAGGTGCGGGTGAGTTTAGATTATGTATATCTGTCCACATATACTTTTCACAGTTACACAGTCCTCGTGTTGGACTATAATCCATAGAAGTCCTTGTGTTGGACTATAATCCATTTCAGTCCTCGTGTTGGACATTTGTCACTTATTCCATGTGTTTGGGAATCACAGTATCTAGTTCTTGTATCGGACATATTTCTTAACCCTGTATATGACTTTCTCACAGAAGTATATGACATGACACTTATGTAGATTATAACATGGCATACATGTAAGTAATAACTCGGTGCTCATGTAAGCTATGACATGGCACTATATTTATGCTCTGAGATTAGTTGTATTTCTTTTATTATTGTTTCCTATACTGAACCTCGGGTTTGGTGTTTAGGGATTTACAATTTGAGATACAAGGTATATACATGAGGGTTTCCTTGTTTGGATTATTTCGCTCGACGTACCTTATCTCGTGTTTAAATTCTAAATACTAAAGTCCTCTTTAGTAAGATCAATGATTTTAGATCTCATTATGCCTATTAAACTGTATTTTCTTATACAATGAGCCCTTTCCCTTGATGGTTGTTGTGATGTGTGCTCGCTAGCGTTTTGAACGCTCAGTTGTCCCTCCCCCTTTCAGGTAACGAGCCAGAGAGCCCGGAGAGCCGCCAGATTGTAATAGGCGACAATTTTTTTAGCTTCAGCTTTTTACTTAGATATATTTTCTCGAGTTCCACATTAGACGTTTTGGTTTAGGTTATTCGAGAGTCTTATTCTAGGAAGTTGTAAAAGGCGGTTATGCCTTATTCTGCTTGTCAGACATTTTATTAGAGACTGTTCTGAGTATCCAGTTATCTATTCAGACATGACATGTATTTCCTGGCAATGTTGGATGATGTAGATATTAATGTAATCAACTATCATTCGAATCAATTACTTCTTGCACTATTTTCTTACTTGCTTTTGTACCTAACCCTATTTGTTGACTCTACTAGATAGAGTTAATTGTGATGGTGAAAAACATGTTATTGCACTGCTGATGTGCCATGGAGGTTTGACATTCTTGCTTTTACCATTGGACTCGCAGCCTTGTCGTGAACCAAGGGGTCAGCATTTAATAACCCCAATAACCGAGAAAGTTGCCAGCCACACACATAGTGCACATTAGAACAGTGCAGACAATATGACTAGCCGATCCGACCACCGCGTCTAGCGCACGGGTCGACCGCCAAGCAAAAAAGCAGAAACTCGACTTACTTCTGGCTCACCCACGATCGACGCCGTGCCCACGTCACACGACCATGATCGACGATCGCACCGCCGCCACCCTAGCACGGCCGACCTACGATCAATAGAGAACTCATAAATGACCTGTGCACGATACGCAGTCGACCGCCGCGCTAACCGCAGTCGACCGCGAAGCAAAATAACCCTATATTCATGTTCTGTTCTACATGATTTTGATCTCGAACTTTGTGTGTGATGTTTATACATACTAGCAACCCTATACATGTGATTTAGCATATCTGGAACATGATATAAGCAGTCTAATCACTATAGACAAGATGAAACAGTTAAAAACATGTATATTTATGTCGAAACTATCAAAAACAATTACTTTTCTTTCAAAACTTTTGTTAGACTAACCACCAGGTCTAGATCTGCACTTAAGAAAAACGTGAGTGATCTTTATTAACTGAAAACATGTTCTTTTACTACATACAATATAAAGATCAATTTTTTATACTCAAACTAGCATGTTAGGCTCATAAAAACACTTGAAATCATTATTTAAAAACATTTAAAAACCGAGTGAGGGATTGGGCGAGATGAAACTCGCCTGAGGGGTGATGAACTACTGTGGTAAGGTCGTGAGAAGGTTCTTCTTTGTTGAACGCTGCTGATCTCGCTTGAACTCCTCGAAATCCTCCACAATCGCCGTGAGAAGGTTCTTCTTTGTTGAACGCTGCTGATCTCGCTTGAACTCCTCGAAATCCTCCACAATCGCCCAAAGAACTAGCTAGGGTTTCCAAGAGGGTAGGGGGAGGCTGCTAGAATTTACTCTGACAAAAAGGAGGCTTCCATGAATAAAATAATATATATATATATGAGACCTCAAACCTGACCCGAAACCCAAAACAAAACGGGCTGAGAAAACAAGTCTGACCGCTGTGCGGTCAACCGCCGCGCCCATCGTGGTCGACCGCACAACAATATCCTGCTGCGCCTGAGCCTAGCCACTGTGCGGTCGACCGTCGTGCCCAGCGCGGTCGACCGCGCAGCAATATTCTTACCACTTGATTTCTCTCGCATAAATACACTAGTTTGATTCCCAAACACTTGTTATCATACTCCTCTATGATATAGACATACATTTCACAATAGAAACTCATTTATTAAATTCTACGGGGCTTTACATTCTTCCCCCATTAAAAAAGTTTCGTCCTCGAAATTCTAAAATCGCATCTCAAACATTAATAATATGAGGAAATCACAACATGTCACAACATAACTATCAGATATGAACATAGCGATATTTACAGATTGTTGATCTGTTTGAGTTGCTTTTCGGGGTCGCCTCGATAACCTGACCCTAGTTTACCATGTTAATGATTTATCTGTACATGTGGGATGACTTTTGACTCAAGTTTAGACATGTACACCGAGGTGCAGGTGAGTTTAGATTATGTATATCTGTCCGCATATACTTTTCACAGTTACACGGTCCTCGTGTTGGACTATAATCCATAGAAGTCCTCGTGTTGGACTATAATCCATTTCAGTCCTCGTATTGGACATTTGCCACTTATTCCATGTGTTTGGGAATCACAGTATCTAGTTCTTGTATCGGACATATTTCTTAACCATGTATATGACTTTCTCACAGGAGTATATGACATGACACTTATGTAGATTATAACATGGCATACATGTAAGTAATAACCTGGTGCTCATGTAAGCTATGACATGGCACTATATTTATGCTCTGAGATTAGTTGTATTTCTTTTATTATTGTTTCCTATACTAGAACTTCGGGTTTAGTGTTTAGGGATTTACAATTTGAGATACAAGGTATATACATGAGGGTTTCCTTGTTTGGATTATTTCGCTCGACGTACCTATGCTCGTGTTGTAAATTCCTAAATACTAAAATCCTCTTTAGTAAGATCAATGATTTTAGATCTATTATATATTAACTGTATTTTCTTATACAATGAGCCATGTTCCCTTGGGGTTGGTTGTGATGTTGCTCGCTAACGCTTTGACGCTCGTTGTCCCTCCCCCTTTCAGGTAACGAGTCAGGAGCCTAGAGAGCCGCAGGTTGATGGCGATGCATTTTAGCTTCAGCTGTTTACTTAGATATATTTTCTTTTGGAGTTCTACAGTAGACTTTTGTTTAGGTATTGGAGAGTCTTACTCTAGAAGTTGTAAAGGCGGTGTGCCTTATTTCCTCTTGTCAGACATTTGTATTTGAGACTTGTTGAGTATTCCAGTTATCTATTCAGACATTGACTATGTATTTCTACATGTTGGATGATGAGATATTAATATGATTACTATCATTTCATCAGTTACTTCTTGCACTATTTTCTTACTTGCTTTTGTACCTACACCTATTGTTGACTCTACTAGATAGATGTTAATTGTGATGGTGAAACATGTTATTGCACGGTGTGGTGCATGGCAGGTTTGACATTCTTGGTTTCACCTTGGACTGCAGCCTTGTGTGAACCCAGGGGCGTCACAGTTGGTATCAGAGCTCTAGTTCCAGTATTCTTAGGATCATCCTGTGTCGAGTCGTGGAGCTAGGATAGAGTTTTTTTAGGATTCATGTATAGAGTCCGTAAGGAGTTCCTAGTATGAGTGAGGACGATATATGCGTATATCTCATTAGAGTTTCTTAGGATTCATGTATAGAGTCTGCTAAGGATTTCCTAGTATGAGTGAGGACGATATATGCATATATCTCAAAATTTGAGAAATTTTTTTTATGACAACTATTTTCGTATAAGTTCAAAGTATTTGTGCAAATACTATATGTTGTGAAAATTTGTATTGTGATACACTATTTATAGAAGTCTACTTTGACTCATGAACTCTTATTTTCTTATGATCAGAGAGATGGCAGGACGTGGTAGGCCTCGTACTCGGAGAGCTGGGCAGGCAGAGTCACAGCAGACTCCATCAGAGCAGCAGCCAGCTCAGTCCGAGCCTCAGCAGGCTCCACCCGAGCCGCAGCAGGCTCCTCAGTATTTGGTGGACATCATGGCTCCTCTTATTGCCCGGATGACAGCCATTGAGGAGTTGGTGACGACTCATATAACACCACGGACACCACCACCATCGGTAGCTCAGCAGCAGGGGATATCTGCCGTTCCTGTCAAAGAGAGGCCCCCAGAGGTCACGCCTGCAGCCATTCCTCTAGCAGTCCCAGATAAAGCCACAGAGCAGGAGGCTTGGCTCCGTATGGTGGAGAGGTACCAGAAGATGAGGGCACCAGAGTTTCAGGGATCACCAGACCCTCTTACAGCTCATAAGTGGAAGGAGGATGTGGGCAACATTCTTGATATACTCAGTGTGGATTCAGTTCAGAAGCAGAGGTTGGCATCCTACAGTCTGAAGGGAGATGCTGGGTGATGGTACCGACTTCAGTTTACCCCAGAGCAGAGGATGACCCTCACATGGGAGGATTTTATATACTTCTTTGATGGACAGTACATTTCTTCCGCAGCACGGACTGGGAAGGAGCTCGAGTTGTCCCGACTGACTCAAGGGGACATGTCAGTGGTGGATTTTGAGAGCCAGTTCATGGAGTTGCTACATTTCACGGGCATGTGGCAGACGGGAGAGCGTCAGGCTCAGATGTTCTTAGCAGGGCTTCGCCCTAATCTTCGACGATATCTCGTGTCCAGGAGGTTTTATTCAGTTAGGGAGGTAGCTGAGGCTGCCACTTCTCAGAAGATTGAGACTACTATGTTCCAGAAGGACAAGGAAGGGAAGGCCAAGACAGGATAGAGTGGGGATAAGAGCAAGAACAAGAGACCATTTTCTGGACATTAGCAGCAGCATCAGGGCCTTTATAAAAAGGGACCCCAACAGGATCAGAGAGCGCATCAGCAGCACAAGTTCCAAGGATCTTGTTTTAATTGTTACAAGGTCGGGCATAAGGCATCGGAGTGTCGTAGCGCACCAGCAGGAGCCCAGCAAGGCAAGGTTCCGAACCAGCAGCAGCACCAGCAGGGCAGAGGTCAGGGCTAGCAGAACAGACTCGAGGCACCGCCAGCAGCTCAGAGGACTGAGGGGCATGTTCGAGCAGTTCAGGAGGTTCCTCAGGGGCAGATTGTCCTATATTCTCCATATCCAGTAGCCGAGCAGTCTTCAGTCACAGGAAGGGTTTATGCAGTAGTTCCTCGTGATCATAGAGCTAACGGAGCAGTAGTAGAGGGTACGTTCTTTGTAAATTTCTTTCCCACCCGTATTCTTTTCGATTCGGGAGCTTCGCATTCCTTCATATCGCATGCATATATGGCTAGACTCCAGCTCGTAGCTCAGCCTCTAGACACCCCTTTATCTGTTTCCACCCTTTATGTGAGGTGTTGCTTCTGGAGAGCGTTTGTAGGAGGTGTACCGTCAGTTTAGACGAGTCGGAGTTCATAGTTGATTTGATAATGTTGCATATGTCTGAGTTCGATGTCATCTTTGGTATGGATTGGTTGTCTTCCTATCATATTAGTATTGACTGCTTTGCGAAGACAGTCAAGTTGCGAGCGTCCGATGAGTCCGAGATGATTGTAGCCACCTCTCAGGACAACCAATTTGCAGAGTCATTTCTAGCATACATCGAGGAGGTGATGCGACGGGATCAGGGTGCTGAGTTATTGGAGACTAGAGTTGTCTCAGAGTATCAGGATGTCTTTCATGACATACCTGGATTACCTCCGGTGAGAGAGGTAGAGTTCTGTATTGAGTTGCAGTCAGGCACGGCCCCGATATCCCGCGCACCCTATCGCATGTCACCAGCTGAGATGAGGGAGGTTCAAACCCAGTTGGATGAGTTGTTAGCTCAGGGTTTTATTCGCCGAAGTCATTCTCCGTGGGGCGCGCCGGTCCTCTTCATAAAGAAGAAGGACGGTAGTATGAGATTATACATAGATTATAGAGAGTTGAACAAGGTCACTATCCGGAATAGGTACCCACTACCTAAGATTGATGACTTGTTTGACTAGCTGCAGGGAGCACAGTATTTCTCGAAGATTGATCTTCGTTCTGGCTATCATCAGTTGCGGGTTCGGGAGATGGATATTCCCAAGACCGCCTTTCTTACTAGATATGGATCTTTTGAGTTCTTGGTCATGCCATTTGGGTTGACTAATGCACCCGCAGTATTCATGGACTTGATGAACCGGGTTTTCCATCCTTTCTTAGATCAGTTTGTGATCGTTTTCATCGATGATATTCTTATTTACTCGAGATCAGAGGCAGATCACGAGGAGCATCTACGGACAGCGTTGAGGACTCTGCAGGAGCATCGGCTGTATGCCAAGTTCAGTAAGTGCGAATTTTGGCTTTCAAAAGTCAGATTTCTTGGCCACGTCATCAGTAGAGAGGGTATAGTAGTGGACCCGATAAAGGCCACGGCAGTTCTTGATTGGGAGCCACCGAAGACGGTGACAGAGATTCGCAGCTTTTTGGGTCTAGCCGGATATTATAGGAAGTTCATTCAAGACTTCTCAAAGATTTCGATGCCAATTACACACCTTATGAAGAAGGGTGTACAATTCATATGGAGCATGGAGTGCCAGAAGGCCTTTGATATTTTAAAGGCTAAGTTAACTACAGCGCCGGTTTTGACTATTCCGAGCAGCGACAGGACATTCGTAGTATATACAGATGCATCGTTGGCAGGCTTAGGAGGCGTATTGATGCAGACTCAGAGGGTAGTAGCTTATATCTCACGGCAGTTGAGGATGCATGAGCAGAACTATCCCACTCATGACTTGGAGTTAGCAGCAGTGTATTTGCATTGAAGTCATGGAGGACTACTTATATGGAGTGCGGTTTGAGTTATTTACAGACCATCAGAGTCTGAAATACCTCTTTTCTCAGAAGGAACTCAATCAGAGACAGAGGAGGTGGTTGAGTTTATCAAGGACTACGAGTTTGCGATTTAGTATCATCCAGGGAAGGCGAACGTCGTAGCAGATGCCTTAAGCAGGAAGCTGTTGGCCTTCTTATTTTGATGATGTTTAACAAACAATTTACTTCTAATGTTGTTTGTCTAGTGTTTGTATTTTTGTATTTATTCTAGGCAAACAACGTGTTGGAGGATGGATGGAATAGAGCTTCAACGATCATATCCAAAGGAGGTTGGCGGAATGTCGGTGAAGCCTTGCAATTCAAAGTTAAAGATCAAGTTCAAGCTTCATCCGCGAGATTACCAAGTAGAGCTTATTGAAGACCAATCAAGATTGGGTAATTTAGTTTAGGATTTATATTATGTGTGTTAGATACTCTAAGCTCAATATAATATACACACACGTATTTGGTTTCTATGTATATATATAGTTATATATATACATGCATGGTTTTAGGTTTTTATGTTTTTGACATACTTGCAAAATACATGAGTTTTCACAAATAGAAATTCAATTTGAGAAAATCTTTTTCTAACATATTTGTTTTCATGTTTATAAACATTTCGTAAAGTTTCATCAAGTTTGGAATTGATTTGTTATGTTTAATGGAATTTACAAAATCATGTTTTTCGTTCGTGCATGTTCGTGCATGTTTTACAAAATAGATGAGTTTTCATAAATGGGAAGTGATATTCAAGAAATTCTTTCTTTGACATGTTTATATACATGTTTAGAAACTTTCCTCAAAATTTTACTATTTTTAGAGTTGATTTACTGTGCCCAATTGATTTTACAAAATCGTATATGTTAACAGTTTTTCAGAAATTGTAAATTTGTGTTCAAATATTTATTTCTCTCAACTGGGAAAAGATTTTTCAGAAATTTTTTCTCTGACATGTTATTCTACATGTCTAGAATATTCCCACAAAATTTCATAATTGTTGGAGTTCATTTACTATTTTAAATTGATTTTACAAAATAGCTACGCACTGCTACAGTAACTCCGGTCGACCGGAAATATCTCTGGACGTTTCTCAGCTTTGCATATGCCTCTCGGTCGACCGTACCGGTCGACCGAAGTACTGTAGCAGCCAACCATTGCTACAGTAATGGCTAGTTCTGTTTTTTGTTTATTTTAATGTTTTTGGGGGTGTTTTTCTTGGTTTTTGGACTTGTTTCATGAGCCTATATATACCCCATGCCCTCATACTTCTAAGGGCACTTAAGAAATGTTTTAAACAAGTTTAAAGAGTTTTAAACAAGGGTTTAAGTGTGTTAGTATTTGTTTTGGTTTATGAAGAAGTTTTCACAAGTGAAGGAGATCATCTTCTTGTTTGGGCTCCAATCTCCATCTCTCCATCTTGTCATCTATTGGAGAAGTTTTCTAAACTCTATCTAGCTTTACATTTGCTTAGTTATTTGATTATCATTCTTTAAAGCTAGTTTTTATATTGAGTTTAGATTTGATTATATTATCTCATTGTTACACACACCCACTTGAGCTTATTGTATTTGCATACATAGTATATTAGGGTTGTGAGAGATTGTAACATTGAGTTGTGCTTTATTGTGTTCTCATCTATTGTAGAGAACAAATTTGTTGTATTTACTTTGTGAGTGTTGTAAGGTTTTCGGTGAGCTAGAAAACCGAGAGTGTGTTGTGAAGTTTTCGGTGAACTAGAAAACCGAGTGTGAGGAGTGACGTTGTTCGGTGAGCATTGAAAACCGATACTGTGAAGTGTAAACGTTATTCGGGTGAACGTAGAAAACCCGGTTGTGATAGTGGATTTCTCCCCGGGAGTGGGGAGCGGAGACGTAGGACGGAAGGTCTGAACTCCGTGATCATATCGTGTGTTTGAGTTTGTCATTGGCGCATTTGTTTTTGCATTTATTTTATATCGCCAATTGTGCATTGCTCATTTATTTCATCCACTATCTAGTTCATTTTGTTTACTCTTGTGTTGTTTATATATCCTTGCATATATCTCATAGTATATCTCTTTGCTAGGATATTTACCTTTGTTCATATTGCTTATTCTTGCTTGTAACATATTGTAGATCTCTCTTGCAAGAATAACTTATTAATTAATTTTAATTGGCATTTAATCGGATTAGATTAGCATAAGACCCTAATCACCCCCCCTCTAGGGTCTAATAGAAGCGTCGACATCAGATTTTGGCTTTGAGGTGTTCACTACATCGGGATCTTATCACTCTTAGCCAGTTCGATTTTAGACCCGAGATTGGAGGAACCAGTGCATTTTTAGGATCTGTGACAGTACAGCCATCTTGGAGTGACAGAGTTGTCAGAGCTCAGTTGGGAGACTCTTGGATTCAAATCCGAAAGGAGGAGATTTCCAAAGAGCCTAAAACTGATTGGACCATTGGAGTGGATGGAGGTCTACGGATGAAGGGTAGATTGGTTATGTCAGCTAGTGCAGAGCTGAAGAGAGAGTTATTTGATGAGGCTCACCGTACTCGGTACACAGTGCATCCAGGAACCACCAAGATGTACAAAGACTTGAAGAGACATTTCTGGTGGGGCGGTATGCATGGAGAGATTGCAGACTATGTGGCTAGATGTTTTACCTGTCAACAGGTGAAGGCAGAGCATCAGAGACCGGCAGGGACACTTCAGCCTTTACCCATTCCAGAGTGGAAGTGGGCAGACATTTCCATGGATATTATTGTGGGGTTGCCGAAGTCGAAGAAGGGGAATGATTCTGTTTGGGTGATAGTGGACCGGTTGACGAAGTCAGCAAATTTTATTCCAGTGAGGACCACTTATACAGCCGAGGCTTATGCGAAGATATTCATTCGGGAGATAGTTCGACTTCACGGAGTTTCGGACACGATCGTATCGGATCGAGGATCGGTTTTCACTTCATATTTTTGGAGGAGTTTCCAGGACTCATTTGGCAGCAGACTATCTTATAGTAGTGTATTCCACCCCCAGACGGATGGTCAGATAGAGAGGATGAACCAGGTGTTAGAAGACATGTTGCAGGCGTATGTCATTGACTTTCAAGGCAGCTAGGAGGATCACATTCCATTGATAGATTTCGCTTATAACAACAGTTATCAAGCGACGATCGGTATGGCTCCGTAGGAGGCGTTATACGGGAGACCCTGTTGATCACCGATATGTTGGGCAGAGCCGGAAGATAGCTTGATGCTTGGACCGGAGCTGGTGAGGTAGACTACCGAGAAGGTAGCATTGATCAGGGAGCGGATTTTAGCCGCTCAGAGTCGGCAGAAGAGCTATGCAGATAAGAGGCGAAGACCTTTAGAGTTCCAGGTTGGGGATTCAGTTATGTTGAAGGTATCGCCTATGAAGGGCGTACAGCGATTCAGACGACGGGGGAAGCTTGCGCCGAGATATATTGGACCATTCCAGGTTTTGGAGCGCATTGGAGTTGTGTCATACATACTAGATCTTCCAGCATCGATGTCTAGTATACACAATGTGTTTCATGTTTCTATGCTCAAGAAACACTTGCATGATGAGGAGCAGCAGCGAGTATTGGATGCACCAGAGATTGAGCTTCAGGAGGATTTGACTACTGTCGAGATACCAGTTTGTATTCTTGTCAGAGAGGACAAGAGACTTAGAAACAAGGTAATTCCCTTGGTGAAAGTTTAGTGGAACCGAGGAGGCATTGAGGAGATTTTTTAGGAGCGCGAAGAGGATTTGCGTCGCGACTACCCTCACCTGTTTGAACAGGTAAATTAAAATTTTTATGATGTGTATCTTATATGATGTTTATACATTTGGTTATATTTGCATTTAACACTAGAATGAGAATATTCTCGCTTAATTCTTAATCCTTCGGAACACATGGTATATATATGGTGGGTTCCTTGTTTGGATTTTTCACCCGATGTACTAGTTCCACTAGATTAGGGTTTGAGCGAGAATATTACCATTTTAGATCGTTAAGTATAAATATCTCTATATGTTTATCGGGAAGTGAGATGCGTATGGTTTCCGAATTTCGAGGACGAAATTCTTCTAAGGGGGGAAGAATGTAGAACCCCGTAATTTTTATATGAATATATGTGAATTATTAGTAAGTAAATAATTCTTTTATGATAAATAGCTTGAGATCATTGATGTTCATGATAACAAGTTATTTGAGATAATATGAGAGTATGGGTGTAGAGTTTTGTGCGATGGTTTTTGCAAATAAGCAAAACATGCACAAAAAACTGAATTTTTCCAGATCAGTCGACATATCAGTCGACTGACTATATCGGTCGACACATCAGTCGACTGATACGCTGATTTCCAGTTTTTCAGGTTTCAGGTCTGTTTTGATTTGGTTCGGGTTTGGGTCGGGTTTAACTGTTTGTATATATCCCCTCTCACCCGAAATCACCCCTCTCATCTTCAGACGTGAGAAAAACCCTAGTCCCCTCTCCCCTATCTAAAACCCTAGTTTTGTTCTTGGTGATTTAGGGAAGAACTTGGAGGATTTTCGTCGAGATCTGAACGTTGCAGCGAAGGGGAAGCATTCTCTCTCAGATCCAGGAGTTTCTCATTACCCCAGAGGCGAGTAACATCTCGCCCAACCTTGCCCTATTTTTCTAAACGTTTTCAAAGAGTTTTTATGAGTTTTGATGAGCCAAAAATGTAATTTTTGTACAAAGAATTGATTTTTATACCATATAGTGGGAAGATATGTAATTTCAGAATGCTCAAAACCCACCAACATTTATTTGAATCGAAGATCTAGATCTGAAATGTTTTTACAAGAGATTTAACGTGAGCTTTGTTTTAAAATGTTTTAAAACATAAATACACATGTTTAGGGTTTTGTTTATGTATTCACACATGAAATTTCCGTTTCAGTTTAGTTCATCATGTTAATATCAGTATTTTCATGCTTGGGATTGATGGGGATGAGTTTAGATCAAAGTTTGGGTAAATAACAACCTGTGCAGAGTTTCTGTAGTCTATCGGTCGACTGATCAGTCGACCGACGAGCAAATTTCCAGTCATCAGTCGACTGATCAGTCGACTGACGGGCTGATTTTGTTTTCTCAGCTTCTCAGTCGACTGATCAGTCGATTACTGAGCTGAGGCTGTGCTGTCTGAACCTTATCGGTCGACATGTGAGTCGACTGACGTCATCAGTCGACACATCAGTCGACTGATGAGCTGTTTTACAGATTTTTGGATCTGTTTGAGTTGCTTTTCGGGGTCGCCTCGATAACCTGACCCTAGTTTACCATGTTAATGATTTATCTGTACATGTGGGATGACTTTTGACTCAAGTTTAGACATGTACACCGAGGTGCGGGTGAGTTTAGATTATGTATATCTGTCCACATATACTTTTCACAGTTACACAGTCCTCGTGTAGGACTATAATCCATAGAAGTCCTCGTGTTGGATTATAATCCATTTCAGTCCTCGTATTGGACATTTGCCACTTATTCCATGTGTTTGGGAATCACAGTATCTATATAATCCATTTCAGTCCTCGTATTGGACATTTGCCACTTATTCCATGTGTTTGGGAATCACAGTATCTAGTTCTTGTATCGGACATATTTCTTAACCCATTTGCCACTTATTCCATGTGTTTGGGAATCACAGTATCTAGTTCTTGTATCGGACATATTTCTTAACCCTGTATATGACTTTCTCACAAAAGTATATGACATGACACTTATGTAGATTATAACATGGCATACATGTAAGTAATAACTCGGTGCTCATGTAAGCTATGACATGGCACTATATTTATGCTCTGAGATTAGTTGTACTAGAACCTCGGGTTTAGTGTTTAGGGGTTTAGAATTTGAGATACAAGGTATATACATGAGGGTTTCCTTGTTTGGATTATTTCGCTCGACGTACCTATGCTCGTGTTGTAAATTTCTAAATACTAAAATCCTCTTTAGTAAGATCAATGATTTTAGATCTATTATGTATTAACTGTATTTTCTTATACAATGAGCCCTGTTCCCTTAGGGTTGGTTGTGATATTGCTCGCTAGCGTTTTGACGATCGTTGTCCCTCCCCCTTTCAGGTAACGAGCCAGGAGCCCGGAGAGCCGCAGGTTGATGGCGAGACATTTTAGCTTCAGCTGTTTACTTAGATATATTTTCTTTTCGAGTTCCACATTAGACTTTTGTTTAGGTATTGGAGAGTCTTATTCTAGAAGTTGTAAAGGCGGTATGCCTTATTTTCTCTTGTCAGACATTTTTATTTGAGACTTGTTGAGTATTCCAGTTATCTATTCAGACATTGACTATGTATTTCTGCATGTTGGATGATGAGATATTAATGTGATCACTATCATTTCATCAATTACTTCTTGCACTATTTTCTTACTTGCTTTTGTACATGCACCTATTGTTGACTCTACTAGATAGATGTTAATTGTGATGGTGAAACATGTTATTGCACGGTGAGGTGCATGGAAGGTTTGACATTCTTGGTTTTACCTTGGACTGCAGCCTTGTGTGAACCCAGGGGCGTCACATTTAATAACCCCAAATAACCTAGAAATCTTGCCAGCCACACGACATATGCACAATAGAACAGTGCAGGAAAATTGACTCGCGATCGACCACCGCGTCTAGCGCGGTCGACCGCACAAAAAGCAGAAACTCACTGTACTTCTGTGCTCCCCAGCGATCGACCGCCGTGCCACGCACGATCGACCATGATCGACGATCGACCGCCGCACCTAGCACGGCCGACCGCGATCAATATAGAACTCATAAATGACCTATGCACGATACGCAGTCGACCGCCGCGCTAACCGCAGTCGACCGCGAAGCAAAATAACCCTATATTCATGTTCTGTTCTACATGATTTTGATCTCGAACTTTGTGTGTGATGTTTATACATACTAGCAACCCTATACATGTGATTTAGCATATCTGGAACATGATATAAGCAGTCTAATCACTATAGACAAGATGAAACAGTTAAAAACATGTATATTTATGTCGAAACTATCAAAAACAATTACTTTTCTTTCAAAACTTTTGTTAGACTAACCACCAGGTCTAGATCTGCACTTAAGAAAAACGTGAGTGATCTTTATTAACTGAAAACATGTTCTTTTACTACATACAATATAAAGATCAATTTTTTATACTCAAACTAGCATGTTAGGCTCATAAAAACACATGAAATCATTATTTAAAAACATTTAAAAACCGAGTGAGTGATTGGGCGAGATGAAACTCGCCTGAGGGGTGATGAACTACTGTGGTAAGGTCGTGAGAAGGTTCTTCTTTGTTGAACGCTGCTGATCTCGCTTGAACTCCTCGAAATCCTCCACAATCGCTCAAAGAACTAGCTAGGGTTTCCAAGAGGGTAGGGGGAGGATGCTAGAATTTTCTCTGACAAAAAGGAGGCTTCCATGAATAAAATAATATATATATATGAGACCTCAAACCTGACCCGAAACCCAAAACAAAACGGGCTGAGAAAACAAGTCTGACCGCTGTGCGGTCAACCGCCGCGCCCATCGTGGTCGACCGCACAACAATATCCTGCTGCGCCTGAGCCTAGCCACTGTGCGGTCGACCGTCGTGCCCAGCACGGTCGACCGCGCAGCAATATTCTTACCACTTGATTTCTCTCGCATAAATACACTAGTTTGATTCCCAAACACTTGTTATCATACTCCTCTATGATATAGACATACATTTCACAATAGAAACTCATTTATTAAATTCTATGGGGCTTTACATTCTTCCCCCATTAAAAAAGTTTCGTCCTCGAAATTCTAAAATCGCATCTCAAACATTAATAATATGAGGAAATCACAACATGTCTCAACATAACTATCAGATATGAACATAGCGATATTTAAGGTTAACAGTCTAGAATATAAATATTTACACCTTAATCCCCAACTAAATGGAAATAGTACGTCGGGCGAAAAATCTAAACAAGGAACCCCCCCCCCATATATATATACCATGTATTCCAAATGATTACAGATTAAGTGACCATACCCTCATTCTAGTGTTAAAGATGAATACAACTATTCCAAAATCAATCATAAATCATAAGAAAATAGAATTCAAACAAATTACCTACTCAAATTGGTGTGGGTAGTCATGACGCATATCCTCCTCATGCTCCCAAGAAATCTTCTCAGATCCTCTCCGGTTCCATTGGAATTTTACCAAAGGAATCACTTTATTTCTAAGTTTCTTGTCCTCTCTAGAAAGTATACAAATTGGGATCTCAATCGTAGTCAAATCGTCCTGAAGCTCGATCTCTGGAGCATCCAATACTCGCTATCTCTCCTCATCATGAAGGTGCTTCCTGAGCATAGAGATGTGGAATACGTCGTGCACATTAAACATCGATGCTAGAAGGTCTAGTGTATAAGAAACAGCTCCAATACGCTTAATGATCCGAAAAGAGCTAATATATCTCGGGGCTAGCTTCCCCCGTCTACCAAACCGTTGCACACCCTTCATCGGTGGTACCTTCAACATGACATAATCTCCCTCCTGAAACTCTAAAGGTCGCCATCTATGATCCGCGTAGCTCTTCTGTTGACTCTGAGCGGTTAGAATACGCTCCCTAATCAATGCTACCTTTTTGGTAGTCTGCCTCACCAGCTTTGGTCCAAACAACAAGCTATCATCCGACTCTGCCCAACATATAGGGGATCTACAAGTCCTCCCGTATAGTACCTCATACGGAGCCATACAAATCGTCACTTGATAACTATTGTTATAAGCGAATTCTATCAACGGAATATGATCCTCCCAGCTGCCCTGGAAATCAATAACATAAGCCCGTAGCATATCCTCCAACACTTGGTTCACTCTCTCTGTCTGATCGTCCATCTGAGGGTGAAATACATTGTTGTGCAATAATCTGCTGCCGAATGAATCCTAAAAACTCCTCCAAAAGTGCGAGGTGAACACTGACCTTTGATCTAACACAATTGTATCTAGAACTCCGTGAAGTCGGACTATCTCCCGAATAAATATCCTCGCATATGCCTCGGCAGTATAAGTAGTCCTCACTGGAATAAAATGTGCCGACTTCGTCTACCGATCCACAATCACCCAAACTGAGTCATTCCCCTTCTTCGACTTCGGCAACCCTACAATGAAGTCCATAAAAATGTCCGTCCACTTCCACTCTGGAATGGGTAAAGGCTGGAGTGTCCCTGCTGGTCTTTAGTGTTCTGCCTTCACTTGCTGATAGGTGAAACACTTAGCCAGAAGTGTCTCCTCAAGTCCTTATACATCTTGGTGGTTCCTGGATGCACTGTATATCGGGTACGATGTGCTTCATCAAACAACTCCTTTTTTAGCTCCACACTGGCTAGCATAACTAATCGACCCTTCATTCGAAGGCCTCCATCTGCTCTAATTGTCCAATCATCCTTGGGCTTTTTGGAAATCTCCTCCTTCCGGATTTGAATCCAAGAGTCCTCTAACTGAGCTCTGACTACTCTGTCCTTCCAAGATAGATGTACTGATATAGCTCCTAAGTATGCGCTGGTCCTGCCAATCTCTAGCCTAAAGTCGAACTGGCTAAGAGTGAGAAGATCTCTATACAACGAGCACCTCAAAGCCGCAACCTGATGTCAACGCTTCCTACTCAAAACATCTGCTATGACGTTCGCCTTCCTCGGATGATACTAAATCGCAAACTCATAGTCCTTTATGAACTCAATCCATCGTCGCTGCCTCTGATTAAGTTCCTTCTCAGAGAAAAGGTACTTCAAACTCTGATGGTCTGTGAAAAGCTCGAACTGAACTCCATATAAATAGTGTCTCCACGCCTTCAGCGCGAATACAACTGCTGCTAACTCCAAATCATGAGTGGGGTAGTTCTGCTCATGAACTCTTAAGTGCCGTGAGATGTATGCTACTACCCTCTGAGTCTGCATCAAAACACCTCCCAAACCTGCTAACGACACGTCCGTGTACACAATAAATGTCCTGTCACTGCTCGGAATAGTGAGAACTGGCGCTGTAGTCAACTTAGCCTTTAAGGTATCAAAAGCCTTCTGGCACTCCATGCTCCAAGTAAACTGTACACTCTTCTTCGTTAGGCGTGTAAGTGGCATCGTAATCTTCGAGAAATCCTGAATGAACTTCCTATAATATCCATCCAATCCTAAAAAGCTATGAATCTCGGTTACCGTCTTCGACGGTTCCTAATCAAGTACTACTGAAACCTTAGCTGGGTCTACCGCTATGCCCTCTCTGCTGACAATATGGCCAAGAAATCTGACCTCAAAAATCCAAAACTCACACTTGCTGAACTTAGCGTATAGCTGATGTTCACGCAAGGTTTGTAAAGCCAAACGTAGATGTTGCTCGTGCTTCGACTCCGATCTCGAATAGATAAGAATATCATCGATAAACACAATCACGAACTGGTCCAAAAATGGACGGAATACCCGGTTTATCAAATCCATGAATACCGTGGGTGCATTGGTCAACTCAAATAGCATAACCAAAAATTCGAAGGACCCATATTGAGTCAGAAAGGCTGTCTTGGGAATATCCATCTCCCGGACCCGCAACTGATGATAACCAGAATGAATATCAATCTTTGAGAAATACTATGCTCACTGCATCTGATCAAACAAGTCGTCAATCCGAGGCAAAGGATATCTATTCCAGATAGTGACCTTGTTCGACTCACAGTAGTCGATACACAATCGCATACTACCATCCTTCTTCTTCACGAAAAGGACTGGTGCTCCCCACGGAGAATAACTCCGACGAATAAAGCCCTGAGCTAACAACTCATCCAACTAGGTCTGTAGCTCCCTCATCTTAGCAGGTGCCATGCGATAGGGTGCTCGGGATATCGAGGCTGTGCCCGGCTGTAACTCAATACATAACTCAACCTCTCTCACAGGAGGTAACCCAGGTATGTCCTGAAAGACATCCTAAAAATTTGAGACAACTCTAGTCTCACATATATCCACACTCTAATCCCGCAGCATTACCTCCTCGATATACGCCAGTAATGACTCAGCAAACCGGTTCCCCTGAGAGGTTGCCACAACTAACTCGGACCCATCGGACGCTCGCAACTTGACTGTTTTCGCAAAACAATCGATACTGACGTGGTAGGAAGATAGCCAATCCATATTAATAATAACATTGAACTCTAACATGCTCAACACTATCAGGTCAACAACAAACTCAGACTCACCTAAACTGATGACACACCTCCTACAAATGCTCTCCAAGAGCAACATCTCACCTAGAGGGGTAGAAACTGATAAAGGAATGTCTAGAGGCTGAGCTATGAGCTGAAGTCTACTCATAAAAGCATAAGATATGAAAGAGTGAGAAGCTCCAGAATCGAAAAGAATACGGGCTGGAAAGGATTTTATGGAGAACGTACACTCCACTATGGCTCCGCTCACCCCATGATCACGAGAGACTACTACGTAGACTCTGTCGGTGGCCTAAACCTGCTCCGCGGCTAAAGGTAGAGCATATGGAACTACATGTCCCTGAGGGATCTCCTGAACTGCACGAACCTGCCCCTTGATATTCGGTACCACTGGCGGTGCCTCTAGCCTCGCCTGCTGGCCCTGACCTCGGCCCTGAAATCTGTTCTGCTGCTGATTCTGCCCTCTCCCTTGCTGGGCTCCTGTTGGCGCACTACGGCATTTTGATGCTCTATGCACAATCTTGCGACAGTTATTACATGCGCCCTGAAACTTACGCTACTGAGGCGCTCTCTGATCATGCTGAGGTCCTCTCTTATGAGGGCCTTGTTGCTGCTGCTGCTGGGGTCCTAAGAAAGGCCTCTTATTCTTACCCTTTTCCTTACTGTTTCCCTCCTTGTCCTTCTAGAACATGGCTGACTTATTCTCCTGAGAGATGGCAGCATCCGCTACCTCTCGAACTGAATAAAACCTCCTAGAAATGAGGTATCGACGAAGGCTGGGGCGAAATCCTGCTAGAAACATCTGAGCCTGGCGCTCTCCGGTCTGCCACATGCCCATGAAATAAAGTAGACTCATAAATCTGCTCTCAAAATCCGCTACTGACATGTCTCCTTGAGTCAATCTGGATAACTCAAGCTCTTTCTCGGCCTGTGCCACGGAAGAGATAAACTATTCATCAAAGAAGTAAGTGAAGTCCTCCTAGGTGAGTGTCATCCTCTGATCTGAAGTGAACTACAACCGATACCATCTCCCTGCATCTCCCTTGAGATTGTAAGATGCTAGGCTCTGCTTCTGAACCGATGTCACATTCTGTATCTCAAGAATGTTGCTCATATCCTCCTTCCACTTATGCGCATCCAGTGAATCTGATGATCCCTAAAACTCTGGTGCTCTCATCTTCTGGTATCTCTCCACCAGACGGAGCCAAGTCTCCTGCTCTGACGCTCTATCCGTAACTACCTGCGGGGTAGGTGCTGGTGTGTTCCCCTGAAAACCCTCCGTAACTGGAAAAGATGGTGGAACTACTGGTGATGGTGGTAGGGTGATGTGACTCATCACAAGCTCTTCAAGAGCTGACATCCTAGCGGCTATAGGAGCAATAAGATCTATCAGGTATTGGGGAGTCTGCTGTGGCTCGGGTGAAGCCTGCTATGGGCTATAGGAGCAATAAGATCTATCAGGTATTGGGGAGTCTGCTGTGGCTCGGGTGAAGCCTGCTATGGCTCTGGTGGAGCCTGCTGTGGCTCTGCCTGACCAGCTCTTCGGGTACTAGGTCTACCGCATCCTGCTATCTGAGTACATAAAAGAAGGTTTATGAGTCCTCAAATAAAACATATATGGATCTCATATAAATAGAGAGTTCATATCATATATCATTCACGCCAATACTTTTAATATCACAAAAAATATTCGTAATTTTTGAATAAGCGTATTTAACGTCCTCACTCATTCTAGGAAATTCTTAGCGCACTCTATACATGAATCCTAAGAAACTCTATTCTAGCTCCACAACTCGACACAGGATGATCCTAAAGATACTGGAACTAAAGCTCTGATACCAACTATGACGCCCCTGGTTTCAACAAGACTACAGTCCAAGGTGAAACCAAGAATGTCAAACCTGTCATGCACTATACTGTGCAATAACACGTTTTACCATCACAATTACTATCTATCTAGTGGAAACAAAAATAAGTGTAGGTACAAAACAGGCAAGAGAGAGAATATACAAAAGAAATACTAAACAAATAGATATTCTGAAGAAAAATCATCACCACTGATAAAATGGATAAATCTCTGAAAAGAAATCATCCGAACTGATACAATTGTCTCACAATAAGAATTCAAATGAAATGACATTAAGGCAATCTACCTTTACAAAACTAGAAATAACATCTCAATGTTCATAAACAAAATCATCGTGGAGCCCTAACAATAAACTGCTGATAAAATATCTATAGATAATAACTAAAGCAAATCCATCAAGCTACAGTTCTCCGTGCACCCTGCTCGTTATATGAAAGTGGGGGAAACAACGAGCGTCAAAGCACTATAGCGAGTAACATCTCAACCAACCCCAATGGGAAGCGCTAGTTGGATAGAAAAATAAGTAATAATACATATAAGATAGTCAAAACATCTGATCTGAAATAAAATGGAAGTTTGATATTTAGGAATTTACAACATGTGCGTGGATATCTCAACCATCCATAAGCTCATATTGTAAATAGCTAACTATCAAATCTAACTACTACGTGGAGCAATACCTCCATCTCAAACTATATCAAAAATGTCCTGTCAGATATCAGAATACTTGTTCAACTCATGAACTTCATCTACTATATGTTAGATAAGGTAAAATTCACTAAATGTCCAACACATAGACTGCATGTAACAAATGTCCAACACATGGACTGAAATAGGAAAAAGCCCAACACATGGACTATATATGAGGTAGGTCCAACACATGGACTATATATGATGTAGGTCCAACATATAGGCCGCAAAGCTACGTGTCCAACACATGGACTGAAATAAGCAAATGTCCCACACATGGATTATATGATCAAGGTCTAACACATTGGCCACAATAGATAAGTGTCCAACACATGGACTTTAATAGCTAAGTGTCCAACACAAGGACCGTAATAGATTACAACTAAAAATATATATATACGCTATTCACTCTCATGTCTCGGTGAATAAAACAAGTCTTCTGTCTGTAGTCAACTCATGTACAGAATTCTCAGTGTTTAACAACCCCAAATAACCCAGAAATCTTGCCAGCCACACGACGTATGCACAACAGAACAGTACAAGAAAATTGACTCGCGGTCGACCGTCGCGCCCAGCGCGGTCGACCGCACAAAGAGAAGAAACTCACTGTACTTCTATGCTTCTCAGCGGTCGATTGTAGTACCACGCACGGTCGACCGCGATCGACGGTCGACTGCCGTGCCCAGCGCGGTCGACCGCGATCAAGACAGAATTCATAGATGACCTGTGCACGATACGCAGTCGACCGTCGCGCCAACCGCGAAGCAGAAAAAACCATATATTCATGTTATGTTCTACATGATTTTGATCTTGAACTTCATGTGTGATGTTTATACATACTAGCAACCCTATACATGTGATTTAGCATATCTGGAATATGATATAAGCAGTCTAATCACTATAGACAAGATGAAACAGTTTAAAACATGCATATTTATGTCGAAACTATCAAAAACAATTACTTTTCTTTCAAAACTTTTGTTAGACTAACCACCAAGTCTAGATCTGCACTTAAGAAAAACGTGGGTGATCTTTATTAACTGAAAACATGTTCTTTTGCTACATACAATATAAAGATCAACTTTTTATACTCAAACTAGCATGTTAGGCTCATAAAAACACATGAAATCGTTATTTAAAAACATTTAAAAACCGGGTGAGGGATTGGGCGAGATGAAACTCGCCTGAGGGGTGATGAACTACTATGGTAAGGTCGTGAGAAGGTTCTTCTTCGCTGAACGCCACTGGATCTCGCTCGAACTCCTCGAAATCCTCCACAATCACCCAAAGAACTAGCTAGGGTTTGCAAGAGGGTAGGGGGAAGCTGCTCGGGTTTTCTCTGACAAAAAGGAGGCTCCCATGAATAAAATAATATATATATGAGCCCTCAAACCCCCAGAAACTCAAAACAAAACGTTGGCCGCTGTGAGGTCAACCGCCGCCCAGTACGGTCGACCGTATAGCAATATTCTATTGTGTATGATTTATTCATGTGCTGATCTTTACCACTTGATTTCTCTCGCATAAATACACTAGTTTGATCCCTAAACACTTGTTATCATACTCCTCTCTGACATAGACATACATTTCACAATAGAAACACATTTATTAAATTCTACGGGGCTTTACATTTTAATCCAGATGATGATCCTAAAACCTTCATGGAAGCAATATCATCTAGAGATGCTTCATTTTGGAAAGAAGCTGTCAATGATAAAATAGATTCGATAATGGGTAATAGTACTTGTATTTTAGTAGATTTACCTCAAGGATCAAAGCCAATAGGATGTAAATGGGTTTTTAGAAGAAAATATCATTTTGATGGTTATGTGCAAGCTTTTAAGGCTAGATTAGTAGCCAAAGGGTTTAGACAAAAAGAATGCATAGATTATTCGGATACATATGCACCTATCGCACATAAAATATCTATTATTTGTGCATCTATATATAAATTATTTGTGCATCAAATGGATGTTAATACTGTGTTTTTAAATGGAGATTTAAATGAGGAGGTTTACACAGAACAACCGGAAGGTTTCATTCTTCCAGGAAATAAAAGAAAAGTATATAAACTAATTAAATTTATTTATGGTCTTAAACAAGCAACAAAACAATGGTATGAAAAGTTTGATTCTGTTATTCTGTCTTATGGTTTCAAACATAATAGTGCTGATAAGTGTATTTATTCTAAATTCACTAATAAATATGGTGTGCTTGTTTTCTTGTATGTCGATGACATGTTAATATTCGACACTAACATGATTGGCATAAATGAGACAAAAAAGTATATATCTTCTATGTTTAAAATAAAAGATTTTGGAGAAGTGGATAATATTTTAAGGATTAAAGTTATAAAATATAGTGGAGGTTTCTCTTTAAGCCAATCACATTATATTGACTAAATTAATCATCTTGGTTTTAAAGAAGTTAACCCTCCTTTTGATCCTAGTGTCAAATTGACTATCAATTCTGGTAGAGCTGTAACACAGCTTAAGTATGCTAGTGCAATTGGTTCTTTAATGTATGTTATGTATTGTACTAGACCTGATATTGCATTTGCTATATGCAAATCAAGTAGATACACTAGTAATCCAATTGTAGAACATTGAAAAAACATTTCCAGTATTCTTGAATATTTAAAGAAGACCTAAAATATTTGTTTGTTCTATAATGATTATCCGACTGTATTAGAGGGATACACCGATGCAAGTTGGATAACTAGTGTTGGAGACAACCAATCCACTTCTGGAATAGTTTTTACACTTTGTGGAGGAGCAGTTTCTTAGGAGAGTAAGAAACAAACATGTATCTCACACTCCACTATGAAATTTGAATTCATTCCTTTAGCAGCAACTGGTAAAGAGGTTGAATGGAATTGGAACTTATTGCTAGATATTAAGTTATGGCCTAGTCCAATGCCTCCTATTTCTATTCATTATGATAGTCAAACGACTTTGTCAAGGGCTTATAATTGTACATATAATGGTAAGTCTAGACACATAAGTCTAAGACATGAATATGTGAGACACTTGATACAAGATAGTGTCATAACAATTGCCTATGTTAAGATAAATAAAAACTTGGCTGATCTATTTAAAAAAACCACTAGCAAGAGAGGTAGTAAAGATGACATCAAGTAAAATGGGTCTAAAACCTTATATTTAAGATCACCAGGAATGGTAACCCGACCATTTACTAGAATTGAACTAGTTAAAATGTTTAAATGGGTAATAACAAGTTTTTGATAGTGATTGATTGATATTGACACATTAAGTTGTAAAAGATAATGCCAATACCGTCCATTACGGAATAAGAGAATGAGTTATGCTCTTAATGAAAGTCTAATACATTATTATTGTGTGTTTAAAGTAATGGAGAACACAATGTAGACGTTTCACCTATATAAATTTAGAAGTGGTGCCGCTTCTTAAAAGAGCTAAATGTTTGCTCTTTAAAGAGTTCATGAGCCGGGAATAAGCACAAGGCCATAACAGTGCTAAAATATTAATTCTCATTGAAACAAGAGATTAGTATATGTATAACATTCTCTGGATCTATCACAAAGAGTAATTAGTGTAATGTTAAGGCAACTAACGACTTTGATAGAACTTTAAGGTGTTTGTACTAAGTAAATGTTTAAATCGAAAGATACATCTACTTATGTATACTTATCTCATTTTGTACATATTGTAGATTATTTTTAAATAAAATTATATATTTTTTAAAAAAATATTGTTTTTACAAACAAAGTGGGGGATTGTTAGTATTTGTTTGTAAAAACAAGATAGTCCCATATCGGATATTTGAGTATTCTTTTAGAAATTTAAAAACATTTAATAATTTTTAGGCTTTGATAAATGGATCAAAGTACAGGCTTCTAAACCCGCGTACGGGTAGCACGAATAATGCACGATTTTGACTCGATTAATTAGATGCACTTTGCACTTTCCCGTTGCCACTTAAATATTCTAACTTTTTAATATATATATTTTGAATATATTATTTTAATATTATTTTAAATTTAGAAAATGTGAATAGACAAGCGGCTGTTGAAAAGTGTCTGTTTGTTCCATATGGTGTTTTGAAAAGTTTTGACTATTGGAAGCACCTTTTTAAACCTATAAGTAATTTATAATTTTAAATATCTCAACTTCACTTCTTTTTTAAAATTTCTCTGTCAAAAACATCTACAATACTACAAACTTGTTTCACAATGAATTAGTGGAAAATTCTAGAATTGGTTGCTGGAATTTTTATTTTCTGCTGTATTCTGAGAAGAAAATTTGTAATAACATCCATAAAGTAGCAATCAGATAAAACTGACAATGAGGATATGTTGTCAAATTTATTAATCTTAGCAAGGTGTAGTACAAAGACAATGTCTGGTTTTCTAGGTAAACTGATGCTTAAAGATTTTCAAATAAATTATAATAAAATGTCTGATAGTTGAATAAATATATAGATAGTTTAACAGATTCAACATCCAAGATCTAACAATAATTAGGATATAACAGCTTTAAATGTTCTGATGATGATTAAATAGTTTGACCTTGGCCTTTAAAACTTAAAGTTACAGAGCTAATTGACACAACATATTTGGTTGTACGTCGTGCATAGTTTTGAATATATGATCATGGGAAAAATCTTAAAGATGATTCCTAAATTTCCTACAAGCTCGACGAAATAATTTTCCAAAATGATTTTACTAACTACAAAAAGATAGCACCACTATGCAAACTCTTAGTAAAATCATCTTTAAGATTGTACAATATCCAAACTCTTAGTGAAATTAACGCTCCTAAGCAGTCTAATTTAAAACAATTAAAATATACAATGAACTTGATATTTGTGATATAAATGCTTATATTCTGATCAAACATATATGAAGATATAAGTCACTATTTTCAGATAATTAATTATTTTCCATATACTTGTTATTCATAAATTAACTAACAACTAATCACAGTGCCTAATTTACTTCATAGGAGAACATAAATAACAAATTATTTGGGATAATAGAGATAAAATAAAAAATTAATTTACCTTGATAGCTTTCTACTACTCCTATCAATCTCAGACCCCTGACATCAACAACGATCAAGCCAAACAAAGGGGGAAAAGGTAAGATATTAAGCAACCAACTGAAGATTAAGGATAAGAAATAAGAATAAGTAGTGATAAATGTTGCTTGATCACCTTTTTGTCAAGATGAATCTACATGTTGTGTCAAACTTTAAACTTCAAATTCTAGTAAAATTAGTGGATTAACATATTTATTGGACAGAAAATTCAATTTAAAACTTGTACCCAGAAGAAATTGTAGGATCTGAAATAGATACACTAGAACACTAGAGGGGGGTGAATAGTATTCTTTTAAAATTTATACAAAGTAGATAATAAATTACAATAAAGAATGACAACAATCTTAGAAAATCACAATCACAAACAAGAGATTTTATACTGGTTTCACCAATCCGGTGTACATCCAGTCCCCAAGCAAATCCCGCTTGAGATTTCCACTATAATTTTGAACCAAGTATAAAATTAAAACCAAACCTGACCAATTTGCAAGTCCCTATAAATTTCAACACCAATTGACAAAACTTTGCTAATTGCACACCAATCGCTAGACCAAGAGATTAACCTCTCTCAAACCGAGAGAACTTTCCTTGAATCAAACAACTCAATTCCTATAAGCCTTGATTTGAAGTGTTGTGTAGCAGTGGCTTAGGAATAATTTTAACCTCTTGAAATTGCCTTATTAATAAGTATTTTGAATGAGAATCAATGGCAATTTCAGAAACAATCTTTTTAGCAAAATATGAATTTTTGACTCTTGAAAAATGTACAAAGATCAAAGCTTATGGATATCTATACATGTTGTATTTTTCTGAACATATAACCTTTATATAGCCATTGAAAAGACAAATTTTTAAACTTTAAAAACGTTTAAAAATGGCTATAAACTGTCACTAATTCAAATTCTGAATTTTGGAAAAACTGTATCTGTAATCGACTACAAAACATAGTAGTCGACTACACTGAGTCTAAACAGACTCTGTGAAGTCAGAAAATTTCTAAGTAGTCGACTATAATGGTCATTAGTCGACTATACTGTAATCAAACAGAAATTTGACAGAAACTTGAAAAACAAATTTTGCCTTCAGTAGTCGACTATAAAGTCGATTAGTCGACTACACAGTAAACTAACAGAAACTTATATTTCAGTCATAAGCTTGAGTAGTCGACTACTATTCTAATTAGTCGACTATACTGTAAACTAACAAAAACTTATATTTCAGACATAGACTTGAGTAGTAGACTACTATTCTAATTAGTCGACTACTAAGGATTAAAAATGATATAAATTAAATGTTTTGACACTCAATTATTAACTATAAACTCTAATGGTTAACATAGGGGATTTCTATAGTTAACCAACACACTAAGCATGTGTTAGTGTGTTCTAATTTTTATGTGTGTATATGTGTGAGTGATCAAGGCTTGCACAATATTTCTAAGTAAAGAAAAATGTAAAAACAATTACATTGACGTATATGTTCTCTATCTTCTTTACTTCATAATGTATTGAACTCATCTTGCACTTGTTCATATTTGATATTAAAATCTGCATATAAATATTAGTGCATTTGTATAACACATATAGTATAAATTGTTATCATCATAATAATATATTGGAGACATGATATTCAACATTCTCCCCTTTTTTGATGATGACAAACAATTTAAGCATATGTAAGTATATTCTAAAAGAATTAGAACATTTTGAAATAAATATACTTATTACCCCCGCATAATTGTATATTAGAGTCTATAATATTAACAAGAGTCTATCACATTTATACCATTTCTCCCCCTTTGTCATTAACAAAAAAAAAACAATTATGCTAAACATGCCATAATTTCTTCAACACGAGCTAATACTTCAAACAGATCATCCAGATTATGAACATAGTTCATATCTTCACCCATCCAAATAGGTAGGCAAAGACTTGCCATAAAAACCAAAAGCTTCACAATGTTCATCACCATAATCTGTTTAAAATATATAGCACATGAATTAATTAACCAATCACCATAAAAACAACATAGAATGCAGTCATATAAGAAACATAGTAGC
Organism: Asparagus officinalis; assembly: GCF_001876935.1. NCBI lineage: Eukaryota > Viridiplantae > Streptophyta > Magnoliopsida > Asparagales > Asparagaceae > Asparagus > Asparagus officinalis. The sequence goes on along the minus strand of NC_033794.1, from coordinate 73,881,213 downwards.
AACATAACACATATTACATATATCTTAAAAATAAATAACTACGACATAGTTTGTGACAATCAAACTTAAACATACCAAAATAAGACATAATTATTTTGATAACAAACATAAAGTTCATCCAAATACTAAATGATGCATTCATGGTCTTCTAAGATGAAGGTTCTGGAGGAGGTTGATTTCCTTGGAAATATGTATTTAGCTTCATATCCAAATTATCAAATTTCTTCATTAACTCATCTTGATTACTGATGATGTAACTATTCTAGGAATAAAGAACTTGCTGACCAGTCTCTAACTCACGGATGCGTGCAGACAAGGTGTTATATTGCACATCTGAGAAGAAAGAGGGTTCTGAGTGCATTTGTGGGGGTTGTTGACTAGATGAAGGGTCTGCTGGAGTTAAGGATTATGGAATATCTTGTGGAATTTGTTCTTGAGGAGATTGAGGTTCATCTTGAGGATTGTGATCATGAATTTCAAAATTTGTTAACTTCATCCTAGTTAGGGCATTAGAATCGAAGAATTCAATGGAACGAACGACAGAATTTTCAGACTCAAGATCAACATGAAATTTATCAAAGATTTTTGTTAGAAAAGCACCATAAGGAAGAAATCCTTTTGGTATTGTAAGAAGATTGTCATAATAAACTTTAGCCCAATTAACTTGGATATTCCCCATTATAGCATATAAAGCTTTTACTAAGTCTAGGGAAATGAAATGAAAACTCTCAGTTTTTGGAAACAAGTTATAAGCTAAGATTCGAGCAATGAAACGAGGAATTGGACGAAGCTTATTCGAATTATTCAATGGTTTACTATAAGCAGGAAGAAAAATATGATTGGATAGCAATTCTGAATCATTCATTCTGATTGACCTAAGAGAGACTCATCGGAAAGGAATGTTAAAAAAATTTCCAATTGACTTAGAAGTCAATTCAATTTCTATTCCTTTGACAAGAGTTCTAAGCTTTTCAGTTCCACTAATAGTTCCTACACATTCTATATTAGTATAGAACAGTTGAACCAGAAAATGATATGTGGGTTTTCTATTTTCAACAGAGAATAATTCAAGCAACCCCACATTCTCAAAATATGATCCAAAATTCCATGGGATAAAATCATCAAATTTAATAAATTGTGCTGGAAGAACTTCAAATGTTGATATTTTGTTAAATTCTTTAAGTAAATTGGGACTTTTTAAATATATGATGATTTCATCATTAACATTGGTATGAACTTGTTTAGATTTCTTAGCCCTAGACATGATAAATTAGTAAAAGGGAACTTGAAGAAAAACTAAAGAGATGATTGATGAACTTACCCAAACAGAAGAAACCCTAGAAGTAGTTGGCTAATACAGGCTATAGTCGACTACAAGATCCGACAAAAGCTTGGAAACAAGAAAATATTGAAAGAGATTTGAAAAAAAATGTTGATTTGAAGAAACCCTAGAATGGAGAACGTGGGTTCTAAAGTGGGGAAGGAGATGGATCGGTTTTTGGGAGAGGAATTTGGGTGGTTTACTTGTAAGGTAAAAAATGAATGGTCATGATTAGATGAGAAAACAAATGTGTGGTTAAGATTTGATTTGGATAAAATGTTATCAAGGGCTATGATTTGATCAGGTAGATGTTGAATGGTTAAGATGAAATTTACTTATGTTAAACGGGTATTGGGTTGTGAGTTTGATAGATGTAAGTCCAAAATGCTTTAGACTTGTAAATATATAAAATCTGTTTGAGTAGTCGACTATTAAGGAAAGTAGTCGACTACATTGTAATTGATAGAAAGTTGGTTTTCAGATTTTAACTTAGAGTAGTTGACTATAAGTTAAATTAGTCGACTACACTGTAATTTACAGAACATCTTATATGCAATGCTTGTGCATGTAGTCGACTATAGGTCAAATTAGTCGACTATTAAGGGTGTGTATGCATATGTATTTGTTTTAAAACTTTAATTTAAATCTTCAATTGAACATATACCTAATTCCCTTCTTAATTTAATATGAATTTCTTCTTTTAAGGGTTTTGTAAATATGTCTGCAATTTTTTTATCAGTAGGTATAAATTCTAATAAAATATCATCTTTAAGCACATGATCACATAAGAAATGATGTCTAATATTAATATGTTTTGTACGTGAATGTTGAATAGGATTTTTAGATAAATTTATTGCACTTGAATTGTCGCACAATATGGATGATATAGGATAGATTATGCCATAATCAGATAATGTCTGTTTCATCCATAAAACTTGAGCACATGCAAGACTTACAACAATATATTCTGCTTCAGTTGTTGATAATGATACTAAATTTTGTTTTTTACTAAACCAAGATACAAGAGAATATCCTAAGAAATGACATGTTCCACTTGTACTTTTTCTATCGGATTTGCATTTAGCAAAATCAACATCAATATAAGATAATAAATCAAATGTGCTATTCTTTGAATAAAATAACCCGTAATTTGTAGTATCTTTAAGATATCTAAAAATTCTTTTTACAGCTTTAAGGTGTTATTCTTTAGGATTAGATTGAAATCTAGCACATAAACATACAATAAACATAATATCAGGTCTACTAGCAGTAAAGTAAAGAAGTGATCCAATCATATATTGATAGATCTTTTGATCAACATTCTTACCATTTTCATCTTTGTCAAGTGATGTAGTAGTACTCATTGGTGTTGGTTTGCTTGTTATATTTTCCATTTCAAAGCGTTTGAGTAAATCTTTAGTATACTTGCTTTGATTGATGAATATTCATTCTTTTAATTGTTTGATTTGAAGTCCAAGAAAGAAATTAAGTTCACCCATGTGACTCATTTCAAATTCATCCTGCATAGCCTTAGCAAACTCTTGACAAAGATTGTTGTTAGTAGAACCAAAAATAATATCATCTACATATATTTGAATTAATAATATATCTTTATTTATTTTCTTAATAAATAATGTTGAATCAACCTTTCTAATTTCAAAACCTGAAGTTAAAAGAAAATTCTTTAATCTATCATACCAAGCACGATGTGCTTGTTTAAGACCATATAAGGCTTTCTTAAGTTTAAAAACATGATATGAAAAACTTTCATGTTCAAAACCGGGAGGTTGTTCTACAAAAACTTCTTCTTTTATAAAACCATTTAGAAATGCACTTTTAACATCCATTTGAAATAATTTAAAATTTATAAAACATGTAAATGCAAGTAAAATTCTAATTGATTCTAAACGAGCAACTGGTGCATAGGTTTCATTATAATCAATATCTTTTTCTTGATTATAACATTGTGCAACTAATCTAGCTTTGTTTCTAACAACTTGACCAAATTCATCTAATTTGTTTCTAAATATCCATTTTGTTCCAATAATGGATTTATTTTGAGTTCTAAGTATAAGATCCCAAACATTATTTCTAGTAAATTGGTTAAGTTCATCTTGCATAGCAATTATCCAAAATTCATCAAGTAAGGCTTCTTTTATATTTTTAGGTTCAATAATTAAAATAAAAGCAGTATGAGCAATCAAATTAAAATGAGATCTAGTAGTTACTTTATCAGAAATATTACCAATAATTAAATCATGTGGAGGTTAAGTTCATCTTGCATAGCAATTATCCAAAATCATCAAGTAAGGCTTCTTTTATATTTTTAGGTTCAATAATTAAAATAAAAGCAGTATGAGCAATCAAATTAAAATGAGATCTAGTAGTTACTTTATCAGAAATATTACCAATAATTAAATCATGTGGATGATTTTTAACTTCTACAAAATTCTTTGGTAGATCATTTTGTAAATTATCATCTTTTGAAGCATCTATCTGTTTTCGTCAAAAGTTGCCTTCATCATTGATTTCATTAAAACTTCAAACGTTACAAATGAAATTCAAACAACAAAGAAATAAAAATTACAACTTTCTTGAAAAGTAAACACAAGATCCGTTCGTCGTCTCTTGCTTGCGTGAGTCTTTAGCCTGTGACGGGGACGTCGATATCCGTGGACTACCTGGCAATCAGATCTGATCTAGAGCTTCATCGATCCGCGAGGAGATCTAGAAACTTGAAGCGCCTATCTCTATAAAAACGAGATATTTGCTCTTCTTAGTATTACCATAACGGGATAATACTAAGGATCGAGTACGGGTGATGTAGATCTGACGAAGAAACTTTCTTGCGTTGAAGTGCTCGATCACTCTTCACTCCGGCAGGGCTTCGCCAATTCTCCAAAATTCCAGATCTGAAAAAATGAGGCCTAAGGCTCGTATTTATAGGCATGAGGGGTTGCGGAGCGGTTAAAACTGCTTAAAGGGGTCAAATCTGCATTGAGACATCCTAGGGGTGTCTTGGCCTAGCCGAGACACCCTTGGGGTGTCTTGACTTGGCCGAGACACCGTAGGTGCCTCGGTTCAGCTCTGAAACGTTTTCAATGCCCGTTTGACTGTTTTCGCTGTAACTTCTTTGTCTGAACCCGGATCTGAGTGATTCCAAATGTGTTGGAAAGCCGACAAGGAGTTCTATCAGCTCCAATGGTTGGATTATCTATTGAATGAATGAGACACGAAGGGCGTTGTTCCTTTTGTAAACACCGCGGGGCTCTCGATTAGCCCGTACCTTTGTTATTCCGAAATTCTATCGACTCACGTAGTTCGTCGATTCACTTCAAACGTTCACTGACGTCAATCGAACTCCTGTAAACCGGATAATGACGTTCATCATCATTCCTTAACACTGAGCTGTTCGTAGAGACCTATAGGCAATTTTCGATGCCTACACTATCATTGGAGTATCATTTATATTATCAACTATATCATCATCATTATTTAAGAAAATGGGTGTTTTTATAAAATTTTCATCAAAAGAAACATGCATAGATTCTTCAATGACTAAGGTTCTTTTGTTATATATTCTATATGCTTTACTATGATTTGAATATCCAACAAATATTCCTTCGTCTGATTTTGAATCAAATTTGTCCAAATTATCTTTTGTATTCAAAATAAAATATTTACAAACAAAAACTTTAAAATAAGAAACTTTAGGAATTTTACCATAAAAAAATTTCATAAGATGTTTTCCTTAAAATAGGTCTTAATAAAATTCTGTTTAAAACATAACATGCTGTAGATACAGCTTCTGCCCAAAAATATTTTGGTAAATTACTATCACATAACATGGTTCTAGCACATTCTTGTAAAGTTCTATTTTTCCTTTCTACAACTCCATTTTGTGGAGCTACTCGAGGAAAAAAAAAGTATGAGAAATATCATGTTTATCACAAAAAATTGTAAATAATTTATTTTGAAATTCACCTCTATGGTCACTATGTATAGAAATAATAGATAGAGATTTTTTATTTTGAATTCTTTTGCAAAATATAGAAAACTAATTAAAAGCATCATGTTTATATTTAAGAAATATTACCCATGTAAATCTTGAAAAATCATCAACAAGAACAAAAGCATATCTACTTCCATTTAAAGATGCTACTCTAGAAGGACCAAAAAAATCGATATGAATTAATTCTAATGGTCTACTTATAGAAATTACATTTTTAGATTTGAAAGAAGATTTATGCATTTTTCCTTGTTTACATGTATCACAAAAAATGTCTTTAAAAGAAAGTTTAGGTAAACCATTTACAGAATCATTCTTAATCTTAGAAATATGTTTAAAGTTAACATGTCTAAAACGTTTATGCCATAAAATAGAATCATTAGAGGATACAAGAAGGCAATGTTCATTAGAAATGTTATTCATAGATAACACATATATATTATTTTTTTCTATGTCCTTTAAATAATATAGTAATCATATCAATATCAAAATTTAAGCAAGATTCTTTTTCCAAAAATAATTTTAAAACCTTTATCACAAAGTTGACTTATACTAAGTAAATTATGTTTAAGACCATCAACTAATAAAACATTATGAATAATATGTTTATTTGGATTACCAACAGTTCCAATACGATGACCTTTCCTTTGTTGTTATCTCCAAAAATGATAGTACCACCATCCTTATTTTGAAAAGATAACAATAATTGTATGTTTCTAATCATATGTTTGGAGCAATCGTTACACAAAATCCACTTATCTTTCTTGGGTACCTAAAATGATAAACATTTACAAATTTGGTGTCCATACTATGTTGGGTCCATGAAATTAGCCTTTAGGAAACTAAACCCATGAAGAATTTGATTCACCTAAATAGTTAGTTGATAAACAAACATTTTTAATATAATGAGAAATATAAAAAATTTTATGTAATGAAGTTAATTCTTTAGGCACCCAAATAAAAAAAATTTGATTTCTTTTTACATATATCATCATTTATATTACAAGAAGGTTTTACAAAAATAGTTTTCTTAGATATATTTCTATTAATTTGAAAACCTAAACCTTTTGTCTTTTGAGATTCTTTTTGAAAAGAAAGTATTTTATTAAGATTTTCTTTACATTTATTGAATTTACTAACATTTAAACATATATCATCATATTTTAATTTAATAGAAGAAATATCTTTATCTAAACTATTAATGCGAATATTTAAATTATTACATTCTGATTTTAGATAAACGTTCTCATTAGATAAACATTGGTTTTCTTTAAGCAAGGAATAATTTTTTCTTTTAATTTAATTACTTGAGAATTAGAATTTGTAGATGAATTAAAATCTAAAATTTCTTCAAGTAATCTTTTATTTTCACATTTAAGAAAATTATGTGAAACCTTTAATCTCAAAAAGGTTTCATATAATTCATTAAAAGCATCTAAAAGTTCTTCATTGTCACTTACTTCATCATGTGTCATAAAGCACATATAAGCACTTTACTTTTCTTCAATTTCTTCATCCGAAGATGAATCATCACTATCATCCCAAGTAACCGCCATGGCTTTCCTTTTCTTGTTGTTTTGAATATTGTTGAAGTTATTGAAATAATTTGATTTTTGCTTGCTCTTCAACAATGGATAATCTTTCTTCATATGCCCTGGTTTATTACACTTGAAACAAAGTAAGTTATTTGAATTTAAACTTTTTGATTTGTACTTACATTGTTTTATGAATTTTTGAAATTTACGTGCAAACATGCTCATTTATTCATCATCATCCGAATCTTCTTTATCAAAAGTAATATTGAATGCAAGCACTTTCTTGTTCTTTGTTTCGTTATCATTCTTTCTATCTTCAATTTGGACTTCATAAGTTATGAGATTTCCGATAAGATTCTCAACCGTAAGAATTGACAAATTATTTGCTTCTTCGATTGCGGTAACCTTCTTTTCTCATTGTGGAGTAAGTGATCGGAGTATTTTTCTTATCATCTCCACTTGAGTGTATGTTTTTCTAAGACCAATGAGAGAATTTGTAATGTCGATGAATCTTATGAACATTTCTCCAATTGTCTCATTTTCCTTCATCTTAAATAATCCGAATCAGTGTACAAGAATAGAAATTTTAGATTCTTTAACCTTATTTGTACCTTCATGAGTTACCTCGAGTGTGTGCCAAATATCGTATGCAGATGTGACCGTTGACACCCTATTAAACTCATTCTTGTCAAGTGCACAGAACAAAGTGTTCATTGCTTTCGAATCCAAATTTGCATTATTTTTTTGTGAAGTAGTCCATTCTGAAAATGGAGTTGATGGCTTCTCGTATCTTGTTTTCATAATGTTCCAAAGTTCGTAGCCAATTGATTGAAGGTAAATTTTCATTCGGCACTTCCAATAGTTGTAGTTCAATACATAGAACATTGGTGGACGATTTATAGAATACCTTCTTTGAATTGTGATGTATTAATTAATGCCATCTTTCACCTTGCTCTGATACCAAATGTAGGATCTGAAATAAATACACTAGAACACTAGAGGGGGGTGAATAGTATTCTTTTAAAATTTATGCAAAGTAGATAATAAATTGTAATAAAGAATGGAAACAATCTCAGAAAATCACAATGACAAACAAGAGATTTTATACTGGTTCCACCAATCTGGTGTACATCCAGTCCTCAAGAAAATCCTGCTTGAGATTTCCACTATAATTTTGAACCAAGTACAAAATTAAAACCAAACCTGACCAATTTGCAAGTCCATGTAAAATTTAACACCAATTGACAAAACTTTGCTAATTGCACACCAATCTCTAGACCAAGAGATTAACCTCTCTCAAACTGAGAGAACTTTCCTTGAATCAAACAACTCAATTCCTATAAGTCTTGATTTGAAGTGTTGTGTAGCAGTGGCTTAGGAATAATTTTAACCTCTGGAAATTGCCTTATTAATAAGTATTTTGAATGAGGATCAATGGCAATTTCAGAAACAATCTTTTTAGCAAAATCTGAATTTTTGACTCTTGAAAAATGTACAAAGATCAAAGCTTATGGGTGTCTATGCATGTTGCATTTTTCTGAAAATATAACCTTTATATAGCCCTTGAAAAAACAAATTTTTAAACTTTAAAAATGTTTAAAAATGGCTATAAACCGTCACTAATTCAAATTCTGAATTTTGGAAAAACTGTATCTGTAGTCGACTACACTGAGTCTAAACAGAGTCTGTGAAGTCAGAAAATTTCTAAGTAGTCGACTATAATGGTCATTAGTCGACTATACTGTAATCAAACAGAAATTTGACAGAAACTTGAAAAACAAATTTTGCCTTCAGTAGTCGACTATGAAGTCGATTAGTCGACTACACTGTAAACTAACAAAAACTTATATTTCAGTCATAAGCTTGAGTAGTCGACTACTATTCTAATTAGTCGACTATATTGTAAACTAACAAAAACTTATATTTCAGACATAGACTTGAGTAGTAGTCTACTATTCTAATTAGTCGACTACTAAGGATTAAAAATGATATAAATTAAATGTTTTGACACTCAATTAGGATTAAAAATGATATAAATTAAATGTTTTGACACTCAATTATTAACTATAAACTCTAATGGTTAACATAGGGGATTTCTATAGTTAACCAACACACTAAGCATGTGTTAGTGTGTTCTAATTTCTATGTGTGTATATGTGTGAGTGATCAAGGCTTGTACAATATTTCTAAGTAAAGAAAAATGCAAAAACAATTACATTGACGTATATGTTCTCTATCTTCTTTACTTCATAATGTATTAAACTCATCTTGCACTGTTCATATTTGATATTGAAATCTGCATATAAATGTTAGTGCATTTGTATAACACACATAGTATAAATTGTTATCATCATAATAATATATTGGAGACATGATATTCAACAGAAATTTTTAGTTCTAGTCTTCTTCCTATACAGGTTAAGTGCTTTAATAATCTGAAAAGAAGTGATGGAAACCCAAAATTTGTATGAAAATATAAAAATCTTTTAGCAAGTTTAAAAGATAAATATGGAAAAATCGAGAATCTGCCTCACTCGATGCCACACAACCCTCCGATACATCCTCCTCGACGAAAGCACTGGCAGACCGCTAAGCGTCCGACCCAAAACCTCCGCGAAAAGCACAATCCCCATCTCTACCACCGGCCTCCCCTTTACCTTCTCCATACTCAAAACCTCCTCATCCCTCACAACCCTCATTTCCCCCTTTGCCATAAACTCCTCTCTCTCCCTCTCCTTCTCAAGATCACAAAGCAAATAATCCAACTCCGCTACATACAACGGCATCACCTCCTTTGTCAGCATCGTCCCGAGCAAATCAACACCCACGTTCACATCCAATTTGTTATCATTGCCCGAAACAAGAACACCAACAACAAAATCCCCTCTTTTGAGCTCGTAGTACTTCACACTGACATCGGTCACCTCTTCGAGTTTTGGACTAATGGGTTCATGATTATCAGCGAATTCAATGGCTCCGTCATCGGAGTCGGATTCGGATCCGTCGAATTTGAAGAATTTGAGGAAGGGAGCTAGGGCTTCGCTGAATTCTTCAGAGGGGTTTTCAAGCTCAGTGGAATTGGGGTTTTCGAGCTTCTTGGGTTTCGTTAGGAGCTCGAGAGGCTCTAGCTGCTTGCTGAGGTTGAGGGTTTTGTTGGTGGAGTGGAGAAACGAAATAATCATAACAATCGGAGAGGAAGAGGCATAGGGGGCGGGTGGGTGGAGCGGCAGAGGAGAGGACGGTTAAATGAGGGAGAGGAGAAGAAGCGGAAGAGGCAGAGGGAGGCGGGTGGGTGGAGCGGCAGAGGAGAGGACGATTAAATGAGGGGGGCGACGAGTGGGATGAAGAGGCAGAGGGGATTCATGCGTTTCTTAGTGGTTGAGAAACAGAAGAATCAGAGAGATGAAGAGGCGGTTGCGGCGCAGGGGGGAGCGGCAGGGGAAAGGACATATTTTAGATTATATAGAATAAAATTAGAATTACAAAATTTGAAAAGGGTAATTTGGGTATGTAAAGGTTTTGACAATAGTTTTTTTTAGAAATAGTATAGATTTAACCGAGGAGTTTTGATGAGAACCGTTGTATTAGGGGCTGTTTGGTTTCCTGTTTTTGAGGGAAAGACTCTTTTGAAAGCCTGCCAAAAGTGTCAAAATTGTCACTTTTTGGCAGGCTTTCAGCCAAAATCTTCTTTTTTTAGAGACGATTTTGGCTGAAAGCCTGCCAAAAAGTGACATTTTTGGTATTTTTGGCAGGCTTTCAAGAGAGTCTTTC
>NC_033794.1:73834700-73870555 GCF_001876935.1 Asparagus officinalis | reverse complement strand
TAATGCTGATATAATGGTACCACATCGTTTTTCCCGTTAGCTAACAATTTAAAATTTCGTACTGGAATATGTCTTCGCGCTATGCGTACAGGATTTGTTGTTGTTTGATAAGATCAAAAGCCAGCGAGAGCATCTCTCAATTTCACCAATGAAGTCTCTTTTTCAGCCGTCTATTCCCTTTCCAGTCACAAACGTAACACCCAAAAGCTAGCTAGCCTTACCATCGTATGATTCCCTTCTCCATTTCAATCCCTATCACTTGTCCAAATCTCCCAATTTAACCATTAATTCCACAACCCCCAAAACCAAAACCAAAACCAAAATTGGAGCTTTAAAAAAGTGAAGTAGAATTTTAAAAAGGATGCCTCTGATGAAAGAGTTAACGATTTGGAAGGTGTGTACTACATATGAAAATAACGATTTGGAAGGTGTGTACTACCTATGAAAATAAAAAAAGTAGCGACATATCTCTTGAACTAACTCTAGTCACTAACAAATTTAAACTCCGTCGTTCAATCACAATATTGTTATTATAGTATGCAAATAACTAAGTATTAATTCTTTTTGGGAAGCTGACATGAGTCCCATTCAGGGCCGGCCCCGAGGTTTGGGTTGCCCTAGCCCAATTCAATTTTGGTTGCCCCTTATATTAAAAATCTACAAACTCTCAAAGTGGAGCACTAGAGTGCATAATACATTGTTTCTCAAAACTAAGTCAGCTCTTAAAACTCTCTAAAGTCTATTTTGTAGTTTCAAGGAAATGGACGACCTCCACAACTTGAATTTTCCTCCTCTGTCATGGATCTATCTTTCGTTACAAGTTAAAAGAACCTTCTTCGAATTGTGTTCTAAATCACTCACATGCCCAAAGACTTGACGGGGTGACATATCAAACTCAAGGCCAGAGACATGATTGAAGGTTTCTTTTCAAAAGAGGATTTGCGTAGAAAATGAATGGAAAGGGACATTATTGTTGTGTGACAGTATCTCTACTTACGAAGGGATAGAGAGATGTAAATATTGGATTAGGAGACATGCAGTAGCATGCTTCGTTGATGTCAAATTCATCTGAATGACAAATATTAATGGCGAAAGAAGATAATAAATGCATCTATCCTTTATTTTTGACATCTGTGGTATAGACTTTCACTACCTCAACTCAAATAAAAGGGAGTCACACACGCGCATAAGTTTCCAATCTTTTCACAGGCACCCTAAAACACGCAAAACATGTTTTGTCTAACTATACAGGGGAAAAAACTGATATTTGCCAAAGGAGTTACAAAGTAGTTGCAGAATAATTAGGTCACAATTAAAAGAGAGCAAACCAAACAAGACTGAGTTAAAATAATCAGGTAATTATGCAAAAGAAAAACAAGATATAGTACACTACTCCATAGAACTAAGATAATAACAAATAGCTCATAATCAGCAAATAAAATTAAAGGGGGAAAAACCTCGTGGTCGCAGTCAACCATCTGCTGCTCACTAAGGCTATAACAGCCTAACAAGCTTTCCCGTCGCCAGAAAGTTCGCCCCTTCCAAAGCCCCTTAAGCATTAAATGCCCAACACGATCCACAAGCACCCTAAAACACCCAAAACATGTTTTTTATATTAAAAAAAATCTAAAACCCCAACAAAATCCCACCTGATTCTTGACGCCAGTAACAGCTCCATGATCCCTCCAATCAAACTCCTCCGGCAAATCACTCGTCGGCAAGATTGGCGCCTCGTGCGCCCCCTTCAAATCCATCTTCTTCCTCCTCAACCCTAACTCTACCAGTGCTGAACCTGCGAATGTCCAGATCCGGCCTCCGGGGCAAGGAGAAGAACAAGGGGTGATGAAATGATAGCAGCAGCCAAAAGCCCTAACTCTAGCTCGCTATCTCTGTTCTCATATCAAAGCCCTAGCTTTTAAGATGCATCGATTTGGTTGCAACGCATATTGACCGAGTCGGGTTTAACTCCAAACCCTGCCCGAGTGGACCTGTTATGGCAGCTCGCTGGGCTTGCTGAAAACAGGGAAGTTCCTCAGAGGGAAGTTCGGCAGCGACAGGCCTTGGGTGCCCCCCGGGCCCCGGTCTGAGCCCCCTTGTGGCCCCGGCGTTGTGGGGCTTACCCCAGGGCCGCCCTGGTCCCATTCACGCCGAGATCATAATATGATCAGATCCCTAGCCCGCCCCTGTCCCCTCTCCTCCCCTAGCCCCCTCCCCTCCCCCCTTCCCCCTCCTCTCCCCCCTCCTAGCTCTACTTACCCCCCCCCCTTCTCCCTCCTGGCCCTTCTCCTCCCTCTCCCTCCCCTACCCCTCCCTCCCTCCCTTCCCTCCCGGCTATCCCTGCCCCCTACCCCTATCCCCTAGCTACCCCTCCTCTTCCCCCTAGCTCTACCTCCCCCACGCCTCCCTCCTCCCCCCTCCCTACCCCTAGACTCGCTTACGTCTCGACGACTCGAACCACTCCTATCGGCCGATCCTCATAGGCCGACAATTACCATGACCGACTCGAAATTGCGTATAGCGCTACTGATCAGAATTCAAGCCCACAAGCCTCCACACTCGGCCCACTACCTTAGCCGATAATTCTCGAGACCGACTAAAAAGACGGTATTTGTCGGCCTTTAGTCAGACGGCTAGAGAGGCAGTGCATCCTCGAACTCCACACCAACACTTGCCCCTCCTCATCACAGCTGGTGCCATGAGTCCTCATGACTCATCATTCACCAACCCCCCTCGATGATCCTCACATCTAATCACACTTTAGCAGTCGACACCTGTAGAGACATATGCCGAGTCAACTGTCTGCCTGTACTCAGCCAAAGTTACATCACTGCCTTTCTGATATGCTATAAATTGGAGCTGCACTGCATGAGGTAGCTTCTTGGGGGCTTTCAAGCAAATATGAACAATTCATCTTCTTCACTTACTTCCTATTTTACCTCTCAAGCTCATACACTAACCTGATCGTCGGAGGAATAACCGGAGAACCCAACTCCGGCCTCTCATAAACTTTTTATGTGGAACAATTTTTCAAAATCGACCCATTTAGTTTTTTATTTTTCAAAATCGACCGTTTTTTCTTTTATTTATCAAAACCGACCGGATTTTGTGATTAGCAGATTAATCACTATCCTAAATAGTCGGGGTTGCCAACCCCGACTATTTAGGAGGGTGTTAAACCCTAATTAAGGCATTTAATTAGGGTTTAACACCCTCCTAAATAGTCGGGGTTGGCAACCCCGACTATTTAGGATAGTGATTAACCTGCTAATCACAAAATCCGGTCGGTTTTGATAAATAAAAGAAAAAACGGTCGATTTTGAAAAATAAAAATCCGAATGAGTCTGTTTTGAAAAATTATTCTTTTATGTGTAGGAGAGAACGTCAGGCTCCAGAATCGGATATTTGAAGAAGTTTGAGGACCCTAATCCAATACTAATCCCTAACTAAACCTCCTGTTCTATAATTGACATCAATTATTGTGTTTCGTGTAATGCTAATTGTATTATAAAATTTACACTATTTTTATCCTATGATATCCAAGCACCTTATATATAGAAATAAAGATACATAAGTCTATTTAAATTTCTTGCAGTACAGTTACTTTTACTTTTTTGCTTCAAGCAGAAGACAATTTTAATTTAATTTCGTTGGGGTTTTCTCCCTAAATATGACATCATCCATAAATTAAATATGAAAAAGAAGCAGAAAATCGAGAGGAACATATCAAATAGTTTCAATCTATCATGCACATAAATTTCTTTTCAACCTAAAGCGATGAGACCAATTATAAGGCGAGTGATGTATACCTTTGTTAAACATTAATCTTGGATAAAATCAAAAACAAAATAACATGTCAAAAATTTCTTTACCATAAATGAAGTATGGGAACTACTTTAATCCTGCAGTGTGTTGAAAAAATCTGAACAAATATAAGTCAGTGAAATATCTAAATTGCCTCCTCTGAACCTCTTGGCTCCTATCAGAGTAGTATTCACCATGCTAGACGTTCTTCCAGAATTTCTAACTATAAATTTTGGATCCGAAAAGAAATATCTTCATATAAATAATGTACTATTATAATGCGTACACTTATATTAGTGAGTTTGTGACTAGTGTATTTTTATTTAGGGGAAATTGCTTCTAGTCCCCAATTTTATTACAAGTGTTTCACCCCATCCTAAGACTTTTTCAATGCTCACAAAACCCCCAAAAGCAAAACACATAATTCCCTGAGCCCCCAAAACACAAAACCAAAAGTTTAAAACATGTGAAAACCATAATACTCTCGATCGTAATACTTTTTCGGCATTTATTCACGGTGTCAACATCGATCGTAATACTTTTTCGGCATTTATTCACGAGACAAAGAAAAAGTCTTGTGGAAACTAGAATTTTTCGGCGGAATACTTGTAAAGAAATAGCGAGAAAGTTTCACCGGCGGGAAGAAAACGACGCTCGTTCGTTGGCGGAATACTTATACGAAAATCGATGACTTGAGATTAAAATAGAGTATGTAAATTTATATATTATTATTATTTCACGGTAATAAGCTTGTTGTTAAGCTTATGAGTTGGTGGTGAATGAAGGTTACATGTCAGTTTTGAAGGTTATGGGTTGGTTGTACGTGAATGATACACGTCGGTTGTGAAGGTATTACGAGTTGGTTGTGAAGGATATGTGTTGGTTGTAAAGATTACGCGTTGGTTGTGAAGGATACACGTTGATTGTGAAGGTGTTACGGTTTGGTTGTTAAGGTTACGGGTTGGTTGTTAATGTTACGGGTCGGTTGTTAATGTTACGGGTTGGTTGTGAACCTCGGTAACCTTAACAACCAACCCGTAACCTTAACAACTAACCTGTAACTTTAATAACTGACCTGTAACCTTAATAACCAACCCATAACATCTGTTACCTTAACAACCAATGCATAACCTTCACAACCGATAACCTTAACAACCGACCCGTAACCTTAACAATCAACCCATAACCTTAACAACCAACCCTTAAACTTAACAACTGACTTGTAAGCTTAACAACCAACTCATAACACCTTCATAACCAACACGTATCCTTTACAACAAAACCCGTAACCTTCAAAACAAACATGTAATCTCTCTTCACCACCAACTCATAAGCTTAATAACAAATTTATTACCCTGAATAACAATAATATATAAATTTACACTCTATTTTTATCTCAAGTTATCGAGGTTCACAACCGACTCGTAACCTTAATAACCGACTCGTAACCATCATAAAAAATCACATTATTGTTGAACATATTCATCCAATATCATCAACAATAACAACAAACAAACAAACAAACAAACACACACACACATATATATATATATATATATATATATGAGAAAATTAGGTATGCTTGGTACCAAATATAAATTTTTGTGCTTAGTAGTGAGGTGACATATTCCCATCCACTCATTGAAATCAGGTCCCACATTCATATGAGTTGGGATGTGGTTGAGAATTGGAATGAGCGGATGAGACGCCAAGGAGCGAAGAGCTACTGCATGTTGTGGGAGTTACTGAGCTTAGGTACCAAGGTTTTAGTGAATCGAGGTGGGAGACCGTGAAGGCGAACCGTGACGACGCGGAGCACCCCCGTCGTTGGATTTTATCAAGAGAAAGAGAGAAAAGTGTATTATATTGTCTTCACATGTTTAAAACTATTGAGTTTTGTGTTTTTGGGGCTTAGAAAATTATGAGTTTAGTTTTAAGGGTTTTGAGAGCGTTGAAAAAATCTTGGGGTGGGTGAAACACTTGGACTGGTTTTGAGGGCTATACACAATTTTCTTTTTCATTATATCGCTTAGCGGGCAGGCGCCGAGCCGCCATGGACCAAAAAAGTCACTATGCTGTCCTCTCTTCTCCCACCCACGCCACCCGCCACGCCCCTGCCCGGCCTATTTTAAACCATCAGCTCTGCCTACACGCCCCTGCCTCCTTCTCCCTACTCCCTTACATTGGCCACTCCATCTTCTTTGGTATTTACGTTCCAACCATTACGCCCGCATATGACTGTTTGGAAACAAGTCTATCGTTACTTCTTTTAATCAAAGTGGGCAAGTCTGAAAACAGTCCCCCAAATCTTGTTATTTTCAAACCATTCATAAGCTCTTTAAGTGTTTCTGAATTTGTTCCTAAAATCTTAATATTAAAAAAAAACTTAGTCCCCAAAATCTCTTAACTGTTTTGAAATTATTTCCCCCGAATGTTTCAACCAGCTACGAACTAGGAGGACTAATTTCAAGATATTTAAAGATTCGCAGAGCTAATCACAAGCACCAAGGATTTGGGATGCTAATTTCAAAATACTAATGTTAAAAGTATAATAATTCGGGTTTGGGGGGACTAATCCAATGATGCGAGGGGGGCTAATCCTGAACATTAGGAAAAGAAAAGGGGGAATTTGGGAAGGGGCAGTTCTGGCAGTCAAACTGACTCCGTCCCGCGATCCAGCCTGTCCTTGGTCGCCTGCCTAAGAAAGCCCATAGCCGTCTACTAGCCACGCCTTTATTCGATTTCGGATCCCAACCCTTGTCGCCTAGCGCATGTAATTAGCACGTACTTCCAGGGGCACTTTCGTCATATAAAACCCCTCCATAAAAAATCCAACATCCACCGTACTTTCTACGGCTCTCAATCTCAGTACGCAGCCTGCGAGCTACGAAGAAATGAAGAGAGAGAAGGTCGATGAGAGAGAAGCTGGAACCGAGCTGCGGGGATCCGCCATGGCCGAATCTTGATCTCCTCTCTCTCTCTCTCTCTCTCTCTCTCTCTCTCTCTCTCCCCGTCGTCGTACTTTCCCTCTACTGTTCACGGCTGAGGTCTTTCTCTAAAGAAAATTTGTTTATTCTTAGGGCTAGGGCTTCCCTTCGCTTCGAAGACTTTAGTCGAGCTCTCGTGCCGAGAAAATCGCTTTGAGCGAGACCGGATCTAGGTCCGATTCGGATAGCGACTCGTTCCGTAGAAAAAGAAGCGTCGAGGGCTTCGAATCTCGAGAAATAGTCTGAATTTGAGGTATATTTTAAAGGAAAAGGTTGGGGAGATTAAAGAAAAGGGGGTTGATTCTTCGATGGAATGAGAAAAGAAAAGTTAAAAGAAGAGAAAAGGAAAGCGACAAAGGCGTCTCTGGTAAAGTCTTTTCCTCTCAATTATTTGAGGTTTTCGCGCTCGCTCTCTCTCTCTCTCTCTACTGTTGCATTGTTTGTTTATTTGCGGAGTTGATTAGGGTTTTGAACTGTTGGGAGTTTTTTTTTGAGAGTTTGTTTGTCCTTTTGCCTCCTCGCCCCGATCTCGAAGTTCTGAGTCTTTTTCGTGCTTGCTGTTTGTCTGATTATTTGAGGAATGGGGGCTCTCAGATCTGTGTCTTGGCTTCTATTGATGCCCTTAAAATAAATTAAGAAGGCGAGCGAGGTCGAGCGGACTAGGCGCTCAGCAGCGTCTTCTTGTGTGGCTAATTTAATGATACAGAAGGAAGAAGAAGCTCACAGCTTTGATTTGAAGAAACGAGGCCCGCGTTCTTTTGAACACGCTAGGGAGATGATGCGATGTGGCTTCCTGTTAGAGATGGGAAGGGCAGTATTGGACCGGGCGAAAAGTATGTGAGGTACACTCCGGGCAGGTGGAAGCCCTCGAGAGGCTGTATCAGGAATGCCCGAAGCCTTAGCTCACCTCGAAGCAGCAGTGATCAGGGAATGCCCCATTTCTCATCTAACATTGAGCCTAAGCAGATTAAAGTCTGGTTTCAGAACAGAAGTGTGTTTTTTTTTTTAAATTAGGGGCGTGCTCTTCTATTCTTTTTTCTTTCTTTTCTGGGGAAGAGCATCTGTTTATGCCCCGTGCTTCATGATCTCAGGTGTAGGGAAAAGCAAAGGAAGAGTCTTGCCGCTTCAGGCCGTGAACAGAAGCTGAATGCCATGAATAAGCTGCTGATGGAGGAGAATGATCGGCTGCAGAAGCAGGTGTCGCAGTTAGTGTACGAGAATGGCTACTTCCGTCAACAGACGCAGACTGTAAGCTCTTTTTATTCCTCCGCTTATTCGTATTCTTTCTGGTGCTGTGATTTATGCGTTGTGGCTCCTTGTTGTTTCGCTTGTGCGTTTAGGCCGCGCTGGCGACCACGGACACTAGCTGTGAGTCGGTGGTGACGAGCGGTCAGCGCAATTTGACACCCCAGCATCCGCCAAGAGATGCTAGTCCTGCTGGGTATGGAGAACGCGTTTTGATTCTTTTTTCCAGCTTGTTTTGTTAACATCTGTAATTGGATAATGGCGGTTGATTGTGTTTGTTGCAGACTTTTGTCCATTGCAGAGGAAACTTTAGCAGAGTTTCTTTCAAAGGCAACTGGAACTGCTGTGGAGTGGGTCCAAATGCCTGGGATGAAGGTTTGACCCTATCTGATGAGAATTTCCGGTGCTCTGTTTATTCGCTTCGGAATCTGAAATTTGTTGGAAGTAACCCTTTTTTTTTTTAATTCTTCGAACAACGTGAGCAGCCTGGTCCGGATTCCATTGGAATCGTTGCTATCTCACATGGTTGTGCTGGTGTGGCAGCACGAGCTTGCGGCCTAGTAGGTTTAGAACCTACAAGGGTAAGCTTATGGGTTTACTCATTTACTTGATTTTAATCAAGTTCTTAGCTGTCGTATGGTAATTGATGGTCAAGCTGGTTGCTAGGTTTAAATTTTAATTGTCTCGCAGGTTGCTGAGATCCTGAAAGATCGTCCGTCATGGTTTCGTGACTGTCGAGCTGTGGATGTCATAAATGTGCTACCCACTGGAAACAATGGAACCATCGAGCTGCTCTACATGCAGGTAACTATATCTCTTTATGCATGCCTGAGATAACTTGATCTTGATCCAAAGTCTGACGTTAGCGTTGGTATTTGATCGTAGCTCTATGCTCCTACGACACTGGCACCTGCTCGTGACTTCTGGTTGCTTCGGTATACATCAGTTTTGGAAGATGGTAGTCTTGTGGTATGTTATGTGGATTATGCAGTATGAGCAAACGTTATGCTTCTTATGTTGCCTATTATATATTAAGATTTGCTTGGTCGTTCTGAGTGTTGTGCTCCCCAATTTATGCTTTTAGGTGTGTGAAAGATCACTCAACAGCACACAAGGTGGTCCGAGCATGCCACCCGTGCAGCCTTTTGTCAGGGCCGAAGTGCTCCCTAGTGGATATCTGATAAGACCTTGTGATGGAGGGGGATCTATGATTCACATTGTTGATCACTTGGATTTGGAGGTACAAAGACTGCTTCTTCACTTTAATGTAAACACATGTAAATCATGTTATTTTTAACAAGTACTAAACTTCTATTGCTCCGAACCAGCCATGGAGTGTACCAGAAGTATTGCGGCCGCTATATGAGTCATCTACTGTGCTTGCTCAAAAGGCAACAATGGCGGTGAGCAGATATATTTTCTTCAAAGTTTTGAGCTTTATGAGATTGACTAGTATTATTAGTTGTTTTTTCCTGTGTATAATTTTGTGACTTTATAAGAAGCCCGCACAACAGCGATTGTTGCTGCTCAAAATGTTATGTCCGGTAGTGATGAAGGGAGGAAAAAGAATTGGACTCACAACATCCTGAAATGACAAAGCTTCCCTCTTCTAACACATGTTATTTTGTCTTAATACAGGCGTTACGACATCTAAGGCAAATTGCTCATGAAATATCCCATTCCAGTACCACTGGATGGGGGAGGCGGCCTGCAGCTCTGAGAGCACTTAGCCAGAGGTTGAGCAGGTGGGGAATTTCAGCTGTCTCATTTTCTTTGTTGTATTTATTTCTCTAACTTTGTCTGGGTCCTAAGTGGTCTAAGCTTTCAGGGGTTTTAATGAAGCTCTAAATGGCTTTGCTGATGATGGATGGTCCATAATCAATAGTGATGGTGTGGATGATGTTACTATTCTTGTTAACTCTTCGCCTAGCAAAATGATGAGCTTGAATCTTGGCTTCTTAGATGGCTATTCATCTGTCACCAACTCAGTGCTTTGTGCCAAGGCATCCATGCTTTTGCAGGTTGGCATATTATATTTTTTGTCCCCTTATTTTGTCATTAGTAAGAGCCCACAAACTGGAGAAAGTAAGGACTATCTCACCTTCTATATTCTGCCAATTATTAGCAGTGAGACCTAGCTTCTGAACTGTAAAGAAACTTGGCTCCACATCTTACCTGCTGTACTGAGTGGGCAATTCAAAGGAAAGACCACTTTGTAATTAAGTTCCAAGATGCCGGTGGTTTTGTTGATACTGTGATACGTATTGTCATCTATAGTACAACTTGGACTAGTACACAACTAAAGCAGCCATTTATTTATTTATTATCTCAAGACTTCAAATTGTTGATCTCTAGTACAATTTGCACAGATAAAACAATTAACGAGGATACTTACGCATTTATTTTTCGAAGTCCTTCAAATGTTGACTGACTTTATTTTAGTTGGCACCGGTTACAGATATGTAGGCAAGCTTATTTGTGTCTTGATAATGGTTAAAAGATTTACTTGCCTGGTCTCTTAGGCTTCTACATAGATAGTAGAAATGCTATACGTCTGGGTCATCAGAAAGATAAAGAAGTCGTATCTTTGCATTCAGGACTAGTATTAGTTGTGTGAAGTAAGTAATGACTTGGAATTACTTTTTCTTAATTGCATTATTTTTTTGGTAGTTACTCCATTTTTGAATTTGGTTGTGGAGATATGGACGAGTGCACGTCTGGCCTGGTAGTTAATCTGCTCACCGGAACATGTTTAAGTTTTATACAGTGGGACAGCTGTATCCCATTGAATAGATGTCTAAATCATGTTCTTTTTTGTGTTCTATATAATATGTTGTTCCTTTCTAAAATGTTAGTTGTTCCTTTCTAAAATGTTAAGAAGTTATACTAATGGTGTGAACATTGTGGAAATAGTGTACTTGTTAGATTATTAAAATTATAAGCCTTAACCCTCACCAAGACTTCAAAGTTTTCATATAGTGGAATAGACCTTTAACATGGCATCCGAACAATGTACATTCAAGTCTCTCCTATCATGTATTTATAGCGTATTGAAAAAGGTACCGTTGTGTGACTCCATGTTTCGACCTAGGAAAAATGCGCTCAACCTGCGAGATGTGTTAGATTATTGTTAAGATTTGGAGAAAAGAGTTTATTGGAGAGGGTTCTCCTCACTATATACTTTATTAATCATAGCGATGAATTAGTTACAAGTTAGTCTCACAGGCAATGTGGGACTAAACCAATGCTAAACTAATACTCTTTTCAAACACTCCCCCTCAAAGTGGAGCATATATATCATGCATGCCCAGCTTATCACAAATAAAGTCAACCCGTGTTCGACTAAGTGGTTTTGTAAGAATGTTTGTTAACTGATGTACTGTTGATACATGTTTTGCTGTGATGGTTTTGTCCTCGAGCTTCTTGCGGATTACATGGCAGTCGACTTCAATGTGCTTAATGTGCTTGGTTCTCTTTTGAAACATGAAATTCTTAGTAATGTGAATTGCTGCTTTATTGTCGCCATATAGATCCATGAGACCTTCTAGAGGGAGACCAATCTCTGTCAATAGGTCTTTGATCCAAATCATCTCTAGTATTACATTTGCCATAACTCTGTATTCTGATTCTGCACTAGATCGAGACAATATTTTGCTTCTTACTTTTCCATGACACCAGAGTTTCTCCAAGGAAGACACAATATTCAGTAGTCAATCTCCTATCAAAAGGACATCTAGTCCAATCTGTATCAGGGAAGCCTGCAACTCTGGTGTGTCCTTAATCTGAGTAGAGAATTTCTCATCATGGAGCCTTCTTCAGGTACCTCAAAATTCTCATTACTGCATCCAAGTGAGTAGTTATTGGTACAGACAATAACTGACTCACAACACTGACTGTGAATGTGATATCAGGTCTGGTCACCGTCAGATAATTCAGTTTTTCCACCAATCTTTTATACTGTCCAACATCCTCAAAAAGCGTCCCTGGTCTGGTAGTAGTTTTGAGTTCATATCCATTAGAGAATAACTGTTTTTGCATCCTAACATCCCAGCTTCTGAGAGCATATCCAGGACATACTTTCTTTGTGACAGAAGAATACCTTTCTGTGACTTTGTAACTTCAATACCTAGGAAGTATTTTAGGGAATTAAGATCATTAATTTGAAAATGTGTCTGTAAATACTTCTTCAGGCTGTTAATACCAGAAACATCATCCATTGTAATTACAATGTCATCCACATATAAAACGAGCAAAATTTGTTTCCTATTCTGAAATCGCCAGAAGATAGTAATCTTTTTGTGCACGATAAAGCCCAAATTCCTAAATAATCGATGCAAAACGTTCAAATCAGGCTCTCAGAGACTGTTTCAGACCATAGAGTGATTTTTTCAGCCTACATACCTTCACATTCTCTCCCTGAGCGACAAAACCTGGTGGTTGCTCCATGTAAACCTCATCATCTAGAATATCGTTAAGGAATACATTCCTGATGTCCAACTAATGAAGTGGCCAATGATTTGTTGCTGCCAGTATTTTCAAAGGCGCGTGTCTCATTGCGCCTCGTGCGCCTTACGATGTCATTTTGCTGAGGAGTTTAAACACAAGAAGACTGATGGAGGATCCAATATTCACGGAAACTAGTAAAGTTGCCATCCAAATATTCCTTTGCATTATCAGATTGGAAAATTTTTATCGAAGACTTGAATTGATTTATTATTTCAGAATAAAAGAATTTAAATATGGAAAAGACTTCAAATCTAGTCTTGAGAAGATAAATCCAGGTAACACGAGTGTGATTATCCACAAAACTGATAAAGTATCGGAACACTAATTTAGAAGTTATTAGGCATGTCTCTCAGATATCAGACTGAACAAGATCAAATGGTTTAGCAGCCCTTTTATTGATTTGATTAGGATAAGACATACGATAGTGTTTGCCAAGTTGACACGACTCACACTCTAACAAGGAAAGAGATTTGAATCGGGGATCAAGTAGTTTGAGAACAGAGAGAGGGATGTCCTAGCTGACAGTAGTATTATAGGGCTAATAAGTTTGCGATACAAGCCAATTGTTTGGCGCCTAATTCCAATTTATAATGGCCATTTTGCTCACGTACCGACCTAATCGTTTTCCTCGTGACTAGGTCCTGAAAGACACAATGTGTAGGAAAAAATATCACTGTATAGTTTAAAGATTTTGTGATCTTACTAATAGATAAAATGTTATAAGGAAAACTAGGAAGATAGAATGCAGAGGAAAGAGGAAGACTAAGAGTAAGATTGGTGTTGCCGACATCCTGAACAGGTGTACGTGAACCATCAGCTAATATAACAGAATTAGATGTAGGGCTGAAAGATGACAAGATACCTTGATTCCCAGTCATAAGATCAATGCTACATGTATCTATAATTCAAATATTAGACGAAGACGATAAAAGTAAAGATAAAGGGGTACTTGCACTTTTGAGAGTAGCAGATAAGGAGGAAGACGATGTTTGTAAACTCTGGTACTATTGGAATAATTAAAATTGCTGAAATTAACGCTGTAACTCCGCTGCAGCTTCACATCATGAAAGATTGATTGTAATTGACTTTCACTATCAGATGGGGTGAAGTTGTCCTGAGCGGTCATGTAAGCACTCTTGGCCTTCTTCTTTTTCAATTTAGGATAATTATATTTGAGATGTCCTTGCTGATGGTAGTAGTTGCAAGTCTTCACTGAGTCATTGCCATGCGTATGTCCGCCTTGAGATGGACCTCCACTGTCACCTCGTTGACCACCTCAGCCTCTAAAACGACTAATGTGGTAACCTCCTCGCCCTTCAAAGTTTCCTCTACCTTTTTCAAAACCATCAGTATGACCCCCACATCCATAAGACTGCCAACTCTGAGTGGCAAGTGCAGAGCGATACGCAGTGGATGTAAGTGGCTGTGCAGGGACACCGTTCTTCAAAAAGTAATAAGTCTCAGCCGGAGAACCAATGACGGAGCTTCTCATGATTTGTGATCGAGCAGAGGAGTAAATAGAATATAAGGTACCAAACTAGGTGAGTACCATAAGTTTGTTCCATTGGTTCTGTATTTATTTTACATCCCCAGTAATAGCAAAAATCTGACGAAGTTTTGCAGCCAGACGATTGAACTCATCATAATGATCATCCATGGGTTTACCATCCCGCTTCTTATGAAACAGCTCTTGAATTACTTCATATGCCCGATTAATATTGCTGCTACCCTCATGAGGTCTTGCAAAAAATACCAAAGTTTCTTCACTATCATACAATGAAGAACTAAATCCTGAATTTTAGGCTCCATAATATTAATAATTTGATGTAAGAAGACGCTATCATTCAATGTTCAAGATTCCGGTGTCAGAATAAGATGGTCTATCAACAAATGGCCAGTTTTGCCTCGGCTTGCCACGTAGATTTTAATAACACGCTTCCACTTGAAATAATTAATTCCATCTAGCTTCCGGTTAGTGATTCTACTAGAAAATATCTCTGAATTTTTCGTCTGCACCGTTAATTCAGAATCATGGTTTTAAATATCGGCCGATAATCCGATATTATCGTCGAGTTATCGGATTTGGGAGCTTTCCGCTAGGATAAGTAGGATTTTTAATCGGTTATCGTTTTTTAAGGTTTATCGGCGAGTTATCGACGATAAAGGCACTAATCGGCCGATAAGTAGGCTCTAAATATCGGTTTTATCGGCCGATAAGTAGGATTTGGGAGCTTTTACTTTCTTTTGAATTTGCTCTTTGAATGTTTACAAATTATGAGCTATTTATTGCTTTTGGAACTTGGTTGATTGGTGATTAGCTAATGTTTGTTTATGGATATTAATAATGGCTCATAACTACTAAATATCAACTAAGTAAGTTAGTTTATGAATTTCATGATTAAACAATAATTATGTAGATGCGTAGATGGTTCTTTATTCTTGATGTTATCTTATTATTTGCTTGTTTATTATTCCATTTTGACTAACATTATATTTTTTTCAAGCTTATGTTTGTTTATTATTTGCTAGTATATTACTATGATAAATACTACTTATCCCCGATATATCCCCGATTTTCGCTATCCGATAAGGATTTTGACCGTCCGATAAATCCTCGATAACCGACATTTAAAACCTTGTTCAGAATACTTGAGTTCCTCAGATCCGGTTATCATGAAACAGACGAGTAGAGTTCAAGATGATACCCTCTATAAATTATACTCTAAATTGGAAACAATCAAAGCATGTCCAAGTTCAAGTGAATTAGCCAGTAGGCTGAACAAGTCCAAGAACCCGAAGGTTTAATTTTGAACCCGAAGTTTAAAGTGCAACAACCTGAAGGTTAATATGGAACCCGAAGGTTAAGATGGAACCCGAAGGTTTTTTAATTATTTTTTAAAATTTTTTAAATTTTTAAAATTTTTAATTTTATTTACGGTACAATTCCCAGATCTGATTTGGATCCGAAAACAAAGAGGGAGGGGGGACAGAGGAGCATGGTGACGGCGAGTGAAGGCTCCTGGTGGCGGCGACATTAGGTTTGGACGAAGCTGCGGCCGGACCGAAGTTTGCGGGCCGAATCTCCGATTAACGACGACACAGCGGCGGCGACGATCGAGAACGTAGCAGCGGGCGGTGGACGAAGCAGACACGAGACGGAGCAGGCGACGGAGGCGTCAGATCTGAAAGAAGACGAAAGACGGCGGGGCATCTGATCTGGAAGGAAGACAAAGGCGGCGGCGGGCGGACGGATCTGGACGAAGACGAAGAAACGGACGAACGACACTGGCGGCGACGGATCTAGACGAAGACGGCGAGAATTAGGGTTAGGGTTAGGCTTAGGAAGTTGGATTAGTTTTAGGGTTAGGGTTAGTGATAAGCTTTGATACCATATTAAGATTTGGAGAAAAGAGTTCATTGGAGAGGGTTCTCCTCACTCTATACTTTATTATTTATAGAGATGGATTAGTTACAAGTTAGTCTCACATGTCTCACAGGCAATGTGAGACTAAACCAATGCTAAACTAATACTCACTTCTAACAACTATAAAATTGTAAATCTCAATCCTCACCACAACTTTAGTGTTTTGTCGATGTGGAAGGGACCTTTAACAGTATTATAATTTATAACAAACATTTTCATCTGAAATTTGTTTGCAGTTATTGTCCTCATGTTGTTTAGTTGTAGAGAGTTTTTATTTGTGCTGTTACATGTTATCATTTATCTTGTTTCTAAAATTTTTACCTGTTTTTCTGGTTATCGGTTTTATATGTAACACTACCACATTATCTTGATGCTCACTTTCGTTCTTGCAGAATGTCCATCCAGCAATACTGTTACGTTTCCTGAGAGAACATCGATCAGAATGGGCTGACAGCAGTATAGATGCATACTCTGCTGCAGCTGTTAAAACTGCTCCTTGCACTTTACCTGGGTCTCATATTGCAGGCTTTGGGGGCCAGGTTATTCTTCCTTTGGCACATACGCTTGAGCATGAAGAAGTAAGCATTTTGGCGGTACATTTTATTTTCGTACAATCTTTGTTTTTCTATTCTTTCTGCTCATTTTTTTTCTTTTTATGATGTCATTGATAGTTCTTGGAGGTCCTTAAATTGGAAAATATTGGGCACATTCAGGATACTCTTATGCCTAGAGACACGTTCCTCATGCAAGTAAGTAAATCAATACACATTGTGTGTTCTTGGTTTAATTTGATATAGATATAGATGATAATGGCAACAGATCGTCTTTCTTCGAAGTTATGTTTATATATGGAAGTTGAGAGAGATCATCTTTAATCATTCATCTCTCTTTACTGACTTCATGTAAAATGAAAACTCTAGGATCCGTTACTGTTGAAGTTAAATCAAGAGCTGCCATTTAACAATTCCTGGTCTTGGAAAACCATATACCACATTCATTTTTTATGCTCAACCACTATTTTCACGCATTCATCAATATAATTTAGCGCAGATATGTCCAGTGCGTAAAAAACGAACTTTGCATAGCAACAGCATGAATAAAGATGAATTAAACCCGATACTAGGCATTTTTTGAAGTTAAGTATCTAGATATATATACAGGCAGGTGTCATGCTCATGTTATCTACTGTTTTGGCAGCTCTGCAGTGGTGTAGATGAGAAGGCTATTGGGACCTGTTCAGAGCTCGTCTTTGCTCCAATTGATGCATCTTTCGCTGATGATGCCCCTTTATTGCCTTCCGGTTTCCGTATTATTCCTCTTGACTCTGTGACTGTAAGTGCATTTTCACATAACTGTGATACGTTAGTCTTTGTAATGCAATTTGATGGTGTTTTCAGGACTTTTTATTATTTATTTATAAAGGGACCTTTTAATGCAGGAAAATTCGAGTCCGAACCGCACTCTAGACCTTGCCTCTGCTCTTGAAGTTGGACCAACAAAAAGCAGAGTTTCTGGAAATGCAATTGGAAGTTGTGGCAGCACAAAATCTGTGATGACAATAGCATTCCAATTTGCTTTTGAGAATCACCTCCAAGAAAATGTGGCAACCATGGCAAGGCAATACATTCACAACATAATATCATCTGTCCAAAGAGTTGCTTTGGCTCTCTCACCTTCTCGTCCTGGTTGCAATAGTATCCTCCGCTCACCACCAGGAAGTCCTGAGGCAGTCACANCACTTGCTCGATGGATCTGCCATAGCTACAGGTGTGAATCATTTTGTTGCAATATCATGGAATTTAGTGATAGTAGGAATACACTTTTTTCTTCTGGATATTTTAACTTTTGATTTACTTGCAAAAGGAGATGCTCAATTGAGAATGTTGGATAGAGCGATTATGACTCTCACCTTCAGTAACAGGTCTTTAGTCTAACTTACATGTAACGGGGATCATGTCTTCGAGTTGTGCAATCTTGAAATTGGGGCAAGGAAATTATAGTTGAAACCAAGGAACTTTTTATATAAATAAAATTTCTCTGAACAAATCTAGATCACATGATTCAATACCTTTTTGCAGAAATTGCAGTTAAAATTATTATTGTAGTTTTAATTTCTCAGGTGTACAGATTATGAATTCATAACGATGTTGACATGTTTTAGTTTCTAAGTAACCTTTCATGGGCTTGAACATATCCATCACATGTGAATATACATATTATGAATCCATAACGATGTCTTTGGATAATCTAACATCATATTCTTTTTATATGTAACACTGACACATTTTCTAAAATCTTTCACCTGTTTTTCTGGTTTCGGGTTACATCCTTTGTTCCAAAAAACAAAGTTGCAGAGAATATGTTTTAAACCTAGGCCTCTTATAATTTGGTGCTACGGTGTGAATTGTAATTGTGCTTGATTATTGACCCCATGTGACAGTAAGATGATGAGGCAAGGAAGAAATCTTATCTACCATCACACAAAACAAGGCTGAAAATAGTTTGGCTAGGCTCTTTCTGTGAGGCAAACATCATAATAGTTTACCTTGGTTTTAGGAGATATTTCTCATGAGGGATAAATTTGAAGAGCATTAGAGATTCTAATTCATGATGCTAAAGATTCTTTCACCTCTTTTCCACGTGGGTACATACTTGAATGTATTTCATGGTTTTCCATGGGAGCATGTCAATATATCTTCTTAGGTTTGCAGTTGTGATTAACTGACTATTATGCTTCCATTATGATTTCTGGAGCTAATCTAGTAAACTATTTATAGTAAAGTGGAGTGACAATTAATCTTGTTACAGACTTTATGACTAGTATTCCAAATGCAATTCTACCAGTTTACTCAAAAAAGGGTGCTGAAAAAAAGATATTGTCAGCATGACTTACAGAAGTGCTTTTCCATTTCTGGTGAAAGCTTTATATGATAATTGTTCCATTTTTTTTATTTTCTTGATTAATAGTATATGTAAACGGTGTAAACGGTTCCTCCTTTGAGGTTGCACAAAGTTCCTGATGCTCCTATCTGCAGAGCTTTGTTGGATGCGGGTGACTTTTCACTTCCGCAAGAATAGTTTGCAGCCAAGAACAATATTGAATCGCTTTTATCTGAGTCTAATGAGTATTAGTATTGCTGAATTCACTTTTTGCCTGTGATCTACTTGGGAATGAAATGGATATAGATCTAGATCTTGTTAATGAGATTATATGTTCAATACTGATGTGCAGGAGGGTTTATGTAGAGACTTCTATCATAGTGAAGAAGAATGTTTTATTCAACTAGGAATCATAACTATTGCTTTTTTGGTCAGATGTAATTTTGGGGTTGATCTTCTTAAACCTATCTCTGGAGGAAGCGATTCACTTCTCAAAATACTTTGGCAACATGCAGATGCTATTGTTTGTTGTTCTTTGAAGGTTTGTAATGTGCTCTCATGTCATGCCTTTCCACAATTTTATTTCCAAGCTGGATGTTCTGATTATCTTTATGCATACCTTCTTTTGGAGAAATTAAAGTTCTCATTTTTTTGCTGATCACTGCAGGATATTCTTAAGGTCTTTATGTAATCTCTTTTTAGTAGGATTATTTATTTAATTTAGCGAGATCGATCAGCTCTCTTCTCTTTTTATTCATAGTTATGTGTTCTTGCACATGCAAACAGATCATATGGAATTTGCTATTACTGCAACGATGCTATTCATTGAGGAACTTCTTTGTCCTTTTCATTGCCCGAGTGCTAACAAGCAAAACAAAACACTGTTAGCCTGTTACAGCCCCTAAGATTCTACTGCTGTCCACTGGTACATTTCTAGGATATGCCCCTATGGACTAAGGTTGGCCTTCTATTGATTCAAATCAAAGTGAACTGATTTGATAAAAAAAAATCCAACTGCAAAGAATGTTCAAGTTTTCCGGGGCTTTAAAGACATTATTTGTGAGAAGAGGATGTAAAGGATGCATCTAGTAAACGGTGTACTTCTAAACAAATAGAGGGAAAGATATGATATCTGCTCTTAAACATCAGGTCGACTTCAAGTAGAAAGTAAACTAGCCAACATTACTTCATTGGATAGTAGTGGCACGTCTCCCAGTTTGCAGTAATTCAGCATAACAGATTATCATATTTCCAATTTAAATAAATATCTTTATATATATTAAATATATTTGGAGGTTGCTCTTTTAATTGCATGAGCATAACAATGACTGCCAATCACAGAAGCTTAGATGACAACTTTAAGTGACCACTTGGTAATTAGGTGAAGGGTGTAATCCAGTGAAATATCTTTGGCATAAATGTTCGTCTCTTTACACTTGTATGGTTGTACCTGTTGGAGAGATTTATGTACTAGCAGAGGTCGTTATATTCTAATAGATATTGTTTTATGAGCTGACATATCTTTTCTGTATCTTGTGCAGGCAGTGCCGGTTTTTACCTTTGCAAACCAAGCGGGACTTGACATGCTCGAGACAACACTGATTGCGCTGCAAGATGTTACTTTAGAGAAGATATTTGATGGTCAAGGATGGAAAATTCTCTGTGGCGAGTTCCCAAGTATCATGCAGCAGGTCTCTCTATCTGGTTCCCTATCTTTGAAAAGTACACAGTTTTCATTCGTGAATGGTAAAATTTCATGGAAAACTTCAATGGGCTTTGGTTCATTGTTGACGCTGTTGGCCAGCTAGATAACTCTTGGATCAGTATACTCATCTGCAAAACCCGCCGGTTTTACATTGATCCAAGGGTTTTCGTTACTTGGCACATCATGTGTCTGTAGCACCTGGCCCACTGGATACTTTCTCAAAGTATATACAAGGTTTATGCATGAAATTTGTGTCATGGTGAATCTTGATTACTTGGTTTGGCAGTGGCCTCTCAACAAATTCATACCTTCTGCCCGTTTATTTTTACACCGCTTTTTCTTTTAAATTCTATACATATTTATTTCTTTAGCAGGGTTTTGCATGTTTTCAAGGTGGCATCTTTTAAATTCTATACATTTTTATTTCTGTAGCAGGGTTTTGCATGTTTTCAAGGCGGTATCTGTGTTTCTAGTATGGGAAGGCCAGTCTCTTATGAGAGGGCAGTTGCTTGGAAAGTGATGAATGACGAAGAGGAAGCCCACTGCATTTGCTTCATGTTCATAAACTGGTCCTTTGTTTAGATGCACTTCAAACCAAAAACATAGGAAGCAAAACCAAAGGAAGCTAAATTATCCTATACATAAATCTATAGCTACTCGGTACTTTTTTGATACGAGGAACTGTATCTTTATAATCTTAAAGATTGCAGTCTTTTTTAACATCCTGGCTAAAAGAAAACCCAACTGCCCTGTTGTTTCCTGCGTGTATGAAAATGGTTCACATTTTAAGGATATATGTTATGTGCTTCTGATCGGTCTATACATTTCATGGTTAATTTATGTTGTTGTGAACTTTGCAATAGACTCACAATTTGCACTTATTTGCCTTAAGTGCACAACCTGTATCAGCGGAAAACAGTGCATAATTTGAGTTATCCATCACATTTTATCATGTGTGTATCGTTACTTCACATTTTACTACTTATTGCAAGGAGAACTGGTATCATCTCTATGGGTTGCTGAAGTAGCTCACGAGGATGAGATCGGACTTTTTCCACTTATTGTTAAAAGGAAAATTTAGGTCGCGATGGATTGGAGAGGGACCACACTTTTGTATCAACATCTCTTGCAGCCGGATGCCTTGAGCCGTCTCTATTATCTCTGTGTATTATTATTATTATTAGTAGTTTCATTGCTCTGTTCCGTTGCACCTGAGAGTCTAGCGACGTGCAAGCATATGCTAAAGTGGAAATTCCTCTCAAACCTTAATTGATATTTGGGTAAATTTCACGAAACCCCCTGAACTTAGGGTGTGTTACACTTACACAAAACACTTCTGAACATTGCAAATTCCAGAAAAACCATGCATCCTTGTCTCGCTTTGCTACCATGTCTGCCATTGTGAAGTTTAACATGTCATGTTTGTTCCTCACATGACACAAAAAATTGGACGTTTTTTTTCTTCTCCTGATTACCAAATTTTTTTGGTTGATATCTACAATTTTCATCCCCTTCTTTTAGAGAGGCTGTCTTAGACATTTTATGCTTTAAATCTGTTAATTATAAATACCATGGGGGTTTTTTTTTCTGAAACTATCCAAAATTCATGGGGGTCTTGTGAAAATTACCAAGTTAAAGGGATTGCAGAAGCCCCCAAAGTCGAGAGGGTTTTGTGAAATTTATCCTAGATATTTTGGGGCCAGGTGTAACTCTTTTTTGTAATCTAGAATATGTATCAGATATGGACCTGCTTGGTTCAGGCTCCGTTTAAACTTTGGTCCCTTTCCTAATTCCTAGCTCCCATGTATACTACTTGGGCTGTATACCAATATGCTTCCTCAAAGGTTGCATTATTTTCAAACTGAAAACCTTATCCAATTTAATTAGTACTAATTAAGAACCTTAGCAGCCATTAATTTGCAGTAATCCTAAATATCGCTGTAACGCGAAATAAATGGTTCAGTGCAAGTGGCTGTGAATAGCTCAATGCATCGCCCCATGAAATGAGGAGTAGACACAGATCATGTTCTGTCTCTTTCCTATACAGTAGCTCCTAAGTACAACTCGGCGACCAATTTGCTTCATCTTTCCTTTTACAAGCTTGAATCTTATCCATTTATGGGAACCGATTAGCTATACGTCAACTTTATATATATACCCGCGTGGATGGGGACTGTTAAATTTTAGCTAGCTGAAACCTTTTAACCTTGAAATCTTTCTTTGTTGAAGAAAAAATTAATGATTTTAGTACTTGATGTTCGTCACTATTATATAGGCTCACGCGCATTCATGAAATTCAAGATATACGTACACACCGTACACCCACCATATTTACCTAGGGAAACTCGTATATATATCATCTACCTAAGTTGCATGAGAAGTATATTATGCAATTAATGCGCAAATTAATTAACAGATATAGCTAATTAACTGTTTGTAGGCAAAGAGACGAAGCTAAATATTGCCTGCTTCAGATATTGCAGCAAGTGAAGCATCAAGCCAGAATCTATAGCCAAGCATATATAGCAGTTACCTCTTCCCTTGGTATACCTATAAATTGACATGCACCCATCTTTTTTCTAACCTACCTTTTAAGGCAATTAATGATAGATGGAGGGGATTCGACGACACTGATGAGCACCCTTTTCTAACTGTACTCAAGACAACTTTCAGGGTACGTTGAGGGTATCCCTCACCTGTTGCACGCGCTTTTTAGCTTTGCTTTGAAACGGACGAGAAATGTGAAGGTACGCTGCATTGCGCATATGTCGAGTGACACAAGAGCAGCTAATCTAGGGTTTTTATCGATATCGATAATTCGATCTTGTGCAATTGATAGTTCCAGACTTGGACACCGGACAGACTCCTCCCTTATATAATTTGATAGGCCTTCATCAAGAGAATTAGAACTTGTAATAACTCTACTAAACTAATCAAGTATTTTTTTTACATTATTAGTTGCTGATCTAGCTAGCTAGTAAATATATACATAGAAGCTATATTGAAGATATATATCATCCTAAAAATCATCAACAAAAGGAACACCACCCTACTTTTCCCATGCACGTATTAGGAAAGTGGTCCCTTCAAACTCTTTATATGAAAGCCAGGTACCGATATCGATGAACCTCCTACGTCTCAATCGGAAGAACCCCCCTAGCTCGTGATGACCAAATCCATGATCTCGACAAGTTTAGACATTCTAAGCTTTCTTCTCTTCAAAAACCACTTCGCCCATTGGAGGATGTTGCTCTCAGCTTCGTATCAATCATCGATATAACTTCCCCCAGTTGTAGACTCTATAGTTGCAACTGTTGCAATTTGCACATTTAATAGCAAATAAAGGCACCCTAACTACTAAAATGATGCTTTATGATCTCCCTCTCCAATTGATTTCTACATATCCTAGCAATTAAGGCCTATGGCTACTGTATCACGTTCTCCTGCTTTTGATTTTAATGACCCTACCAACTCCTAGGTTTCTTTCTAATTAATATGTACTCATTTCTTTCGGCACTTTTAATTGATTGGCTATAAAAGGGCATGCAGACGAGCAAACCATATGCGCAGAGAGAGAGAGAGAGAGAGAGAGAGAGAGAGAGGTTCCACTAATTATTTCAAGAAGTTGTCGTGCACCAAACAAGTTATGGCGGAATCACACAGTCCTCCACCAAAGGTAACTTGATCACCCTACTCGTAATACTGTTACATTAAGAAAATTAATTAGATTGAGGTTGAGTTTTAACTCTACTCGTTGAGTAAATCTTAATTAATCTGAAATCAATTTATTGTGCTAATTAGCTAGTTTTCTTGCCAAGGTATCCTCGACCTGAGATATACTTGTAAGATTTTTTTTTTCTTATTTTTTTTCCTCTTTCCCAGTTGAGCTAGTCTTCTATTGATATATGCAAGGAAGTGGAAACTATTAAACAAAATCATAACTTTGGATCTCCAAATTGAAGATGCATACTACTGGATGTAACCTATATATAATACACATGGACTATATTTCACTCAAAATTTTCGATGACACCTGACGTGTTTATATTCGTGTGTGAGAGACAAAACTTAATCCACTTAATTTATGAAAATTATGAAACATTAATTTTGACAACATACGACACCTGAAAAATATAAATTAAAGTCGTTCAATATTTTATATATTTGATGTGTTATATAACATTTGACAGCATTAATTAAAGAAAATCCAAATTTTAAACTTAAATGGTTATTAAACATAACATTCTACTAATAGTAGTCTATCTCAACTCATTTTTTTCCTCCTTTTTTTTCTATGTAATCTTCCTCAAGCTAACTGTGCAGCAGAAGCGACTTCTCGGAAGTTTTTTTTTTCATTATTGTGCATGCATGGATATATATCATTATGTGTAGACAAACTACTGTGTGTCATATTCTCATTCTAATTATTTATCCTACTATTGTTCTCTCAGAAAGATCAATCTCTTAGAAGAGTTTACTCCGACACATCATCCCTGATCCCTGACATGAAAAATCCAAATCAGCAAATCACCACCATCGATGAAGAAGCAATCAACTGCGAATGCTGCGGAGTCTCTGAAGACTGCACACCAACCTACATCACCCGAATCAAGTCCTACTTCTGCAACAAATGGGTCTGCGGACTCTGCGCTGAGGCAGTCAAAGAAAAGATCAGACGAGCTTCGAATCAAATTTCGATGGAAGAAGCTTTGGAGTCTCATGGAGAATTATGTAAGAGGTTTAATGGGACGGTGAGGGTTAATCCGAAGTTGTCCTTGGCTGGTGCAATGAGGGAGATTGCCAAGAAGAGTTCTCAGAGGAGAAAGAGTTCTGAGGAGTTTTATGGTGGGGGGACGAAGATTGGGAGGACAATGAGTTGTGTTGCCAGGATTGATGGATGCTAGTTTAAGTACTTAATTATCATTAATTGTGACCTATGTTAACCTTCTCCATTTGTATCTCTAGTCCCCCCCCCCCGAGAAGGATAAATTAGGACTCTGCGCTGAGGCAGTCAAAGAAAAGATCAGACGAGCTTCGAATCAAATTTCGATGGAAGAAGCTTTGGAGTCTCATGGAGAATTATGTAAGAGGTTTAATGGGACGGTGAGGGTTAATCCGAAGTTGTCCTTGGCTGGTGCAATGAGGGAGATTGCCAAGAAGAGTTCTCAGAGGAGAAAGAGTTCTGAGGAGTTTTATGGTGGGGGGACGAAGATTGGGAGGACAATGAGTTGTGTTGCCAGGATTGATGGATGCTAGTTTAAGTACTTAATTATCATTAATTGTGACCTATGTTAACCTTCTCCATTTGTATCTCTAGTCCCCCCCCCCCGAGAAGGATAAATTACAACTATTCCCTCTCTCCCTTGTGAAATTGAGACTGTTAAGTGCTATGAAAAGTAAAGATGAAAATGATTATTTTAAAATTACCATTTAGTTTATGAAAGAAGATTAGATTACAGACTAGTTGAGAGTGATGATGGAATTTTTAATAGGGGTTTCTCTTTTAACCCAAAAGTTTACCCCCACTTGTTTAAAAACCCACCCACTTTTCCAACCATCAATACACCCAATATATCTCATCCCACCTATTTTAAAACCCAATATGTATAATACCCTCATTCTTTATACAATATTTACCCAATAAATTAAAAATTCCTAAACTACCCTTCATCCCCAAATATAACCGGTCTCTTCCTCTCTTTCTCATCCGTTTCACTTTCTCAAATAGAGCGATCCCCATAGAGTCCTAGGAGCGATTCTCAAACCTCAAAACCACCAAATCGATCTCAAAATTCTTGAAAATAATTATCCTTAATCTCTCTAGTTTGCATTAACACACCCTCTTGCTCTTATTTTGGCATCACACGGCTCTCTTGCTCTTATTTTGGTGCATCACGACGAGCTAATTTTAACTTTCCGGCGAAAGAGAAAAGACCACTGTCGCAGAGGAGTTTTTAGGTAAATTTGGCAGTTAATAAACAATTTTTCTGATTTATAAAGGAACTGAGCATCGCCTGGGAGATTCATAATAATTAATTTATATTTTAAAAATTATTGTCGATAGGCCGTGGAGATGTCTAGCATAAGTAAATCGTGGGGTTCTTCCCAATCGAAGACTAAGGCTACTAAGTAAGTAAATTTTAATTTCTCTGAAATTACTATCATCTCATGAATTTTATTAATTTATTTGAATGCTTGGTTCCCTTGTGAAAGATTGTTATGCTGTATTGAATTGGAAGACCCGTCGTCATATATTTCTTGTGTTTTTAAGTAATCAAGTTGTCGTTGCCGTTGACGTATACTATTATATACAATATTTTTGATTTGTTAATATTAGGATGATTCTTTTGCATTTTAAGAATAGAGCATACTGATATACTTGTCAAAAAAGACTATATTTAGGCAAGAGGCAGTTATGAAATAACAATGATTAGATTCATGGAAAAATTATTGAAGAAAGAATGATGAATATGTAAAAAGAATATGTAGAGCTAGAACAAATGTCTATATGGAATAGAAAATAATCTATTCGAAGACATGCATAAAATACTATAGATAAGTGTACATAAACTTTATGCAGTGTTTCAGTTTCTTTTGTATTTGGTTAACACTTATACTGTGTAAAGTATAATATATTGGTAATATAACTAGTTTTTCTTTCTAGATATAAAACTCTAATAATATATATATACACAAGTTTATTGATAATTTTTGGAACGTATGTAATAAAGCATTTTGAGGTTTCAATGAATTTCTCTAAAAAACCATATAAACACATGCAGAACATAAAAACAACTGTATCAACTCCAACAAGAAAGTAGAAACAAGGATTCTCTAAGTTGTTGTTATCCCTTTCTTTATGTTGTACTCTTCATTTAAAAAAAATTTAAAAGACAATCATACACATATAGTTATATGCACATTATGAACATAATTGTTGTTGGTTAGTAGGAATGGCAGAGGTGTATATATTATGAACAATTTCCCTGCTTGCATTAATGATGAATAGAAAATAGGAAATAAGCATGCGTATAGTATAGAAACCTAATAGGTTCTTCAACATGATGTGTATGACCATAACTTAAAATGTATTAGTGTAAAAATGTATTAGTGTAGTTTTTTTTAAATATCATTATTTTATCATGTAATCATTGATTGTGACATTTGTTTGTGCAGGAGTTTAGATTGTGGCATTTTTATGATGGGATACATATATTCCATCATCAATGGCATAACTCTATTTATTCATCAGAAAGATTGTGAACTTCTAAGAGCAAAGATCGCTATTGCATTTATTTCGAAGGAATCAAAAAATTTGCTAGAAAACACTTTTACCCAGGAAGTAGACTATGAATATAAATGTCTAGGATGTCCTTATTGTTGAAGTTGTGTAGGAGTTTAGATATGTGTACTTGACTATTTCATTTTGTGTTGAATTTGTAGCGGCGGTTTTAGGAAGTGGTGATTTTGGACACTAAATATAAAATGTCCAGTTAACTTTAATATTTAAAGTTGTATGTTGTGTTGCATAATGTGTTGATTTTTATAGTGGTGATGTGTAATTATTGTTTCATGTTGTAATTGTGTTCTTATTGTTGAAATTACATCATTTCAGATCCGTGTACTTGATGTTTCATGTTGTGTTGATTTTGTAGTGGTGATTTTGGATTTATTTTCATTCAATCTCCTTGATATGCATTTATCAATTGATCTTGGAATTGCTACACACCAGTTTAATGCTATGTACTTGATTGTTTAGTGGTTGATAGATATGAATAATGCTTTAAAGGTTCTATAATTCCTTGACCACTTCTTGGTTAATTAAGTCGCAACTTTGTTCAAATCCCGACTTTGTTAAAATCTGCTATGTGCTTAATTTATTTTTTAGTTTTTGAAAAAGTATACCTCTCTATAGTAAAGTGTAACACCTTATCATGAAAG
Source organism: Asparagus officinalis (assembly GCF_001876935.1). Taxonomy (NCBI): domain Eukaryota; kingdom Viridiplantae; phylum Streptophyta; class Magnoliopsida; order Asparagales; family Asparagaceae; genus Asparagus; species Asparagus officinalis. The sequence continues at coordinate 73,842,066 of NC_033794.1, read as the reverse complement.
TATAACTCTATATGCAAAGTATAGCTCTTTATGACCGTAGTATAGCTCTTTATCGATTAAGTATAGCGCTTTATAGTCTCTAGAAATTCTGAAACTTTGTGAAATATATCAAATTAATTTTTTCATGTCGATGAGAGGTTCACTCTTAATTTTCTAGTTTTAAAAAAAGAATAGCTCTTTACAGTAAAATGTGGCACCTTATCATGAAAGTATAGCTCTTTATGCCAAAGTATAGCTCTTTATTGATAAAGTATAACTCTTTATGATCTCTAAAAATTCTGAAACTTTATGTGATATATCAAATCAGTTTTTGTGGAATATATCAAATTAGTTTTTTCTGAGTAATGTAAATGTGTGATGATGTATACAATATGTTATTTGATCAATTATTCATGTCGACAAAACGTCCACTCTTAATTTTAAAATTTTTGGAAAAATATAGCTCTTTACAATAAAGTGTAGCATCTTATCATGAAAGTATAGCTCTTTATGCCAAAGTACACCTCTTTATGATTGTAATACAACTTTTTATTGATTAAGTATAGCTCTTTATGGTCTCTGAAAATTCTGAAACATTGTAAAATATAGCAAATTAATTTTTTTTGAGCAATGTAAATGTGTCATAATGTATACAATATGTTGTTTGATCAATTATTATTGTGGACAAGAGGTACACTCTTAACTTTTAGTTTTTGAAAAAGTATAGTGTGACACTTTATCATGAAAATATAGCTCTTTGAGCTAAAGTATAGCTCTCTATGACTGTAGTATAGTTCTTTATTGATTAAACATAGCTCTTTATAGTCTCTATAATTTCTAAAATTTTGTGGAATATATCAAATTAATTTTTTTTAAGCAATGTAAACGTGTGATGATGTATACAATGTTATTTGATCAATTATTCATGTCGACGAGACGTCCACTCTCAAATTTTTAGTTTTTGAAAAATATAGCTCTTTACAATAAAGTGTAGTCCCTTATCATGAAAGTATAACTCTTTGTGACAATGTACAACTGTTTATGACCGTAGTATAGCTCTTTCTTGATTAAGTATAACTCTTTATGATCTCTAAAATTCTAAAAACTAGTGATAAATCAAATCATTTTTTAGCAATGTAAACGTGTAATGTTGTATACAATATGTTGTTTGATTAATTATTCATGTCGATGAGAGGTCCACTCTTAATTTTCTAGTTTTTGAAAAAGGATAGATTTTTATAGTAAAATATAGCTCCTATGTTAAAGTATAGCTCCTTATGACCGTAGTATAGCTCTTTATTGATAAAGTATAGCTCTTTATAGTTTCTGAAAACTCTAAAACTTTGTGAAATATATCAAATCAGTTTTTTCTGAGCAATGTAAATATGTAATGACGTATACAATGTGTTATTTGATCAATTATTCATGTCGACGAGAGGTTCACTCTAATTTTTTAGTTTTAAAAAAATATAGCTCTTTATAGTAAAGTGTAACATCTTATCATGAAAGTATAGTTCTTTATGCAAAGTATAACTCTTTATGACCGTAATATAGCTTTTATTGATAAAGTATACCTCTTTATGGTCTCTAAAAATTCTAAAACTTTGTGGAATATATCAAATCTAATTTTTTTGAGCAATGTAAACGTGTGATGATGTATACAATGTATTATTTGATCAATTATTCATGTTGACGAGAGATCCACTCTTAATTTTCTAATTTTCAAAAAAGTATAGCTCTTTACAGTAAAGTGTAGCACCTTATCATGAAAGTATAGCTCTTTATGCCAAAGTATAGCTCTCTATGACCGCAGTATAGCTCTTTATTGACAAAGTATAGCTCTTTATGATCTCTGAAAATTCTAAAACTTAGTGGTAAATATCAAATCAGTTTTTTCTGAGAATGTAAACATATGATGTTGTATACAATGTTCCCAAAATCAACCAAACTTTTACAAAATATTAGCAACAACAATTACTTTGTGTCACATGTAGCAAATATAGCATCAAGAAAGTAATAATAGAACTCCAACAAAATTACCATAGTTATCAACATCTACCTAGAGCACCAATCATTGAACCAAAAGGTTCCCAAGTCCATCTCGTGAACAACCTGAAAGGATACAACATTTACAAAAATTCTCAACTTTTCTTTCATGGACAAAAAAATTTACAAAAAAGAAAATAAAGTATTATAAAAAATTACCTCAAAATTCTTTTCCATCAATGTTTGAGAACTCATGGCTGAGAAATTAGCAGTCGTGGTTTCATGAATATGCTTCCGATGGCGGGGATCGAGGGACGAAGGGTATCAGGGTCTATAAGAGTTTTTGGAGGCACGTTAGATGTTTGCTAGGCTCCGATGGAACTCACCGGTGGTCAGCAAAGGAAATAAGAAGCGATCAACTAGAGCAATATGTGTATAGAGTTTCTAGAGCATGCGAGGGTCACTAGATGCGATAATCTCAAATTCCACGAATGAGATTTGCTTGTCATCGGCCAACTCAGAGGTGGTCGTCAAGGGATTTGGAGGTGATTAATAAAATTTGGTTAGAGATTTTTAAAGAATGGGATCAATAATGGCTTACTGTGTGAAAGAGGGATTATAATTTAGAAAAGAGTAATCTTGGAATTATTTTTATCTTTTTCAAATACAGTGTACAGGAAGGCAATATTTGGGAGATTTTTCCTCCTTTTTTTCTTTTTTCCTTCCTGTATGCTCGTGCTGCTTCAAACTATAGTTGTTCGAGTATGGGAAGTGGACTAATGTAATGTAGGATATCTTATTCAGCTCTGTTTTAGTTGTGGAATGAGAATAAAATGGAATTAAGTTGAATAAAAGAATATTTGCTTATACTTTTTCAAATTACAATAACACACAATGTTTGATTCTATAGGGATTTGACTAGTTAAGTGAGCACCAATTTTTATTTTTAGGCCCAATTGTTTACCCCTATTTATCTATAAATCCAATTTTTTTGTATCATTGAACCCAAATAATTTTATGTATTTATCTCTAAATAAAAATAGTATAACTTAGAGATATGGTATCTTGTATTTATACAATTTTAGAGTACAAACCCTAAAATACCCCACCCTCAATCTCCACGATCTCCTCTCCGTTCTCCTCTACTATGTGTTCTCTCTCCTATTTTAATTTTTCTCCACCATTGTCTCTCCTTCTAAATTTTTACTCATGCTCCCATGGCCGCCTAAATCTCAACCCCCTCAAAATTTCTCCATCGATCACCAAAATCTCTTCTTGATCGATCAAGCCTTAGTGCTTAGCCGAGCTTCCTCTTTGATTGATTGATCGAAGGGATCTATCAGTTCGATGTAGCTTAGATTGGGGCTTGGTCAATGGATCCGTATCTAGATCTGCTGCTGAGTGTCATGGGAGAGAGAATGAGCAGTTCGTTGGCTAGTTTTGAGATGTTTGGCCTTATATTAGAGGTCACAGAGGGAGCACTTTCGTGGTTGTGATCTCGGCAGAAATTATGGCTAGTCCTCATATGGTTGCCATTCTCTAAGTAATTATTAATCGATTTGATGATTTTTTTAGATACCATACTCATGAGGCTGTGATTGTTTATTTATTCATTTATTTTCCTAAAACAACACATCTAAAGTTTTAGAATAAGGCAATAAGCTATATCTAGTGCTGTTGTAATCTGAAAAGGAGAGTGTATGAAATGTTTATTTTTGGTGGAATTAGTATACCTCTAATAAGCTGCTTGATAATCTTTGATTGAGCAAAAGACCACATGAAGCAGTACATTGGCCTTAATTTGAGGGGTAATAGGCTTTGTTCAAGTTTCAAGCATATCGTTAAATTCTTCATAGCTATGATAAAACAACACAAGTTGGTGGGTAGAAAATCCTAGTCGTTCAAAATAAGAGGATGATGTAGATTATGACATACTTATGAGACCTTTTAGCCATTGCTCATGCTTTGGACGACATGCATGATGGTGGAAAGCAGTTTTTGTAAGATAGAGCCTGCTCAACCTAGCCACACAAACCGTGGTCTAAAATTATTAATATGTCTATTTCCTCTTTAGAGACCGTGGTCTAAAATCCTTAATACGTTTTTCCTCTTTAGAGATCTTATATAGTTATTACTTTTTCAGGAAAAGTTAAGCTAAGCATTATTGTGTTAAAATTTTCCCAAGTCTGAAGTTTTAGTATATTGGCAACTGGACTTGTGGTAGCATAAGAAATAGTTCAAAATCGATTATCAAATGACATTATTTTGCTTCTCTTTGGTACTGTCTGCTGCCACATGCAGTCAATGAGGAAACACAATTGGTTTTTTCGCATTATAATAGTTAAATATCATCACGTTACATTCAAATATTTTCTTGCTATAACATTTTGATGATCACTCTATTCATCTGTAGAATACTCAGATTTGAACTGGAAAGAGAGACTGGACCACATTGGTATTTTTATTGACCAGTCAGGATGGACCAATTGAGCCAAGTTTTTGCTTATCAAAGATCCAAAAAGAAGAGAATACAATTATGAGTTCTGCTCTCTGCTTAATGCATGATGGTTCACCTCTAGTTGATGCTTTTGTTAGAAGTGGAACTATGCTTTCATGTTCTTTTATCATGAGCAGAGCTATGCTTTTGTGCATATTGTTCATGTATGATTAATATTTATTAGATGAATGTACATATTGAAAGTTGTGTTGTATCTATACTTATGGTATTTTAAGTGAATTTGGTATGTACTGATGTATGTAGATAATTTTATGTTTTATTTTTGGTTTCCTTTGTGCACATCTAGTTGAATTTATGGAAATTCACTAGAGACTCTCTTAATTATCTCATAATTAGTATAGAAATCTGTAGGTGTCAAAAATTACCTATAGGACCTGAACATAGCTCGAGACGACGAGCCGTCAGACGATGTGGCGACGATCAGTCAGACGACGTGGCGACGTTCCGTCAGACGACGTGGCGACAAGCCGTCGAAATAACAAAGCAGCGAAGAGTTGATGACATAGCAACAAGCCATCGGAATGGCAAAGTAAGGGAAAGCGTGCTCACCGGCCATCTCCAAGTGGTCTGCATGCTCACTGGCCACTTCTAAGTAGCCCGCGTGCTCATCGACCACTTCCAAGTAGCCCGCACGCTCATCGGCCACCTCCAAGTAGCCCGCACGCTCATCACCTCCAAGTAGCCCGCGTGCTCACCAGCCACCTCTAAGTGGTTCGCGTGCTCACCAGCCACCTCCAAATGGCTCGCACATTCATCGGCCACCTCCAAGTGACCCGCGCGGTCATCAGTCACCTCCAAGTGGCCTGCGCGCTCACCGGCCACTTCTAAGTGACCCGTACACTCGTCAGCCACGTCCAAGTAAACAAAATGCATAAAGCGAATAGGTGAAGTGTACAAGCTAGGCGAAACGATGAAATGCGCGTAAATGCAGAACAAGATCGAACTAGAAAAGCCCCTGGCTACCGAGTTACATCAAAACGACTCGGCTAAGGACAGGTGGCTCACATAGTTTCTAGCCATCTTAGGGTGGCTCACGCCAAGAAACACCCAAAACATGTTTTTCGATAGTTTTCTCAGGATTCTTTCATTCCAGAGCCTCCTAACTATCTTAAAGCTATCCCTAAATATGGTTAAGCGATTATTAGCTAAGGATAAGGTTGAATCAACAATTCTTATCCTAAAATATTACATCCGAAGCTTATAAATATAAGCCTAGGGCCTTATATGCAGGGCATCTGAAATTTAGGCGATGTGCTGTCCCTACGAAGAATAAATCATAAATTTTAGAGAGGCTAGCAGATCTTGGCAAAGTTCTTCAACATAGAGAGGGAGAGTTCGAGATATTTGAAGCATATTCCCCTTTCCACCGGATCAAACTTAGTTTTGATCTCAAGAAGAGTCGTAAGCTCACTTGTTAGTGCAGGAGCTTAGATTGTGACATTTTCATGATGGGATACATATATTCTATCATCAATGGCACAACTCTATTCATTCATCAAAATGATTGTAGACTTCTAAGAGCAAATATCGCTATTGCATTTATTTCGAAGGAATAAAAAAATTTGCTAGAAAATACTTTTACCCATGAAGTTGACTATGAATATAAATGTCTAGGATGTCCTTATTGTTGAAGTTGTGCAGGAGTTTAGATATGTGTATTTGACTATTTTATTTTGTGTTGATTTTGTAGTGGTAGTTTTAGGAAGTGGTGATTTTGGACACTGAATATAAAATGTGCAGTTAACTTTGTTATTTGAAGTTGTATGTTGTGTTGCATAGTGTGTTGATTTTTGTAGTGGTGATGTGCAATTGTTGTTTCATGTTGTAACTATGTTCTTATTGTTGAAATTGCATAATTTCAGATCTGTGTACTTGATGTTTCATGTTGTGTTGATTTTGTAGTGGTGATTTTGGATTTATTTTTATTCAATCTCCTTGATGCATTTATCAATTGATCTTGGAATTGTTGTACACCAATTTAATGCTATGTACTTGATTGTTTAGTAGTTGATAGATATGAATGATACTCTAAAGGTTCTATAATTTCTTGACCACTTCTTGGTTAAATCACAGCTTTGTTCAAATCCCGACTTTGTTCAAATCTACTATGTGCTTGATATATTTTTTCGTTTTTGGAAAAGTCACTAGCAGAAATAGGACCATCAACGATGTACATTTAGCGATGGAAAAATCCATCACTATATCATGTAATATAGTGATTGTAGGCATCTAAAAATGCCTATAGGTGTTCGCACACAGCTCGAGATAAAGAGAAGACGACGAACGTTGCTATCCGAGTCTAAGAGGATTATCTGACGCCAACAAGTACATGAAGCAAAACGGCGAACTGAGTGGCCCTCGTGCTCGTTAATCAATTCGTGCGAGTTAATAAACATGCACGCATCAATCAGTTCGCGTGCGCTAATCAGTTCGCACGCGTCGGTCAAAATGCGCGTGCCAATCAACACGCGCTCGTTGATCATCTCGGGCGTGTTGGTCAACACGCGCGCGCTAATCAACACGAGCGTGTCACTCTGTATCAACTCGCGCGCATCGATCAGCATGCGCACGCTAATCGGTTCGTGCACGTTAATCAACTCACGCACATCAATCAACACGCGCCCAACAGTCAGCTCGCGTGCATCAATCAGCTCCAATTGTCCGAACACGCACCAATCCGCTTGCACGTGTCAATCAGCTCGCGCGCATTGGTCAACACACGCGTGTTAATCAGCTCATGTGCATCAATCAACTCGCGCGCGTCTGTCAACAAGTGCGAAGCATACAAGTTAACGGAATGACGAAATGCGCATTACAAGTCCCGGAGGATCGAAAAACACCAAAGGTAAAAACCCCGTGCCCGCGCGGTTCGACCCGCGCCCA
>NC_033794.1:73819496-73834654 GCF_001876935.1 Asparagus officinalis | reverse complement strand
GACCCGCTCAAGCGCGGGTCGGATCCGTCTGACCCGTGCAAGCGCGGGTCGGATTGTGCCGGCCCGTGCTGTTTCGACCTTCGGACGCGTTTTTGACGGATTTGAGCAGTTTTCTCAAGATTTATCTGTTCCAGGGATTCTTAACTGTCTAGATATCATCTACCAACGTGGTTAGGCCATTATTGACTGAAGATAAGGCCAAATCAATCATTCTCATCCACATACCCAAATTCAGAGCCCTATAAATACAAGACTGGGGCCTCTTTTCAGCGGGGGGGAGGGGGGGGGCAATTTATTATCAAGAGGAGGAGGTGGTGTCGAACTCCAGAGCTAAGATTCACAAATTTCAGCGAGGGTTAGCGAGATCCCGGCAAACTCCAACATAAAGAAGGAGCTATTCGAAGGATCTGAAGCCCGTACGTTCGTTCCTTGAGATTAGGCTTTGTCTTAATCTTGAGAAGAGCTACTGATTTCACTTGGTCGATTTCAGCGCTTCAATCAAATGCTCTCTCGGTGAAGGCGAAGCTTTACCCAATTTTCCATCAACCGGATGCAAATCTAAGGCGGTCCACGGATATCAAAATCCCCGGTACAGGCAAAGATCTCGTACAAGCAGAAGACCGATAAACGATCTCCCTGTATTTGTTTTGACGAGAGTTGTAATTTTTATTTTCATTGTGTAAAAGTCTTATAAAAAGACTATCTTTTTTGTTTTCATTATAACGACTGAAGTTATAATGAATACCGCAATGAATACATCAACTTTCGACGCAAACAAACTGGCGACCACAGTGGGAGCTAACAGCTTGGTTGCCGAACTCCTCCTCAATCAAGGAGTTGAGTACTAAAGACGCACCAATCCTATCGAAGAGGGCACGTCAAAGGCGACGTCAATGCCTCGCGCGTCAGCTTGCTAAGGCTTTGTTGTAATAAGCTTTCTTATAAATACAAACGAAGCTCCCTTTTTCGGGAAATCAAATTTTCACCCTACAGAGAGTTATAATTTTTATTTTTATTGTGTAAGAGTCTTATAAAAAGACTATCTTTTTTTTGTTTTTATTATAATGACTGAAGTTGTAATGAATACCGTAATGAATACATCAAATTTCGACGCAAACAAACTGGCGACCACAGTGGGAGCCGACAGCTTCGTTGCCGAAGCTGTCGTGTCGCAACCTCGGATCTGCATACCGGTTGAAGAAGTGGTCGAATATGAGTTCGACCAAGTTCGAGGAGTATCTGTCGTCCCCCTGCTCTAGATCCTTCGCCCCTCACAAGCGCAGGAAGATCAACTCCCTTGTCGCCACAACGATTGCACTTCACAACACCCCTCCGACCTCTAATGAAGTCGGAGTTACAGATCTGAACTCCTTCTCAATTAAGGAGTTGAGTACTGAAGGCGTGCCTACTTTATCAAAAAGAGCTCGCCAAAGGTTGCGCCAACACCTCGCGCGCCAATTCGCCAAGGCTTTGGAGCCCGTAGACGGGATCCGTTACGAAGCGGATCTGAAATTCAAGGAGCATCGAGCACCCCAACAGCGAGCAGATGTCCTCTCCTCCAAACCAACGGCAAGTGAAAGGATCCAAGTCAAAAGGATCCATTCAACACTTCATGAGCGAATTCAGAAGCGCCGCGCTGCTTGCCCACGCATGAATTCTTTTGCAAAAGGCACAAATGATGCAGAAGAAGGACATAGTCAAGAACAATCAAGGCTGCATCAAACTTGGAGGCCAAAGTCCGAAACATCGGCCGAAAAGATCAAAAATGTGGGTCACTCAGATCCAACCCTCCTGCTCATGGGTCACCCGGATCCAACCCTCCAACCCGTGGGTCACTCAAATCCGACCCGCCAAGCCGCGGGTCACCCAAATCCGACCCTCCTGCTCACGGGTTACCCAGATCCAACCCTCCTGCTCGCGAGTCACCCAGATCTGACCCTCCTGCTTACGGGTCATCCAGATACCCAGATCCAACCCTCCTGCTCGCGAGTCACCCAGATCTGACCCTCCTGCTTACGGGTCATCCAGATCCGACCCTCTAAGCCGCGGGTCACCCAGATCCGACTCTCCTGCTCGCGGGTCACCCAAATCCAACCCTCCTGCTCGCGGGTCACCCGGATCCGACCCTCCAACCCTCGGGCCACTCAAATCTAACCCGCGCCAGGGTCAAAACAAAAGATGTTTTGCACCTATTTCGTCAATCCTTTCGAGTTTCGCACCTCCGGTAGAACACCGTGATAGCATGGATTTGTCTCGATTTAAGATGCGGATCACGGATCGTCTTGGTCCTTCGCACGCGGGTCGAGGCAAAGCCCCGGTCAAAGAACGCTTGGGTCATGTGACTGAATCCCGAACAATTACTCGAGCTGGGGGTCGCACATGGAAAACTCCTATAATTGACCACCTCAGACGGTGAATTAAAGTCCAAGAGCCCGTCAAGAGTTCACGCTTACAAATGCATGACTCTAAACGCGTGACTCTTGAGAACGCCAACAAGACGGCAAATCCCCTGAAAGAAACGTATTCATCTGACGATGACAACGTTATACCTGGAAAGTCATGCCAACACACGATAGGTTGCTCCGGTCATCAGACTGATGAGTTGTACTATCAGGCTAGGGGTACGAATAAGTCTCAGAATAGAAGTACCAGAAAATCAGAGTCACGGATTAACCCCGGCGTTGGCAAAGAACCCACAAAAGCGAGCGACCGCAAAACAGGAGCTCGCGATTTGTTCACAAGGAGAAAGTTGTAATTTTTATTATTTTCTTTGATTTCATTGTAACCGGATCTAAAAAAGACCGGATCTTTTGTAACCACAAAAAGTTATTATTTTGGGATCACAAGGAATTCAATGAAGAAAACGATTTTCCCCGCGAACAGGGTCGGGTGACTGAATCCCAAGCAATTACTCGAGCTGGGGGTCGCACACTGAAAACTCCTATAATTGACCGCCTCAGACGGTGAATTAAAGTCCAAGAGCCCGTCAAGAGTTCACGCTTACAAATGCATGACTCTAAACGCGTGACTCTTGAGAACGCCAACAAGACGGCAAATCCCCTGAAAGAAACGTATTCATCTGACGATGACAACGTTATACCTGGAAAGTCATGCCAACACACGATAGGTTGCTCCGGTCATCAGACTGATGAGTTGTACTATCAGGCTAGGGATACGAATAAGTCTCAGAATAGAAGTACCAGAAAATCAGAGTCTCACTGTCCGTGTGCCAAACTAATCAGGATAGTATTATCAGCGTGTAGCTACCCCAAAACCGCTCCGCAGAGGGTCTAGGTATTTGAGAGGATCTCTAACGGAGTGACTAAGTCCAAGCCAAAATGTTTCCGTAAGAAACAATCGGCCGTTCAAGGTGACGAACTTCCGGAAGTCACAATAAATATGGCTGATAAGGGAAAGTCGATTCGACCTTCTAGTTCTGACCCCCTCATATCACATCGTATAACTCGATTGCGAGCAAGAACTACTAGACGCAGGGATTATCAAAGGATGAATAAAGGACTATCCTCGGATGATGAAACTTCAGATGCTAACTCTACAATCGCTTCTGACAAAACGGTATCCAGCACAGGACAATCCCACGAGGCATTCATGATCAACACCGAGGAAATCGCCAAAATTCTCAAGGATGCTCTAACTAAGCAGAAAGAGGCATTCAAGATTAAAATGGAAATAGCTATGCTACGGATGAGGGAAGAGCATGACAAACAAAATCGGGCTCTGTCCAATCAGTTCGGTGAATCCAGCCATCGCAACCTTGCTGACCAAACATGTAGCGATTCAGATGTGGATGAACGTCTTAATGCTGAGAACTCTCTCGTTGACCAGAACACTCTGGGTGGCCCCACTGAAGACAACAACACCGTGGGTGGTCCCGCCAATGATGACAACACTGGGGGTGGCCCCGTTGTTCCTCTCAGAAATCGTCCGAAGCATGATATGGGCGAGGATGAAAAGATGAAGGATCTCGAGAGCAAGATCAACGCTCTGATGTTTGCTCGAGAGGTGAAAAGGACTGGCATTCTATGTTCCTATCCAAGAGAGTAGGATTCAATAGCATACCCGGCGAAGTTCAATTTGATTAACTTCATGCCGTTTGATGGGAAGGGTTCACCCACTCAACACATGATCTACCTCAAATTCCACTTGGGTATGATCTCCGGTAATAAAGCCTTGATGGTTCGGTCATTCGTTGGCACCCTTCACAGACCCACCTTCGATTGGTACCGCCGTCTCAAGTCTGCAAACATCAAGAGCTGGGACGACCTGGAGAATCTGTTCCTCGCTCACTTCTTTGATGATGATGCCAAGGTGTCAATCAGAACACTCTTCGATGAGAAACAAGAAGATGACGAGATAGTCGACGACTTCGTCAAATGCTTCCGAAATAAGGCGATGAACTACCAAGATCCGATCACGAAGGACTTTATCCTCCAAACCTGTCACAACAACCTCTCTTTGGACGTGTTAGAAGTTATAGGAGTAGCACCCTCCAACACCTAGAAAGAGTTGAAGGTGCATGGAGAATGGGCTGAACGTTTCATCAGAAGGAAAAAGGCCGAGAGGAGCCAATCGACGGCTAATCCTCCAAACTCAAGTTTCGTCTTCCGTAGTAAGGGGAAGACACCAGCAGCTGCTGTTGATGCTAATCAAACATCACAACAGCAATCTCGAAGACAACAATATACTTCGGATTCGAGACTTCAAAAAGAGTACTCATTCAAGGACGAAGACGTTTCGGCCATTTTCGAGTCCCTCCTTGAAAATAACAAGATCAAGCTACCACCTATTGCAGATCAGGAGGAAGCTGATAATACTACGGATCCGAAGTACTGTATGTACCATAGAAGGATCCTTTATCCTACCAAGGCTTGTTTCGCTCTCAAGAATAGTATCCAAAGCTTGGTTGAAGCCGGTGTCATAACGCTCAATTAAGTCGAATGAAGACTCCGAAAAGTATAAGAGTATAAACTGTTCCTTCCGACACTCCAAAGAGTATATGAGTATAAACTGCTTCTCGATCCTCCAACTGGTATATGAGATTAAACTGTTCCTTGATACTCCAATAGGTATATGAGTCTAAACTGTTTCCTACCGTTGACGGGAAGTTCCTGGAGAATTTTTATACGTAATATTCTTAAGGATAACCCGGTCATGTAACTGAGTACAAAGTTAGACCCAGCTCCACAAAGGAAGCTGGGGGTGGATGATTCATGTAATGGGAAATTCCCGGAAGAATGCTACATGTAATTTTCTTAGGAATAACCTGATCATTACAAACAAAGTGATAAACACTAAACCCCCACTGTGATTTCTGAACACTCTTTTGTTGACAACTCACAGTCTTCCACCCCAAAATCCCCCACCGATCAGACTAATTGACGGTAAGACCACCAAAATTCCTTTCGGTTAAATCCATTTAAACTTTCGATGTATTTGTGCACTCAACCTCCTCATTGTTAGAGTCCGGACATGGTACTCGGAATTTTAATGTCTTAATCCTTGACGAATTGTCAAACCCCTTCGTGTTAAGTTCTTATCACTTGACACCAAGAATCCCCATTGAGTAATCGGTATAAGTCAACACTCCCTCTGTGATTTGTACTCCCACTTCCACTGTTTACCTGGTCAAACCTTCTTACAGTTAGAACCACAACCAAAATCCCCTCTCGATTCCTCCAATGAACGAGAGGTCCACAAATTGAGCGATCAAACTTTCCTACAGTTAGGATCGTCTCAAAACTCCCACTCGGTCAAACCTTCCTACAGTTAGGGACAAAGCCAAAATCTTCTTTCGATTCTTCTAATGAACGAGAGGTCCACTTTCAAATCGAGTGATCAAACCTTCCTACAGTTAGGGTCACCTCAAACTCCCGCTTAGTCAAACCTTCCTACAGTTAGGGCTAAAATCATAATTTACTCTCGATAAATGAGAAATTCACCTTTACTTCGGTAATCAAAATTACGACAGTTAGGATTATCCGAATCTTTTCAATTCTCAGAGTAGAGATCCCACTCATAGTTTCACTCTTTAGATTCTCAAAGTGAAGATCCCACTTTGAGTTTTTTCTGCATTGAAGATAGAATATAAAATTCATCCTCTTTGGTTTTGGGAGATAGAATATAAAATTCTTCCTCTCCCATTTTGGGTTCGTCTTTACCCTAAGAGAAGACACAATATTTCAACATTATAACTTTAAAATCCGTGCCTTACACACGCGAGGAATTTTATCCTGAAGCATAAGTAGGGATAAGTCGACTGTTTGTGAAAAAATTTGCAGTAAAAGAAATGAAAGAAAATTGGTTTGTATTCCTTTAATATCAGTTACAATTGGATTTCCTGATTATAAAAGAGAAGAGAATGATCTGGATTCTCCCCTTTGTTTAAATCTGGGTTCTTCATGGTGGCGATGAGATGCCTCCCGCGAATGCTCGCGTCGAGTTTGCTTCTCGTTGACGATCCGATGTCTTGTTTCACTGGAACGTGGTCTTCTCCTCACGATTTGACGTTGTGGAGAACTCTGAACGAGTTTAAAACTCTATGAAAGAGTTGATTTAACCGAAAGTCGGTTATAAGCCAAGGATGAAGAAGATCTTGTTGCCGATCTCCAAAGCTCCAGAAATGCTCTAAGGATCCTGTTGACGAGCCAAGAAGTTCCAACAGACCGAACCCCTGAACTGAATTAGCTCAGACGCAGCAATTTGGAAGCTGCGTTGGCATCTTGTTGAAAGCTGCGTTTGACAGCTTGGGAGCTGCGTTTGGCGGCAGGTGAAAGCTGCGTTGATAGCTTTCGGAGACTGCGTTTGCGGCCGAACATGAGCTGCGTTGGCGGCCGAATCTGAGCTGCGTTTGCAGCTTTTGGAGCTGCGTTTGCAGCTTTTTGGAGCTGTGTTTGCAGCTTTTAGAGTTACGTTTGAGCTGCGCTTGGAGCTGCGTTGAGCTGTGTTCGTGGCTATGAACGTGATGCGTCTTGATGCTGGTGTGCGGGGAGGACTTCCACAGTTTGATTTGAAGAGACCGTCAATTTGTAGTCTCTTTCTGTCGAAGCGTTGTAATGTTGATTGTGGAGGCTGTTGATTAGAGCTTTCATCAATTGTTGTGAAGGTCGTCAGATTGTAACCTTCTACGTGAAAGTCCTCAAATTGTAGCCTTCTGGAAGTCGTCAGATTGTAACTTCCATCATCGGTGTTTTGATGGGGATCAGCTATCTATTGTGATTTTTAGACAGCCTACAGAACCCCCTCCAAAGTTTTCGAAAGTTCGCGGTTGACTGGGATGAATTTTCGGAATACTTTGGATCTCAACTCTGATCTTGGAGCTTGTCGATTCCTTGTGGTAAAGGATTTGTTCTCTGCACTTGCTTCGAAGGCATTTTGGTTGAAGGGATTTGCCACGTAGGACCTGTGTGAAGGTATGCGCCATAGTCTTGCTTCTGGACTGTGGGGGTGGACCCTGTATTTTGAACTTGAGATATGGGTCTCACCCTTGCATGTTGAATTTGGAACACGGGTGTGATCTCGGCGTTCGGTTTTTGCATCGCGGGTCTGACCTCAACATTTTGACTTAAGACATAGAAGTGGCTTCCGTGCATTTTTGACTAAGTCTTTGAGACTTGTCTTTGGCTCATCTGCTTTAAGTCTCGGCTCACATCTATTAAGCTGATGGACCTGCAAACGTGCATAGGATTTTTGGCAAACCCTCAGCCATCAACGGATTTGATAAGCCTTTACCGACTACCGTTTGAGTCGGGCTAGCATGTGGATTGTCTAAGTCCGTTCCACATGTAACGTTGTGCTAAGAGAATGAACCCTCTTAGACTTGATGCTATGATTTTGAATACATAGACTTTGTCATTTTGACGGGAAAAGACTAACCGGCAACGCGTGTTAGGCGTAGGCTTATCTCTAATTAGGGATCGAGATAAAGTCCCCCATGCGTGTGAGGCATGGATTTTGATGTCCTTTTCACGGTAAAAGACTAACCGGCAACGTGTGTTAGACATTGACTTATCCCTACTTAGGATTCAGGATAAAATTCCCCATGCGTGTAAGGCATGGATTTTGGCGTTATTAATAACGACCTGCTACCTATCGCTCCGTTGATGAGAGTCGATAAGTGGAAAGTGTTGCGATCGGAGCAACTTTGATTACCTATCGGATGTGTTTGATATTAACGTGACAAGAGAATGTTGCGATCGGAGCAACTTTGAGGACCTATCGCTCTATTGACGAGAGTCGATAAGTTGATTTTGTCAGAGGTGTTTGATATTAACGTGACAAGAGAATGTTGCGATCGGAGCAACTTTGAGGACCTATCGCTCTATTGGGGAGAGTCGATAAGTGGATTTTATCAGAGGTGTGATATTAACGTGACAGGAAGGTGTTGCGATTGGAGCAACTTTGTGGACTTATCATCCTATTGACGAGGATTGATAAGTGGATTTTGTCAGAGGTATGGTGTTAACATGACAAGAGAATGTGTTGCGATTGGAGCAACTTTGTGGACTTATCATCCTATTGGTGAGGATTGATAAGTGAATTTGTCAGAGGTATGGTGTTAACGTGACGAGAATTTGTTGCGATCGGAGCAACTTTATGGACTTATCATCCTATTGAAGAAGATTGATAAGGTGGTTTTGTCAGAGGTTTAGTGTTAACGTGACAGGATTTGTATACTTGTGATTTAAACAAGATTTTGGAAACTAGCGTCTCGCTGGGGAGAATTGCTAAATGAGTTTATCATCAGAAGCGATGAATTTTGATACTAAGATTTTAAAGACTTAGTGTCTTGCTGGGGAAGATTGCGATTTGAGCAATTTTGAGGACCTATCATCCTATTGAAGAGGATTGATAAGTTGATTGTCAAAGGTATATTATTAACGTGACAAATTAGGAGCGATGCAAGCTGCATTCATACTCTGTGGGGGTGATGATCATCAGAAGTGTAATGTTAACTTGACGATGTGAAAGATTTATTACTCTTAATCCAATGGATTCCAAGTAACCAACCCCCAGTCTTGATTAAGACTTAGCAGGGGAATAAAAAGAGGTAGACAAGACACATCACCTAGTGGGGCACTATCCATGAAGTCGGAATAGAGGCACATCACCTGGTAGGCCATTATCTGATGAGTTTGACTATCAGAGGTAACTGTTAACGTGATAGTTTTGTGGACCCGCCATCCTATTGAGGAGGATTGGTGGGGGAATTTGGAGAAAATAGACTATCAGAGGTAACTGTTAACGTGATAGTTTTGGTGGACCCGCCATCCTATTGATGAGGATTGGTGGGAGAATTTGGAAAAAATAGACTATCAGAGGTAATGATTAACGTGATAGTTTTGGTGGACCCGCCATCCTACTTGAAGAGGATTGGTGGGGGAATTTGGAGGAAAAGGACTATCAGAGGTGATAATTAACGTGATAGTTTTGGTGGACCCGCCATCCTACTTGAAGAGGATTGGTGGGGGAATTTGGAGGAAAAGGACTATCAGAGGTGACGATTAACGTGATAGTTTTAGTGGACCTGCCATCCTATTGAAGCGGATTGACAAGTTGATGGACGTGATAATTTTGGTAGATTTTTTGGTTGACAGAGGTATTCTATTAAACATAACAACTCAGAAAATTTATTACTCATAATCTAATAAACTACCAATAAACCAACCCCCAGTCTTGAACAAATGCAGGGGGGAAAAGGAGTAGGCCACTATCTAATGAGTTTGACTATCAGAGGTAATTGTTAACGTGATAGTTATTGGAGACCCGGCATCCTACTGAACAGGATTAGCTTCAGTGGTCGTAGTATCTTCCCCTTCTGACTGAGGAGATTGGGCTTGGTCCGATTGCTCAGGAGAAGGTTGGGCTTGGTCCGATTGCTCAGGAGAATCCTGCCTACTTTGTTCTTCAGCTTTGATCCTGGCAATAATCTTTTGAGCCTGTTCGCCTTGAGAGATTAGTTGTCTCCAGGAACGGCATTCTGCAACTCCTATTCGGGCTAGGAGGTCGGTCTGCAAGTTGTGTCGACAGTAATCTTTTGAGCCTGACGAACACCGGAGAGCCATGGTTCGGAACCTCTTGACGAAGGCTTTGACGGACTCCCTCTTCTTCTGCTTAGTGGTGAGAAGAGTATGGATGGAGACTTCTGTATCCTCTTCAAAGAATCTTGACAGGAATAGTCTGTCTAGATCTTCCCATTTTTGGATACATCCCGCAGGTAGTTTTCTGAACCATTCAAAGGCAACTCCCCTGAGGGTGCCAATGAACAATCGAACTAGTATGGCGTCGTTTGATATCACATTCTCAGTCTGTGACTTGAAATGATAGATATGTTGGTTCGGTGATCCCGTGCCGTCAAAAGTTTATAGCGTCGGGACTTCAAATTTTAGAGGATAAGGGGCCGCATCCCATTCGGCATGATAGGGCCTGGTAACTCCCTCATCATGGAGCTCGCTTCTGTTAGCAATGGCATTGAGGCAGACTTCTAATTCTTCCATTTTGGCAGACTGGAGATTCTGCTCGTTCTCCGTCTCTCTTCCTTCATCAGAGGAAGATTCTAAGTTGTGGGCTTCTTGGTCAGAAGCCGTGTCATCAACCATTTTCCCCTTCCCTTTGCTTGTGTGAGGTCGGTCCGGGAAGATTCTTGCCTAGGTGGCGAATCTGTCTTCTGAGATTTGGCCTTGTCTGCGACGATTTGAGTCAATAGGGCCATGAGTTCATTGAGGGTCTTCTGCTGTGATTTGAGCATGACGTCTTGCTCAGCAACCCTCTTTGAAAGATCTTCAGAATGTTCTGCCATGTGAGTGAAGCTCTCATGCCTAATGAAAGAGCTTGATGATTGAGACCCCGCAATGGCTGAGTGTTCATCATCGGAATTGGTTCCTCTAGCTAACCTCCGATAGTTGACAGGGAGAATGGCTCTTGTTCGCGTCCGAGTGTGTCGGTAAACTCCTTCAAACTCGTTAGCGATTTCTCTGACGGTCGGCGAACGACTTGTCTCAGAGTCATTGGAACTAGGACCTGAGGCTTTCCCTCTGGCGATCACATTGATAGTGACCTCAGGATATTCGGTCTCTGGAGACTTCTTCCTGTGAGAACATCATCGTTGGTTGGCCAAAGCAACATTCGTAAATTGGTCGAACACCAATAGTTTGGCCACATATGAGCAGCATTGATATTCCGAGAGGACCGTAGGAATGACTTGTTGCATCGGTCTTTCTCTCGATATGAACTCTCTCAAATCTGTTGTAAAGATTCGAAGAGAATTACTCATTGATTGTGAGGTTTGAATTGGAACCCCTAGTCCATGATTGGACAGGACTGGCTCTTGGTGAACATGGATCTGGTTGAGATGTCTCGAATCCATGAACTTCTTATATCCGCCCCTCAATCTAGTCGCGCTACGCAGAGTATCTGGGGGTCCAGGGGGCGACGCGCCCCTTGAGGATCGGCATTCTCGGAGATGTGCTCGTCGTAAGGATCTCCTCCTCCGTCGAGCGACGTTCTTCTTAGCCTGCTTCAAGGCCTTTGTAGCGACGTCACCATCTGTGTTAATTAAGTTTGTTGCCTTAATAAGCCTCTTGCGACCCGATACCCGTCGTCTTAGCGCGGGTTTGACTGAGGCTGAGCCCACTCCATCAGAGGAGGGGCTGTCCAAGCAATCTGGCCCAAAGGAGAGGTCTTCCTTCGGCATAGGAGCAACAGTTGGATCTTTAGTCTCTTTGGAGACTTTGTGGATCTTGCGCATAGCCTTGGGGCTAAGGGATCCGGAGGATAGAGCCTCTTCAAACTTGGCTTGATCAAACTCTATCACGAGAGTTTCGACGGTTGTTCCAATAAGATGAACGTCGGATTGCGCCACCACTTCTTCGTCAGAGAAGCTCTTCCCCAGCGGAGTCGCCATCTTTTGTTTGTGGAAAATTTTGCAGTAAAAGGAAATGAAGGAAAATTGATTTGTATTCCTTTAATCTCAGTTATAATTGGATTTCCTGATTACAAAAGAGAGGAGAATGATCTGGATTCTCCCCTTTGTTTAATTCTGGGTTCTTCACGGTGGCGATGGAGTGCTTCCTTCGAATGCTTGCGTCGAACTTGCTCTCCGTTGATGATCCGATGTCTTGTTTCACTGGAATGTGGTCTTCTCCTCACGATTTGACGTTGTGGAGAACTCTGAACGAGTTTAAAACTCTATGAAAGAGTTGATTTAACCGAAAGTCGGTTATAAGCCAAGGATGAAAAAGATCTTGTTGCCGATCTCCAAAGCTCCAACCGAAGGATGAAGGATCCTCTTTTCGCTGCCAAGAAGTTCCAACCGACCGCACCTGAACTGAATTGATTTTCAGTCATTTATAGGGGATTAAGGGGTGTAACCACCTCCTTAATTCGCTCCTAAGTGGGGCTAATGGGATGTAACCGCCCCTTAAATCACTCCTGAGTGGAGTTGTGATCCCCTCAGATCGTGGGAAACGGTTTTGAAACCGTTCAGCTCGTGTTTGAACGAGTCAAAGCAAAATCCATGTTCTGATGTGAATTCTGTGTTCAAACGCATTGTTTGGAAGCTCAGACGCAGCAATTTGGAAGCTGCGTTGGCATCTTGTTGAAAGCTGCGTTTGACAGCTTGGGAGCTGCGTTTGGCGGCAGGTGAAAGCTGCGTTGATAGCTTTCGGAGACTGCGTTTGCGGCCGAACATGAACTGCGTTGGCGGCCGAATCTGAGCTGCGTTTGCAGCTTTTTGGAGCTGCGTTTGCAGCTTTTAGAGTTGCGTTTGAGCTGCGCTTGGAGCTGCGTTGAGCTGCGTTCGTGGCTATGAACGCGATGCGTCTTGATGCTGGTGTGCGGGGAGGACTTCCACAGTTTGATTTGAAGAGACCGTCGATTTGTAGTCTCTTTCTGTCGAAGCGTTGCAAAGATCGTCATTTTGTAATCTTTGCTTTAGCTCTCTGATATATGAGAGTCGTCAGATTGTAACTCCCGATGTTGATTATGAAGGCTATTTGATTGGAGCTTCCATCAGTTGTCGTGAAGGTCGTCAGATTGTAACCTTCTGGAAGTCGTCAGAGTGCAACTTCCATCATCGGTGTTTTGACGGGGATCAGCTATCTATTGTGATTTTTAGACAGCCTACATCGACGTCTAACACACTTTGCCGGTTAGTTCTTAACCGTAAAAAGAACAAAAGCCAACATATTCGATATTATGGCGGGTCGTTATTAATAACATCAAAATCCACGTCTTACACGTGCGGGGAACTTTATCTCGACTCCTAAACAGAGATAAGCTTACGTCTAACACGCGTTGCCGGTTTAGTCTTTCACCGATTAAAAAAGATACCAGAATCCAGTCTGGGGTATTTTATCCCGAAACCTAAGTAGGGATAAGTCAGCGCTTAACCCGCGCTACTGGGTGGTTCATTTTCGTGAAAACGATCGAGTCTACGCATTCATCATCGTAGCAATAAAAATCCATGTCTTTTTATGCATGAAGAATTTTATCCCGAAGCCTAAGTAGGGATAAGTCAGCGCCTAACATACGTTGCCGGTTTAGTCTTTCACCGTTTGAAGAAAACACCAGAATCCAAGTCTGGACTTTTATTCTTAAGCCTAAGTAGGGATAAGTCAATGCCTAACACGCATTGCCGGGTAGTCTATTCCCATAAAAAAGATAAAGTCTATGTATTCAATATCGTAGCACTAAGAGAGTTAACTCTCTTAGCATAACGTCACATGCGGAACAGACTTAAACAATCTGCATGCTAGCCCGATTCAAACGATAATCGGTAAAGGCATGTCAAACACGTTGAAGGCTGAGGGTTTGCCAAAAACCCTAAAAGTCTACGCCTAACACACGTCGTCGTTTAGTCTTTTCACTTGAGAAAGACGAAGTCTATGTATTCAATATCGTAGCACTAAAAGAGTTAACTCTTTTAACACAACGTTACGTGCAGAATGGGTCTAAACAATCTGCATGCTAGCCCGACTCAAACGGTAGTCAGTAAAGGCTCATCAAACCCGTTGATGGCTGAGAATTTACCAAAAATTCTATAAATACGAGTCATTGACACACCGTTAGTTGGTCTCGTGACTTGAGCATCCAACAACATTAGGATAAGATCCATATATGCAGACGAAACAACTTTAATAGTTGGTCCTGCAGCCCAAAATTTGAGACCGCCACGCTCCAATGCCTTAAGAGCTTAAACTCTATAGACTTCAGCAAACGTATGAGTATAAACTATGTTAACACCGATCAACACGCTACAGTAAAGATCGATGCCGGTCAACACATCAGCAATCTCGCCAAAATAAGGCAAACGATGATTTCAGGGAGTTCAATCGGATTCAGATATGAATTTCTAATGAAGATGATTAGTTCAAAGTCAACTCAATGACACGAGCTAAGTTCAAAAACTTACACACCAACTTCAATTCAATATTTCGACAACGGTCAGACGATAAACGCAGCATCGGAAGAACTTCATCTATTCGATAAAATACAGAATAGACTGAAGGCTGAAGAAGTCAAGAATTGAAGCAGTTAACAGGTCCCTCTACAAAATTGAGAAAAAGACCTAACTTATCCAAAGCCTTCCAGACTCTTCTATAAAAAAAATAAGTCTGAAATATTTTGAAGGGGGTATCTGTAGGTGTCTAAAAATGCCTATAGGTATCCGCATACAGCTCGAGACAGAGAGAAGACGACGAACGTCTCTATCCGAGTCTAAGAGGATTATCTGACGCCGACAAGCGCATGAAGCAAAACAGCGAACCGAGTGGCCCTCGCGCTCATCAATTAATTCACGCACGTTAATCCACATGCGCACATCAATCAGTTCGCGCGCGCTAATCAGCTCGCGCATGTCGGTCAACACGCGTGCCCCAATCAACACGCGCTCGTCGATCATCTCGCGCGCGTCGGTCAACACGCGCGCGCCAATCAACACGTGCACATCGATCAACATGCGCGCGCCAATCGGCTCGTGCGCATCAATCAACTCGTGCACATCAATCAACACGCGCTCAATAGTCAGCTCGCACGTGTCAATCATCTCCAATTGTCCGAACGCGCGCCAATCCGCTCGCACGTGTCAATCAGCTCGCGCGCATCGGTCAATACACGCATTTCAATCAGCTCGCACGCATCTA
>NC_033794.1:73802660-73819486 GCF_001876935.1 Asparagus officinalis | reverse complement strand
AAGCACGGGTCAATTTGTGCCCCCCCGCGCCCCCCCGTGCTGTTTCGACCTCCGGACCCGTTTTTGATGGTTTTGAGCGGTTTTCTCGGGATTTATCTGTTTCAGGGGTTCTTAACTGCCTAGATATCATCTACCAACGTGCTTAGGCTGTTATTGATTGAAGATAAGGCCAAATCAATCATTCTCATCCACATACCCGCATTCGGAGCCCTATAAATACAAGCCTAGGGCCTCTTTTCTGCGGGGGATGATTTATTATCAAGAGGAGGAGGTGTTGTCGAACTCCAGAGCCAAGAGTCACGAATGTCAGCGAGGATTAGCAAGATCCTGGTGAACTCCAGTATAAAGAAGGAGCTATTCGAAGGATCTGAAGCCCGTACGTCCGTTCCTTGAGATTATGCTTTCTCTTAATCTCGAGAAGAGCTACTGATTTCGCTTGGTCGATTTTAGCGCTTCAATCAAATACTCCCTCGGTGAAGGCGAAACTCTGCCCTATTTTCCATCAACCATATACAGATCTAAGGCGGTCCACGGATATCAAAATCCCCGGCACAGGCAAAGATCCCGCACAAGCAGAAGACCGATAAACGATCTTCCTGTGTTTGTTTTGACGAGAGTTGTAATTTTTATTTTCATTGTATAAGAGTCTTATAAAAAGACTATCTTTTTTTGTTTTTATTGTAACGACTGAAGTTGTAATGAATACTATAATGAATACATCAACTTTCGACGCAAACAGTGACAAAATTTTTCGTCGCTATAAGTCCGTCGTTATAATCATTTTTAACGACGACATTCTTTTTATTAGCAACGGAATTTTCCATTGCCGTTGTTTTGTATTATTGGCTCCATAATTTCTATTATTAGGGATGGATTTTTTTTGTTTTAGTGATAGAAATTACATCGCTAAAGAAAAAGAAAATTAAAAAAAATGGTGCGGGCTTGCCCAAAAAATTTGGGCAACCCGCGCTCGATATCATATTTCCCCCATATGTCCGACAACAGCGCGCCAGCCGCCCCCTCTCTCCTCCATCTCTCATTCTCTCACACTCTCTCTCACATATCTCTCGTGACTTCCCCCATCTCTCTCTCGTGCCATCGCTAGCCCGTGCCGAACCTGTCGCCAGTCCGCCGCTGAATACCGCCGTCGGACCTGCCGCTGGTTGAACCCGCCGCGTTCCGCCGCCGAACCCACCGCTTACTGCCGCCCTCTCTTCTTCTCTCCAAGTATAGATCTCCCCTCCATCTCTTTCTGTCTCTCCCCGTACAGTCTCCTCTTTCTCTCTGCCTCTCTCCTCGGTCGCCGAACGTGCAGGCAGCAACCGACCAATGATGGCCGGCGTCGTCCGACCGACAGAGAGGTAGAGAGAAAGAAAGGTGTAGGGGGAGAGAGAAAGTGAGTTTTTTTAATTTATTGTATTGATTAATTTTATGTTTTTAATTATAATTAGAGTTTAATTTTTGTAAAATAAATAAATTGTGAAAAAATCCCAAAACCTAATAAAATATTACAAAACAAATAATTTTCATCTTGATAAAATTATAACATACAACATTAGAATTTAGTTAGGGTTAGGGTGGGGTTAGGTTAGGGTTAGGGTTAGAATTAGGGTCAGGGTTAGGGTTTAGGTTGGGTGAGGGTGAGGGTGATGATTAGGGTTTGGGTTTGGGGAGGGGAAGGGTTAGGTTAATGGGAGGGAGAGGACTAGCCGCGGGGGGGGTTTATGGCGAGGGTGAGGTTAGGTGTGAGTTAGGTTAGGATGAGGTTAGGGTTTTGTTTGGGTGAGGGTGAGGGTGATGATTAGGGATAGGGTTGGAGAGGGTGAGGGTTAGGGTTTGGGTGAGGGTTAGGGTTTGGTTTTGGGTTGGGTTGGGTTAAGGTTGAGGGTGAGGGTGAATGTTTAGGGTTAGGGCTTGGGGGAAGTTTAGGGTTAGTTAGGATTAGGGCGAGGGAGAAGGCGAGGCGGGCGGGTTATGGCCAGTGCGAGGGTTAGAGTTAGGGATAGGGTGAGGGTGAGGGTGAGGGTTAGCGTAACTATTATATCGTTACTTATATTAAAACTACATACACATTTTCAAGCCGTTGAATTCCCCGTCTAATAAATACTATATATAATCTCTTTATTTACCAATCACATACGCGTACGGGATGGTTGGCGGATACGAGACCATCGTGTTCGGTGTGAACAACCTTTTCGTACACATATGTGATGGGGGGCTTATATATAAATATTTATTAGATCTGTCCAGTGTGGACGGGTTAGGTATGTAAACATGACGTGTATATGTATTTACGTGTGTTATTATGTACTTTCACTTCATTAGAGTTTCGGCGGCGCTTACTCGTTGTTCTCTGTGTACAAATATTAGAGGGATATGCAGGAGTAAATCCTTCCCACTATAGTGTCATGTATTATGAAGCTCATAAGATTGTTGATATGCTGGGGCTTAATTACAAGAAGATAGACACCTGTCCTAACGATTGCATCCTGTACAATAAGGGTATTGAAGCTCTGGAGGAATGTCCGACGTGTCATGTATCACACTGGAAAGGAGAACATATGGGCACATCCGAAGGTGGTGTATCCAATAAGTAGAGCAGGATCCCTATGTAGGTTCTCCGATATTTTCCATTTACTCCTAGGCTGTAGAGGTTTTATATGTCTACCTAGCTGGCTGAGAATTTGCGATAGCATTCGACCGACCGTAAAGAGGACAGGAAACTAAGACATCCTGCTGACGGTGAGGCATGGAAGCACATCGATCGTATATACCCCAACTTTGGTAAGGAGTCTCGGAATATTAGGCTGGGGCTTTCTAGCGACGGATTTAATCCATTTGGATTAACGAGCTCCACTTAGTCTACCTGGCCAGTATTGCTGACACCGTACAACCTACCGCTGTCGATGTGCATAAAGTAGCTGTACATGATACTGTCACTCTTGATCCTTGAAAGATATTCTCCTAGAAATGACATTGACGTTTTCCTTGAGCCTACATTCATGAAGCTGTGTCTGACGAAGATCATGATTAGGAGGTTATCTTGGCCGACGAAAAAGTTGCGGAGTTTTCCTTAACATAAAATAATAACCTGACTGATGAAATTGCACCAACGCCCTGATGTACTTTCAATTATATATGAGCCAAGGTGTAAAGGTAAAAAACTAGTCTGTAGCGGAGTCGATAAAACTATAAGAACAGTCCTTTTGTCGGCATGCACACGGTCGCAAGCTATCCGCACATAGCCGCAAAGTAGAGCCTCAACATAATCATAAGAATGTAATACTTGATTATGAATTAAAAAGAACATTCATTGTGTTTTATTATGATTTGTACATGCTCGTAGTATTATAATATCGGACATCAGTGTGTGTCATTATCTATTTGACTGGTTATCATGTATCAGCGAGTGTCATGTATTATAGTATTGCCTTTACATTATCTATTTGACTGGGCATCATGTACCTATGATTCTATTGCCATGTGCTATTTTATTAATTATTTTCATTATATGTTTTTTGTTGGAAACTCATTATGTTTTCAAAATATAGATGACAAAAGGATTACGTAAGAAAGTGCTTGAGAGACTTTTTGGTAGACATTCTGGAGGCAAGGCACATACATCTACGTCAGGTATTTTTATTTATTTTTTATATCTGTACATTTCTATATACTATTAATGCTGTTTGGGTCAAAAATTATTTTCTTCATTGTATAACTTGTTACAACTT
Source organism: Asparagus officinalis (assembly GCF_001876935.1). NCBI lineage: Eukaryota > Viridiplantae > Streptophyta > Magnoliopsida > Asparagales > Asparagaceae > Asparagus > Asparagus officinalis. The sequence goes on along the minus strand of NC_033794.1, from coordinate 73,815,755 downwards.
TAATCATAGTTTAAAAAAAGATTGGTCTTTTTATAAGACCTTTACACAATAAAAATAAAAATTACAATCTTCTTCAAACAACACACAGATCCTATTTATTAGTCTCTGCTTAAGTGAGATCTTTGCCTGTACCAGGGTTTATCCATAGACCGCCTACAGATCAGATCTGGTTGACAAAAAATTAACAGAGCTCCTACTTTACCAAAAAAGTATTCGCTTGAAGCATTAAAATCGACCAAGCAAAATCAGTAGCTCTTCTTGAGATTAAGACCAAGCCTAATCTCAAGGAACAGACGGGGGGAAATACAGGTTTAGATCCTTCGAAAGCCTTCCTCTTTATGCTAAAGTTCTCCGGAATCTGACTTGCTTTCATTGTAAATTCATACTCCTTGACTCCTTAATCCAGCAACACCTCGTCCTCTTGATAATAAATCGCCCCCTGAAAGGAGGCTCTCATTTCATATTTATAGGCCTCAAAATCAGTTAATTTGGATGAGAATGGGAGATTTGACTTTATCTTCAGTTAATAACAGTCTACACACGTTTATGGATGATATCCAAATAGTTGAAATACTCTGGAATGAACAAATCCTGAGAAATAGTAAAAGAACCATCAAAAATGCGTTTGAGGGTTGAAACTGTATGATACACACTGCTGACCTGCAAGGGGCACGGGTCAGCCGCAGCTGACTCACGGGGGGCGTGGGTCAGCTGCCGCTGTCCTACGTTAACGTGGGAGATCTGGCCTTGGCTGAACTCTTTAGTGTTTTTTGATTTTCCGGGACTTATATTTTCTGCCGTTTTGCATATTTGATCGTCTTGTTGACTTGCACACGTCATTAACTTGCTTTATGCATTCGTTAGCTTTTTTACGATACTTTAAGTTGACCGACAAGTGTGACGGGTGCTTGGAGTTAACCGATAAGTACGGTGGGCACTTGGAGCTGACTCATGAGTGCGCGGGTGATGATACATAAACATGTACCAAAAAGGTTGCAAGTGCACAGCCGTGTCAAGTTATAGTATTTAAGATATCAATCCCACGAGGAAGGTGTTTTGTAGGAGAAAATATAAAATCGGTTATTATGTTGTGTGCGTGACAAATAAGATTGATGAGTGAATGTGATTATGAAGAGATTGAGAGAGTGAAAGTGGTGTGTAAATAGGTGCAAAGTGTAAATGAGAGTGGATTTGAAAAAAGAATGAGTATGAACAATAAGGTGAGAAGGAAAAACGAATAAAATCAAGAAACAAATAAAAAAAATCAAGAATGAAGAACAAAATTCTAGAATAAAAGGAAATGCAAGAAATTAAAGATGGTGGATTCAATTATAGATATGGATAATCTAAAATTGAACCCACTTCTTAGAAAATGATGATTCCCTAGAGGGTTCTAGCCTAAAGGCGAATCAAACAAAATAAAAATAAACAAAAAGAAAAACTAAACCCAAGAGGGTTCTAACCTCAAGATAAATAGTATAAGAAATTAAAATCTAACTACAAAATAAATTGCAAAATCTAAACTATAAAATAAATTACAAAAAGAAAATAAATCTACTCTATAAGCATGAAAATAAATCTAATCTATGAGCATGAAATAAATCTAAGGCAAGAGGGTTCTAGCCTCTTGGCTATTTAACAAGAAAATAAAATCTAAATTACAAGCATAGAAATAAATCTACACTAATAAGCAATAAAAAAGAAATAAAAGAGAAATACAAACCTTCAAATAATTCTCCATCTTCATCTTCATCATCCAATAAAGAGAAGAAGAGAAAAATTTAAAGTGGTGAAAAAATTATTATTATTAATTGCAAGAAAAGTTACAATTTTAGAAGGCCTTCTCAATTAAGAGTAGCCCTCCTCTCCAAAAGGAGTTACAAAAATTTTCACACCCTTAACCCCTCACTCTCTACCCCTATTTATAGTAATCTTCAATGAATATGAGCCATTGGATTTGTCTTGAGCCCCAAGCAACAATCTCCACCTTTGAATTTGCTTTTTGTTCTTATCTAGCCCAACATAAGAGGCCCCATTGATTTTCAAAAATAAATGAAAATCCAAGTTGTAAAAGTCCGGTCCATTGATTTCAATTCCAACAATCTAGGTCCATGAAGTTTTATTTAATTTTCAAGTCTAAAATCTAAAACACAGTCCGGTCCATACAATGATGAACCGGTCTTCATTAGATTTTTGAACATCACAAACTAAGTCTGCAGCAACCAACCAAGCAAAGTCCAATTGCATCTTGTCCGGCCCACTTGCTTCATCATGCCCGGCCCACTTCATGATTTTGCATCCATTTGTTTTTTTCAAAAAGAAAATAAAAAAAATCCGGCCCATGAGCAAACCAACTACAGAAATACGTATTTGAAGTCCATGAGAGTTTGGTAAGCAGTCCGGCCCAATTGCAAATGGAACCCAAAATTAAATCCCAACGTTGCAGGTTCGGCCCAATTGGAAAAAAAATCAAAGCTGCAGCAGTCCAAAGTAAATCCGGTCCATGAGAGCTCATTTGTTGATGGGCTTTGGGCCTTCAAGCTTGAGAAAAAAATAGGAGGAGCTGCCATGGATGTTTTGGGCTTTTAAAATCAAATATTTTACTTTGGCTTCTTATTTCTTCATTTACTCAAGGGCCTTTGTTGAGAGATGGGATTTTTAGGATTTATTCTCAAGGGCCTTTGTTGAGAGATGGGATTTTTAGGATTTATTCTTTATTAACCTGCAATTAAAGATAAAAGCAATTATTAGTGGTATATTTATTCATATAAAATAGATAATGAGGGTATAAAATTGTAATAAAAATATGATTATCAGCGGGCTAATTAGAGGTGGTCGGTGAGTGCACAGGCCAGTCGTTTTGCCGATTTAGTGGCCAATGGCTATTCCGGTAGCTTATTGCTACATCATCAACAGTTCGCCGATTTGCTTCATGCGCTTATCGGCATTGGATAATCTTTCTTAATTCGGACAATGGCGTTCATCATCTTCTCTCTGTCTCTAGCTACATACGGGGACCTATAGGTATTTTTAGACACCTACAGATACCCCCTCCAAAGTGTTTCAGCCTCATTCCTTTATAGAGGAGTCTGAAATACTTTGGATGTGATAGGCCCCACCTTCAGTCGGTGTAAAAGGACCTGTAGCTAGCTTTAATTCTTGACTTCTTCAGCCTTTAGCCTATTTAGTGTTTTGTTGAATAGATGAAGTTCTTCCGGCGCTGCATTTATCGTCTGACCATTATCAAAATCTTGAATCGAAATTGGTGAGTTGGTTTTGGCTCGTGTCATTGAGTTGTCTTTGAACTGATTATCTTCGTCGGGAATTCATATCTAAATCGCAATTGAACTCGTTGGAATCATCCTTTAATTCGGAATTTTTCCTTAGCCTTATTTTGGCGAAATCGTCGATGCGTTGACCGGTCTCAACTTTTACTGTAACGCATTGACCAGCGTTAACATAGTTTATCCTCATACATTTGCTTGAGTTTACATAGTTTAAACTCTTAAGGCATTGGATCATGGCTGTTCCAAATGTCGGAGCTGTAGGACCAGCTATTAAAGCTAATTCATCTGCATGTATGGATCTTATCCTGAAGTTATTAGATCTTCAAACCACGAGACCTACTAATAAAGTTGGTGTGTCAATGACTCTTACACTTATAGGATTTTTGGCAAACCCTCAACCATCAACGGGTTTGATGAGCCTTTACCAACTACCGTTTGAGTCGGGATAGCATGCAGATTGTTTAAGTTCGTTCTGCATGTAACATTATGCTAAGAGTTAACTCCCTTAGTGCTACGATGTTGAATATGCAGACTTCATCTTTCTCATGGGAATAGACTACCCGGTGACGTGTGTTAGACGTAGACTTAGGATTTTTGGCAAACCCTCAGCCTTTAACAGATTTGACGCGTCTTTACTGACTACCGTTCTAGTCGGGCTATCATGCGGATTGTTTAAGTCCATTCTACATGTAACGTTGTGCTAAGAGAGTTAACTTACTTAGTGCTATGATATTGAATACATAGACTTCATATTTCTCACGGGAATAGACTACCCGGCGATATGTGTTAGATATAGACTTAGGATTTTTGACAAACCCTCAGCTTTCAACGAATTTGACATGCCTTTACCGACTACCGTTCGAGTCGGGCTAGCATGCAGATTGTTTAGGTCCGTTCTGCATGTAACGTTGTGCTAAGAGAGTTAACTCTCTTAGTACTACGATATTGAATACGTAGACTTCGTTTTTCTTATGGTAATAGACTACCCGACAACGCGTGTTAGGCACTGACTCATCCTTACTTAGGATTTAGGATAAAAGTCCTCAGACTCAGATTTGTTAGACCCTAGAGGGGGGGTGATTAGGGTCTTATGCTAATCTAATCCGATTAAATGCCAATTAAAATATTAATACGTTACCTACATATGAATACAAAGTATGTAGCTAGGATAAGCAGATATGAACAAAGGTAAGATATTCCTAGCAAGAGTCATATACTATATATTGCATATACCGATATAGACTAACAATAGTGCATATATCCTATCAAAGAGATATACAATATGATATAATGTATAAATATGTAAACTAACACAAGGTAAATATTCTAACAAGATAGTAGATGAAAATAGATAATGAGCTAATTGGACAATGGCGATATAATGATATGATCATAACTATGAAATAAACGAAAGCACACTCAAACAAGCAATATGACTCACGGAGTTCGACATCCGTCTACGTATCCGCTCCCCACCGCCGGAGAATATCGCACTATCAACGGTTTCTTACGTTCACACCGAATTAACGTTCACACTCACAGTATCGTTGTTCAACGCCACGCGATCAAACGTCACTCTCTCACATCGTTCTAGCTCACCGAAAACCTCATCTACCAATTAGGTCTATGCTAATCTATTCCGAGTTAAATGCCAATTAAAATTAATTAATTACGTTATCCTAGCAAATATGAAATACAACAAGATATGTAAGCTAGGATAAGCAATATGAACAAAGGTAAAATCCTAGCAATGAGATATACTATGAGATATATCAAGGATATATGAGCTAACACAAATGATATATCCTATAAAGAGATATACAATATGATATAGTGTATAGGATATGTAACAAACAGAGGTAAATAATCTAACAAGATAGTGGATGAAAGATAATGAGCTAATGAAATGGCGATATAAGATATGAACATAATATGAATGAGCGCAAACACAACTCAAACAACAATTGTCGACGGAGTTCGGACCTTTCCGTCCTACGTCTCCGCTCCCCACTCCGGGAGAAATCCACTATCAACGGGTTTTCTACGTCTCGAATAACGTTATCGCCTCACAGTATGTTTTCAACGCCACGCGATCAACGTCACCTCACACTCGTTTCTAGCTCACGCGAAAACGCCTACTGACACTAATTAGGGTTTATGCCTTAATGTAATCACGATTTAATCCAATTAAAATTAATTAAATATCGTTATCTCCTAGCAAATATGATACAACAAGATATGTAAGCTAGATAAGCAATTTGAAAAAGGTAAATATCTACACAATGAATAATACTATGAATATATGCAAGGATATATAGCTAACACAATGATACTATCTATCAAAGAATATACAATATGATATAGTGTTATACGGATATAGTAAACTAACTACAATGGTAAATAATCTAAAAAGATAGTGTATGAACAATAGATATACCTATATGACATGCGATATAAGATATGAAATAAATGACAGAACGCCAAGAGCACTCCAAACAAGCAATATGATCGCGATTCGGACCTTCGCCTACGTCTCCTCCCACTCCCGGGAAAATCCAACTATCAACCGGGTTTATCTAGCGTTCACCCGATAAACTAGTTACACGTCACATCATTCTGTTCTTCAACGCTCCACGATCAACTGTCACTCCTCACACTCCGGTTTCTAGCTCACGAAAACCTCACTACACACTGCGGTTTCTTAGCTCACCGAAAACTTACAACACTCACAATGTAACAAAATATAATTGTCTCTATCATATCAGAGAACACAATGAAGACAACTCAAAGTTACAATCTCTCACTCACCATATACCTATGTATGAAAGATACAATCAAGCCAATGGTGTGTGTGTAACAATGAGTAGGAATAAGATCAAATCAACTAAACTCAAGCATTAAATCTACATTAGACAATGAATAACAATCAAGTATATAAATGTAAAGCTAGAGTTTGAGTTTAGAGAAAACTTCTCATTTGATGAAGCAAAGATGGGGCGATGATTAGTTGAACTCAAACTTCAATAGATAATCTCCTAAGCCCTGCTTGGAATTTGACTTCACCAAAACAAACTCTTCAATTCTTAAAGCTTTTAAACATCACTTAAACCAACAACTAAAGACTTGTTTAAAAACTTTTATTAAACTTGATTAAAAACCTCTCTTTGTTGCTGAAAAGACATCAGCAATGCGGTATATATACCACTAAAATTTCGCGAAAAACACCAAACAAAAGACGAAAACCCAGCAACTGATACAAAAACTAGCCGTTGGCAAACAGTAAAGCCATCGTCGAGTTCGACCGAAAATGTGTCGTCCGGTCATCGATGGAAATCTCGTCGCCGACGAAGAATCCGGTTACGACCGCTTATCGCAGCTCGAAATAACGAGAAACCACAAGCGTGACATCTTCGGTGACGGTCCGGTCGACCGATGGAGCTCTCGTCCGACCGGACCGTCGACCGACAAGAACTTCGTCGTCCAATGCTGAAAAACAACTGTCGTCGACCGGCTCGGTCGACGAAAAACTGACACATGCTGAAAAACCTGATTTGCTGATTTAAAATGTTAAAATATCAAACAAATTCAGAAAATGTAAAACTTTGGAGGAATGATGAAATACACTGCTACAAAAACTGGTTTTCTAAAAAAGACTTCCCAAATGAAGAAATACCATCATTTTACAAAATAGTCCAAAACATGAAATGTAAAATATGAATTTGACATTTAGGCTAACATGTTTTGAATCATTATCAATGATTTTGAACTTAATAAAAGATGTATATGATTATTGTTAAGTCTATAAACCAAGAAAACAATATTTTCACAAATACAATAAAAGTAAAACGTATGAGTAGTATATGAAAAATATATTTGTTTCATATCTATGAAATTAAACCAAAACAACTTATCCACATAGAAAACAAGCATGTAACATAATTTTTGGAATTTATTTGAAAAACTTTGTTTGTGGATAAAATAAAAAACCAAGATGTTATTGATAATATAATATATATATATAAGTACGAGAAACTAATAAATGTGTGTGGAATATAATATTGAGCTTAGAGTATATAACACACATAATATAAACCTATACTAAATCATACCCAAGCTTGATCTGGATCTTCATTGTAGCTCACATTGGTACACATGCGATGAAGCTTGAACTTGATCTTTAACTTTGAATTGCAAGGCTTCACGCATTACCGCCAAACCTCCTTTGGATATGATCGTTGAAGCTCTATTCCATCCATCCTGCCAACTACGTTGTTGTCTACAAATAAATACGAAAACACAAATATAGACAGAACATACATTATAAAAGTGTAATTGTTTGTTAAACATCATCAAAACAAGAATGCCAACAAGATTCTGGTGTCTTCTTTAATCGGTGAAAGACTAAACCGGTAACACGTGTTAGGCGTAGGCTTATCTCTACTTAGGAGTCAAGATAAAGTTCCCCACGCGTGTAAGGCGTAGATTTTGGCGTTATGAATAACAACCTGCCATAATGTTAAATATGTTGGTTTTTGTCCTCTTTATGGCAAAAGATTAACCGACAACGCGTGTTAGGCGCTGGATTATCCCTACTTTCATGATAAAAATCCTCAGACTCGAATTCTGGTATCTTCTTCAATCTGTAAAGACTAAACCGGTAACACATGTTAGGCATTAACTTATCCCTACTTAGGATTCAGGATAAAATTCTCCGTACGTGTGAGGCACGGATTTTGGGAGTTAAAAAAAGGCGTCTTCTCTTAGGGCAAAGATGAACCCGATGCTCGAAAGGAAGAGTTTTATATTCTATTTACAGTTGTAAAAAAACTCAAAATAGGATCTTCACTTTGAGAATCTGAGGAGATGAAATTAAGAGTGGGATCTCCACTCTGAGAATCGAAAAGATTCGGGTAATCCTAATTGTCGGAAGGTTTGATTACCGAACTAAAGGCGAATTTCTCATTTATCGAGAGTAAATTATGATTTTGGCCCTAACTATAGGAAGGTTAGACTAAGCGGGAGTTTGAGGTGACCCTAACTGTAGGAAGGTTTGATCACTCGATTTAAAAATGGACCTCTCGTTCATGAAAGTAATCGAGAGGGGATTTTGGTTTTGGCCCTAACTGTAGGAAGATTTGATCGAGTAGACAGTGGGAGTAGGAATACAGATCACAGTACGAGTGTTGACTTGTACCGATCACTCAGTGGGGGTTCTTGGTATCAAGTGATAAGAACTTAACATGAAGGGGTTTGACAATTCGTCAAGGATTGACAGATCAAAATTCCAAGCATTATGTTCAAACTCTAACAATGAAAATGTTAAGTGCACAGATGTAGCAGGATTTTGATTAGATTAAACTAGAAAAGATTTTTTAGTGGACCCACCGTCAATTAATTTGATCAGTGAGGAATTTTATGGTGGAAGATTGTAAATTATCAACACTAGTGGGAGTTTTTTTTTTGTTAGGGAAGATTGATCTAACGAAGTGATCAAATCTCATCTTAGCAAAAGAGTGCTTGGAAGTTGATGGAATTGATCTCGACAATGAGATGTGTTTCACCATTGAACATTCAGAGTCCGAGTGGGAGTTTCTCATTTATCACTTCTTTGTAGTGACTGGGTTATCCCTAAGAATACACCATATAGCATTCTTCCGGGAACTTCCCGTTACACCCCCAGCTTTCTTTACAAAACTGGGTCTAACATTGTACTTAGTTGGATGAACGGGTTATCCTTAAGAATATCAGACATGACACTCTCCAGGAACTTCTCATGAAAGAAAGGAAATAGTTTAGACTCATATACCTGTTGGAGTATTAAGAAGTACTTTATACTCGTATACTCTCCGGAGTGTTGGAAGGAGCAGTTTATACTCTTATACTTGTCGTAGTTTTGAGAAGCAGTTTATACTCATATACTTTTTGGAGTGTTGTCGTTCTCATTCAGCTTATCCCAGCATTATGATGCCGGCTTTAACCAAGGTTTGGATGCTATTCTTGAAAGCAAAACAAGTCTTGGTGGGATGAAGGATCCTCCTGTGGTACGCACAGTACTTTGGATCCGAAGTATTATTAGCTTCCTCCTGATTTGTGATAGGTGGTAGCTTGATCTTGTTGTTTTTAAGGAGGGATTCCAAAATGGCTGGAACGTCTTCGTCCTAGAAGTAGTACTCTTTTTAGAGTCTCGGATCCGAAGTCTTTTGCTATCTCCGGGATTGTTGTTCTAACATCTGATTAGGATCAATAGTAGCTGTAGGGGCCTTTCCTTTACCACGGGAGACGAAGCATGAATTTGGAGGGTTAGCCATCAGTTGGCTTATCTCGGCTTTCTTCCTTCTGAGGAAGCGTTTGGCCTGCTCTCCGCACACTTTCAACTCTTTTTAGGTGTTGGACTGTGTTATTCCCATAACTTCCAATATGTCCAAAGAGAGGTTGTTGTGACAGGTTTGGAGGATGAAGCCCTCTATGATTGGATCTTGGCACTTCATCGCCTTATTTCGGAAGCGCTTGACGAAGTCATCGATCGTATTGTCGTATTCCTATTTCTTATCGAAGAGTGTCCTGATTGACACCTTGGCATCATCATCAAAGAAGTGAGCGAGGAACAAGTTTTCCAGGTCGTCCCAGTTGTTGATGCTTTCAGGCTTGAGACGGCGGTACTAATCGAAGGTAGGCCCACGAAGGGTGCAAACAAATGACCGAACCATCAATGCTTCATTGTAAGAGATTATGCCTAAGTGGTACTTAAAGTAGATCATGTGCTGAGTGGGCGAACCCTTCCCATCAAACAGTGTGAAGTTAATCAGGTTAAACTTCGCCGGATACGGGATCGACTCCCACTCTCTTGGGTAAGGATAATGAATACCGGTCTTCTTTACCTCTTGAGCAGATATCAGAGCGTTGATTTTACTCTCGAGATATTTTATCTTCTCATCCTCGTCTGTATCATGCTTTAGATGATTTCTAAGAGGAGCAACATGACCACCCCCATCATTGTCATCTTCGGTGGGACCACCCCAAACGTCGTTACCTTTAGTGGGGCTACCCCTAACGTTTTGATCAACGGTAGGGTTATCTGCATCAAGGTGTTCATTCATGTCTAAATCATCACCTATCCAGTAGGCATTATTATAACGACTAGATTCACCAATTTGATTAGACAAGGCTCGAATCTGTTGGTCATGCTCTTCCCTCATCTGCAGCATAGTTTTTTCCATTTCGAACTTAAAGTTCTCTTTTTTCTTGGCCAAGGCATCCTCGACGATTTTGGTCATTTGCTCGGTATTGATCATATACACCTCGTGGGATTGTCCTGGGCTGGATACCATATTGTCAGAAATGACTGCATAGTTAGCATCTGATGCTTCATCATCTGAGGATAACCCTCTATTCATCCTCTGATAGTCCCTACGTCTAGTAGTTCCTGCGCATAGCCGAGTTAGACGATGCGATACGAGGGGGTCAGAACTAGAAGGTCGAGTCGACTTTCCCTTGTCAGCCATATTAACTATAGACTTCTGGAAGTTCGTTACCTTAAACGACCGATTGTTTCTTATGAAAACGCTTTGGCTTGGACTTAGCCGTTTTGTCAGAGATCCTCTCGAATATCGAAACCCTCTGCGGAGTGGTCTTGGTGAAGCTACACACTGATAATACTGCCCTGATAAATTTGATGCACGGACAATGAAAGTCCATCTCCCGGGTATCCCTCTTTCGAGATCTGTTAGTACCCATAGCCCGATAGTACAACTCATCAGCATGATGATCAGAGCAATCTACCGTGTGTCGACATGACTTCTCAGGTATAACATCATCGTCTGACAAACACCTTTCCTTCTGAGGACTTGCTGCTTGATGGCGTTCTCAAGAGTCACACGTTTGGAGCCACGCTTTTGTGAGCTCGGGACCTCAACGGGCTCTTGGACACTAACTTGTAGTCCGAGGTGGTCAATTACAGGAGTTTCCTCTTTACGAGAATCCTTAGACTTGTTATAAGGGCGAGTATGACCCCCAGCTCGATAAGTTGCTCGGGGTTCAGTCACCGGACCCAAGCGCTCTTTGGTCGAAACTTTGCCTCGATCCTTGTGCAAAGGACCCAGACAATCCGCCATTGGCTTCTTGCTTTTGAACAAGTCTACACTACCGTGAGGCTTCACTGGAAGTATTGGGTCAATCAGAGCATGGGCGGAACTCGACGGAATCAGAAAAACAGGTGCAGAGTGTCTCCTGTCTCGGCCCTGGCACGGGTCAGGACCTGCTGACCCACGGTTGGGCGAGTCACTTCGGGGTGACCCGCGGTTGAGAGGGTCACTTTGGGGTGACCCGCAACTAGGAGGGTCACTTCAGGGTGACCTGTGGTTGGGTGGGCCACCGAGGTGTGACTCGTGTTTTTTTATCTTTTTGGTCGTTGTTTCATACTTTGGCCTCCAAGTTTGATGCAGTGTTAGTTGTTTCTTGGCTATGTCTTTCTTCTGCATCTTTTGTACCTTTTGCACAAGAATTTGCACATGGGTAAACAGTGCGCAGTGCTTCTGGATTCGCTCCTCAAGAGTTGAACGGATCCTTTTGACTTGAATCCATTCACTTGTTGATGATTTGGAGGAGGGGGTATTTGCTTGTTGTTAGGGTGCTTAGTGTTCCCTGAATTTCAGATCTGTCCTATAACAGATCCCGTCCATTGGCTCCAAAACCTTAGCGGGTTGGCATGCGAGGCGTTGACGTTGCCTTTGACGTGCTCTCTTCGATAGGATTGGCGCGGCTTCAGCAGCTATCTCCTTGATTGAGGAGGAGTCTAGATTTGCAGATCTGGCCTCGTTGGAGGCCGGAGGGGCGTTACAAGGTGTGATTGCATCAGCAAAGGGGGTGTCGATCTTCCTGCGCTTGAGAGAGACGGAGGATCTGGAGGAGGAGGTCGACAGATATTCCTTGAACTTGGCCTGGTCGAACTCGTACTCAACCTCTACGTCAACCGAGATCCGGATCCAAGGTTGCGACACATCAGCCTTCACAGAAAGACTGTTGGCTACCACTGTGGTCGCCAGCATGTTTGGGTCAGAAATTGTTTTCTTCATTGTATAACTCGTTACAACTTTGATCATTACAACAAGTTCAAAAAAAGATTGGTCTTTTTATAAGACCTTTACACAATGAAAATAAAAATTATAATACCCTTCAAACAACACACAGATCCTATTTATTAGTCTCTGCTTGAGTGAGATCTTTTCCTGTGTCGGGGTTTATCCGTGGACTACCTACGGATCGGATCCCTTTGACAGAAAATTGACAGAGCTCCTACTTCACCAAGGAAGTATTTGCTTGAAGCACTGAAATCGACCAAGCGAAATCAGTAGCTCTTCTCGAGATTAAGATCAAGCCTAATCTCAAGGAATGGACGGGGGGAAATACGGGTTCAGATCCTTCGAAAGCCTTCCTCTTTATGCTAAAGTTCGTCAGGATCTGACTTGCTTTCACTGTAAATTCGTGCTCCTTAACTCCTCAATCCAGCAACACTTTGTCCTCTTGATAATAGATTTCCCCCTGAAAGGAGGCCATCATTTCGTATTTATAGGCCTCAAAATCGGTTAATTTGGATGAGAAAAGGAGATTTGGCTTTATCTTCAGTTAATAACAGCCTACACATGTTTATGGATGATATCCAAACAGTTAAGACACTCTGGAATGAACAAATCCTGAGAAAACAGTAAAAGAACCATCGAAAATGCGTTTGAGGGTCGAAACTGCGCGATACGCGCTGCTGACCCGCAGGGGGCACGGGTCAGCCGCAGCTGACCCGCGGGGGGCACGGGTC
>NC_033794.1:73797670-73802650 GCF_001876935.1 Asparagus officinalis | reverse complement strand
CTGGCTGACCTGTGCTAGCACGGGTCAGATGATGTTGACCCGCGCTGATGCGTGTCATCTGCTACTGTCCTGCGTTGGCGCGAGAGATCTGGCCTTGGCTGAACTCTTTGGTGTTTCCTAATTTTCTAGGACTTGTATTTTCTACCGTTTTATATATTTGATCATCTTGTTGACTTGTACGCATCGTTAACTTGCTTCATGCATTCGTTAGCTTCTTTACGGCACTTGGAGTTGACCGACAAGTGTGGCGGGCGCTTGGAGTTGATCGACAAGTACGGTGGGTACTTGGAGCTGACTAATGAGTGCGCAGGCCAATTAGAAGTGGCCGGTGAGTGCACATGCCAGCCATTTTGTCGATTTAGTGGTCAATAGCTATTCCGGTAGCTTATTGCTACATCATCAATGGTTTGCTGATTTGCTTCATACGATTATCGGTGTAGGATAATCTTCATTGATTCGGGCAAGGACGTTCATCGTCGTCTCTCTATCTCGAGCTGCATACGGGAACCTATAAGTATTTTTAGATGCTTACAAATGTGAGCCTAACATTATTTTTTAATATTTCCTACACAGGACGCAGAGATGCTACACATGACTCGCCGTTACAGGACAAATGACGCAAAGATGCTCCACATGATGCGAAGACACAGGCTGATCCTACACAGCATGCAGAGATACTGCCACCACTGCTGCTTCATGCATATGTATTAGAGGATCAGAGATATGAGCCGTATAGCATAACTATAGAAGCTGCGGTACTACCGCCAGATTCTATTACTGATCAGTGAGTCTATAGCCCGGCCAAAGGTGAAGAGAGATTGGGATTCTTATCATTCTTTGCGACCTATCGTGCAGCATAGGTACGAACAAGCAAGGTGTAGATGCGTCGAACTAAAATGTAGGAATAGATTTTTATAGTTTATTGGTTTTTATTTTAATTTTTGTTATTGATATAGATTGATCTATATTTCACCCGATTTTCATTGTTTCGCAGGTACCGGGCGACCTACTAGGCATAACCGCGGTGCTACTAAGGAACAGAGCCTCATCCCTGATATTCATCAGAGGGCTATGATCTGATAGGAGAACAGAGTGGCTGTCAGAGCCTTTGCCAATGCTTTCAACAATTTTCTCGCCGCTTTAGCCAGGAGACATGATTTCTTTAATATTTTTTTGACGTGAAAATCACAGCAGGTTGATGCGTTAGTGGCTTGTTGGAGATATATATGTGTGAGCCATTTATTTTAATTTTCATTATTATTATTTATTAGTTTATTATTATGTTTAATACAGTGATTTGTATCTCTTTTTTCTTTATATGCTAAAGCAATTTTTCTTTCTTGATGATAACATTTGTGCCTGGACTTACTGCTTTGTGCAAATCAATCTATCATTCAAGAGATGACAGTTTGAGGTGAAGAAAAAATATTTTGTTCAGATAACAGAAGATTGGGAGCGTATCTGGCATCTTGACGAGCACGTAGATGGAGTAGATTTGTTTGCACTTTGTGATTATTAGGACACGGTTGAAATTTAGGTATTATTAAAGTATAGATTTTTATTTATTGTTTGAATTTCTATATTGTTTTGATTTGACTGTTTTGCAAGTTTAAGCTGAAATAGCAAGGAGGAACCGCAACCCGCCCCGTAGTTACGAGCATCACGGGGGCCCCCGGTCCTTTAGCCAGCATTATCATCAATTGGAGCTTGAGATATATTATATATTAGCTTTTAAGTTGTCAATTTGAGTATAATTTATGTGTTAAGGGTTAGTGATATATTTGAATAAAATAAGGAAAGGGAGATCTCAGATATTTTGCAGATCGTACTTTAACTTCCTGGAGCCCGAATTACCTCGATGAAGAGAAGAAAGCGAAGAACCATGATTTGTCTGTAAGTAGTAGTTCATTTGTATATTCAATTTTATAACAATGCATCATTAATAAGTCGACTTGCCCGAGTTGTTTTGATATATCGCAGGAGAAATTACATGCCAAGGAACATGAGCAAATATCTCAGTCTCAGGTCGGTTCTAACAATCCGGTCTGACTAAGTAGAGAAGAGGAGGACTCCATCATCGAGATGGTCATTGGACCGAGAAGGAAGAATAGATACCACTAGAGAGGATCCGAGCAGAGACCGCACGAGTCTAGTAGCACCTACAAGTCTATAGCACCACCAGGAACACTAGGATGCAGTTCATATCAAGACTCGATAGAGCAGCGATTGAAAGTGATTGAAGATTGGTGGTCACAACAAACAATATATCAGAGGATTGTGGAGGAAGAACAGAGGCGCCAGGAGCAGAGAAAATTAGAGTTCACACAGTTCATGTCAACTTTGCCTCAGGAGGCTCAGGAGGCATATAGGAGACGGTTTATGGCGGATCAGGTAATATATATACTTTACTTTTTTTATTAAATAAATTAAATATATAATTCTTACTTAGTTATGAATTTTCTTCATGACTAAATGATATCTCACATACTGACACACACTGATACAAATTGTTGATGGTCGTGGTGGGGGAGGGGGAGGAGTGGGGATTGGGTGCATGTACGCGTGCGTGTGTGCATGTGTGTGCATGTTGATGGTCGTGTGGATGGTGCATGCATGTGTGGTGAGGAAATTGTGGGTGGTGTTAGGGTGCGTGTGTGCGTTGTTAAAAAAATTATGCATATGTGCGTATAATACATAAGAATATGCCATGATACTCTCTCCGAAACATATAATACATAAGATTATGTCATGATACTCTCTCATATTGCTATACTTGCATGTCAAGCCATGTTGTTTTATAATTTGTTACTTTACTGTAAAATTTAGTTTTTGATGATGTATTGCACTATAACTCTTGTCAACGTTTGATTTATATTTGCATACCGAGACTTCTAGACAAGGTGGAGCTGGTGATGAGGATGATGATGATGATCAAAATGATTGATTTTTATTAATTTAACTTTAAAAACAATGGGTGTGTGCTATATAAATAATATTTATTATGCCGGGATATTTTTATTTATTTTTATTGAAATATACGTGTTATATATGTGTGAGAATAAATATTATATTGCTGATTGAACATGTTTTAAATTTATTATATTATTGTACAGGTTTTTTTAATTTTCAAAAAACAATTATAGTTATTTTTAGCGACTGATTAGCCGTCACTAAAGATATATTTAGCAACAAAAAACGGACACAGAAAAAATAAACAAACATACTTTTGGTGACGGAAAATCCGTCGCCATTATTATTTAGCAACGGAACACCCGTCGCTAATATTTTTTTCCTTTTTTTAAAAAAAGGGCGACAAAGGGCGACAAAAAATCCGTCGCTAATTGTTCGTCACTTATATTTAGCGATGGAAAAACCATTGCCAAAAGTCCTATTAACTATCCTTAATATATGGATGGTAATTTGGTGACGAAATTCTTTTTATTTTGTCGCTAAAAGTTATAGTGATGGATTTTTAACTTTTGGTGACGGATTTGTCCGTCGCCAAAAGTCCTATATCTAGTAGTGAGTATACCTCTTTAAAGTAAAGTGTAACACATTATCATGAAAGTATAACTCTATATGCAAAGTATAGTTCTTTATGGCCGTAGTATAGTTTTATATGCAAAGTATAGTTCTTTATGGCCATAGTATAGCTCTTTATCGATTAATTATAGCATTTTATGGTCTCTAGAAATTCTAAAACTTTGTGAAATATATCAAATTAATTTTTTCTGAGCAATGTAAACATGTGATGATATATATAATGTATTGTTTGATCAATTATTCATATTGATGAGATGTCCACTGTCAATTTTCCTATTTTTAAAAAAGTATAGCTCTTTTACAGTAAAATGTGGTACATTATCATGAAAGTATAGCTCTTTATGCCAATGTATAGCTCTTTGTGACCATAGTATAGCTATTTATTGATAAAGTATAACTCTTTATAGTCTCTAAAAATTCTAAAACTTTATGGGATATATCAAATCAGTTTTTGTGGAATATATCAAATTAGTTTTTTGATCAATTATTCATGTCGACAAGACATCCACTCTCAAATTTTTAAATTTTGAAAAAATATAGCTCTTTACAATAAAGTGTAGCCCCTTATCATGAAAGTATAACTCTTTATGATAATGTATAACTGTTTATGACTGTAGTATAGCTCTTTATTGATTAAGTATAACTCTATATGATCTCTGAAAATTCTAAAAACTAGTGATAAATCAAATCAGTTTTTTAGCAATGTAAACGTGTAATGTTGTATACAATATGTTATTTGTGTTGGACCCTAGAGGGGGGTGATTAGGGTCTTATGCTAATCTAATCCCAATTAATAGCAATTAAAAATTTGCTGATCAATTTGTTCTTGCAAGAATAAATATGATATGAATATGAGCAATAAGGATGAATAATATGTACACTCACTATTATCACACACACTTATTGAGCTTGCATATTGTCATATTCATATATTGTGGGTCGTGGTGTGGGATTTAAGGATGTGTGAGCCTTTATTGTGTTCTCACTTGTTAATTGAGAACAAATCATTTGTACTTGAACCTTTATTTGTGAGCATTCACTTGCTAACACACTTGCTACACGAAGGAGTGTGAGGAGGAGAGAGGACGGGGTCAATTCCAATAGGAGTGCGCCGTCGATTGACGAACTTAGGGAGAGGTTGTAATCGAGCCACTGCAGGCAGAGAGGACCTGGCTAGGTTTCCTACACTTATGTGGTAAAGTGCTGATTGTTGACGTGAATTGATGTTCTCTTGGGTAGTGTGAGAGCCTTTTCGCGAAGCTTTTCCGTGTGAAACTTGTTAAACCTACGTGTGTAGCAAGTTCCCGCCCAGGCCTTCCAAACCGGATTGTGCTGATACGTGGATAGTCTCCTCGACGGTGATGCGGAGCGGGCGCGATGTAGGTCGTGTCTGGACGCAACCTCCGTGAACATTATCGTGTGTTTTGTTTTGCGTTG
>NC_033794.1:73796361-73796670 GCF_001876935.1 Asparagus officinalis | reverse complement strand
ATAATTCTTAAAGAATGCAATGAAAATTTGAGATTAGAAAATGCTAGTTTGCTTCATGAAAAATGTGATACCATATTAGAAATAGATAAGTTAAAATCTATGATGAATAATCATGTTTATCCTACTTATAGTAGCAATGCTTGTATGCACAATGATAAGTTGAATCAAATGAGAAAACGAATATCTATCTTAGATTCAACACTAAACACCTGTATTGCTAATAATAAAAAGCTTATGGATTTGTGTGCAAAGTACAATGTTAATTCTTCTAAGAAGCCTATTCACTATGCACACATGTATGACAAAATT
>NC_033794.1:73795044-73795361 GCF_001876935.1 Asparagus officinalis | reverse complement strand
CCCTGTAGCAAAGCTCAATAGCAAAAGAAGATGAGAAAAAAAAGTAGGGTAGTGAGTGGGGGAGCCACTGCATATGGCTTTGCATTTTCAACTTGTTATGTATATTGCAAATTGCAGTAACTAAACTGTTGAAAGTTGGTCCTAATTTAAAAATGGTTTTGAGTTAGTTATTGTTGACATATTAGTATAGTTAAGGGATTTATTTGTAAGATGTGTTTGTAGGGCCTATATAATCCCATATTATCTCATCTATGGATTTAGGGTTTTTCAAATATTTCTACTTGGTATCAGAGCCTCCACCAAAACCCTAGCCGTCG
>NC_033794.1:73793712-73794044 GCF_001876935.1 Asparagus officinalis | reverse complement strand
GTGCATTTGTGCTGATATGTTCGCACCCGTCCACTCCCCTCCTCCTTCCCCCCTTATACGTCACCCCGCGCGCCTCTCCCGCCCGCCTGGCCAGCTCCCGACGCCGAACGCAGGGAAATGCGGGCCCGGACCCCTCGCCGTCACCCCGAACGCCGGGAAACACGTCATTTTGACGTTCATACAACAAGAAAGGAGCAGTCGATCCGACGAAAACAATAAAAAATTAAAAAATATATAATTTAAATAGCGAAACACGACATTTTGGCATTTTGGCCGGACGAGCTTCCGCGTGCCCTCCCCGGCCCGCAACTTCCGATCCGGGAGGCGGGGGT
>NC_033794.1:73792369-73792712 GCF_001876935.1 Asparagus officinalis | reverse complement strand
TACTTGCTAGGATAACGTATTAATTAATTTTAATTGGCATAAAATCGGATTAGATTAGCATAAGACCCTGATCACCCCCCCTCTAGGGTCTAACAAATGGTATCAGAGCTTGGTGCTCTTTGATTTAAAGGTCTAACCGCCTTGAGTTAAAGATCCAAGTTATTGTATTTGTGCTAATCTAGTTATGATTACATTTGTCTTACTTGCATATATTCACATATATATCATGAATATAAATGTATTTCGTTTAGGCTTTGAATCAAATGTTGCTCCAAAATTTATTAATTTCCCCTATGCACAATGGGCTTCTAGATTTAAACTATTTGTGCAATCTAGAAATATT
>NC_033794.1:73791009-73791369 GCF_001876935.1 Asparagus officinalis | reverse complement strand
CTAATTATCATATCTTCTTTGAAGTGGTAATTAAATAATTTATCCTATTCATAATAAGACTTAACATATTATTGGATAAAGGAGATACGTTTAAAATCACCTTGAAATAGTAAGCACACTCTCTCTCTTTTTTCTTCCACCATATCATAACTTGAAGCAGCACTTAAAACCCTAGAACTCGATTTCATTATTCTTGCAATGAATTTAGGATGTTTGAAATCACCTTGAAATAGTAAGCACTCTCTCTCTCTCTCTCTCTCTTTTCTTCTACCATATCATAACTTGAAGCAACACTTGAAACCCTAGAACTCGATTTCATTATTCTTGCAATGAATTTAGGATGAAAGACTGTGAATGTGG
>NC_033794.1:73789643-73790009 GCF_001876935.1 Asparagus officinalis | reverse complement strand
TTTCTTCACTTCAAAATGCCTTGAAATCAACTTGCACTTGTACATATTCTGATATTGAAATCTGCATATTAAAGTTAGTGCATACACTGTATAAATTATTATCATCAAAACACTATCATGGAAATATGATATTCAACATTCTCCCCCTTTTTGATGATAACAAATAATTTATGCATCAGATAAAAACTTAAAATAATCATACTTACTCCCCCTGCATATAATACTTACTCCCCCAGCATATATGCAAATTTGAGTCTATAACAGTACATACATAACTAAACTATATCAGTACATAAAATAACATAACTATTTCTCCCCCTTTGTTATCAACAAAAAGAGGAAGCTAAACATGACATTATTTCTTCA
>NC_033794.1:73788273-73788643 GCF_001876935.1 Asparagus officinalis | reverse complement strand
TCTATAAACGTTACTTTTGATGAGACTAATGTTGGCTCTCAAGTTGTTTTACCTAGGAAAGACGATGATGATGACGTTGAGGGAAGATTGGACTTTTTACAAATCAATGATTCACCCTCTGTAGAAGCACAAAAGGATGTGGATAGCTCCAATACTCATGAACAAGTTGAACTTCCTAAAGCTTGTAAATTCGCACCAAATCATCTAAAGGAACAAATAATTGGGAGCCCTTCAAAAGGAGTTGTTACTCGCTCAAAACCTTTGAGTGAGTGTGGTAATGTTGCTTTCTTATCTCAACTAGAGCCTAAAAAGATTAATGATGTTTTAAATGATGATTTTTGGGTTTTAGCTATGCATGAGGAACTAAAAA
>NC_033794.1:73786896-73787273 GCF_001876935.1 Asparagus officinalis | reverse complement strand
CTCCAATGGGTATACGAGTTTAAACTGTTCCCCACCCTCGATGGGAAGTTTCTGGAGAATATCGTGTAGAATATTATTAAGGATAACCAGGCGACCTCCGACGGGCATATGAGGCTAAACTAATTCCCAAAACTCCTAAGAGTATACGAGTATAAACCGGTTCTCTCCGCTTCAACGCAAAACTTTTGACCAATGTCTGTCAAGACGTCGTCAAATATGAATTCCCAACAAAGATAGTCAGCTCAATGTCAAATCAAAGACGCCGTTTAGTTTCTATTCAAGACTTCGACAGCGGTCAGACGATAAACGCAGAACCATAAAAACTTCATCTATCCGACAGAACGCTGAATAGATTGAAGGATGAAGGAGTCAAGAGA
>NC_033794.1:73785511-73785896 GCF_001876935.1 Asparagus officinalis | reverse complement strand
CCTCGAGACGAGGTATCAGCGGAGATTAGGGCGAAGCCCTGCCAAGAACATCTGAGCCTGACGCTCTCCAGTCAGCCACATTCCCGTGAAATGTAGCAGCTCCATGAATCTACTCTCAAAGTCTGCAACTGTCATGTCCCCCTGAGTCAAACGGGACAACTCAAGTTTCTTCCCATTCCGTGCTGCTGAAGAAACGTACTGCTCATCAAAAAAGTAAATGAAGTCCTCCCTTGTGAGGGTCATCCTCTGCTCTGGAGCAAACTGGAGTCGGTACCATCTCCCGGCATCTCCCTTTAGGCTGTAGGATGCCAATCTTTGCTTCTGGACTGAGTCTACACCGAGTATGTCCAGAATATTGCCCACATCCTCCTTCCACTTATGAGCT
>NC_033794.1:73784055-73784511 GCF_001876935.1 Asparagus officinalis | reverse complement strand
ATCTCTTTTTGAATTTATTGTAATCGACTGAAGATATAATGAATTCCATGACAAAACCAACTTTTGACAAAAACAGGTGACAGGACATAAAGCACAATCCCTCGAATGACCATTCATGGTACCAAGGAGCAGCTAGACGTCTCTGAAGAAGATATGGTCACATCCCATAATTCAAGGATGAGTCAAGCTGTCCCTCTTTCATTTAAAAGCCCCTTCCAGCACACCGGAGGAGGGGGTCACAAACTTAGAGAAAAGAGTTGAGACCAAGTTCTCTGCATAGTCTTTGCATTGCAGCACCACTGCCTAGTTCTAAGCCCCGATCGCCGACGAACTAAGCAGACCCGAACTCTATCGAGTTGAGCTTCTATTGCGTACTGAAGCTCTCCCGCAACCTCATTCAAACGGTCCAAGGGAAGCAGACTCGACACGAGCATCGAGCGAAGCATCCTGTAGCCA
>NC_033794.1:73782596-73783055 GCF_001876935.1 Asparagus officinalis | reverse complement strand
TTCGTCCAATTCCGACTTACGGTTTGAAAGTTACGGTCTATTCTTCGATCCATGCTCAGGAGCTCGCCTACAGCTCGAATTTCGCCAGCACGATCAAGCTCGCATGCAGACCCAAGCCTGCCTGCACACCCGAGCTCGCCTGCAGACCCAGCTTGCCTGCAAGCTCGCCTGCAGACTTAAGTTTGTCTGCAGTCACAATCTCGCCTGCAGACCCAGCTCGCCTGCAGACCCAACTCGCCTGCAAGCTCGACTGCAGACCCAGCTCGCCTGCAAGCTCGCCTCCAGACCTAGCTCGCCTGCAAGCTCGCTTGCAAACCCAAGTCTGCCTGCAGTCCCAAGCTCGCCTGCAGACTTAGCTCGCCTGCAAGCTCGCCTGCAGACCCAAGTCTACCTGTAGTCCCAAGCTCGCCTGCAGACCCAAGCTGCAGACTCGCCAGCTCACTGTCAACTGCCCACTTG
>NC_033794.1:73781130-73781596 GCF_001876935.1 Asparagus officinalis | reverse complement strand
TGTGAACGCGGAAGTGAGTGGGAGTGGGGACCACCCACGTGAAACCGAGTGAACACCGTTTTGTTTACGCGTGATTAAGAAATCACGTGCAGTGCTTAGTTTTCTCCTTTGTTTGCGGATGCGATGGGAAACAGAGCCCACGACCCGATTTTCGTTAGCTATATAAACCTTGTACTCGTAACCTAGGTTGGCGTGCAAGTGCAAGGGATTTTTTTTATTGGCGGCTGCAAGTGCAGGTGCAGCAAAGAGGTTGATTTGTTTCGGCTACGAGGATTCCTTTTGGTGCTGATTTTGAGCGCAAGGGTTTTATGCATCCTCTTTTGTAGAGAGATATTGTGTGAGGGATTTGAGAGTTTGTGTGAGGGTTTAAATTGTGAGTGATTGTAAACCCTAGTTATATTCTCTCCCTCTAATAGTAGATCTCCCCCCTCCTTGCCCCGTGGACGTAGGCAATTTGCCGAACCAC
>NC_033794.1:73779648-73780130 GCF_001876935.1 Asparagus officinalis | reverse complement strand
CAAGGACTACGAAGCTGCCATAGAAACACTAGATGCAAAGCTTTAGAATTTTAAAACTCGAAGGTGAGCCGCGCGTTTAGGTCTTGAAACATAGAGAAGAACCTTGCGTTTAAAATTTGAAATCTGGAGGTGAACTGCACAATTAGGACATGAAACGCAGGGGTGAACCTTGCGTTCAGAATGTGGAATGCAGAGCTGAGTCTCGTTTTGAAAACTGATACGCAGAGGTGAGCCCTGCGTTTCAGGAGTCAAACCGACTCAGTGTGAATGCGGAGATTGTGTATGGGCGGGATTTTTGCCTCAAATTTTGTTCTGATTTTACAGCTCTAGCTATCAATAAATGAACCTCCATGGTCAAATCAAGAGTCATCTGACTCTCCTGCTTTCTGTTCAAGCTTCTTCAACAAATTTTTTTTAACATCCGGTTGTAGGTGTCAAAAATTACCTATAGGTTCCCGTACACATCTCGAGATGAAGAGGAG
>NC_033794.1:73778122-73778648 GCF_001876935.1 Asparagus officinalis | reverse complement strand
TGTGTTCTCTGCTTATAGGCCGGATGGCTTGATAAGGAGAGTCACTGACGGGCACCATCTAACGCTGCGCGAGTTGACCACCGATGCGGTGTTGACAGACAAGGCCAAGACAGAGTTACACAAGCCCCTGTTCTTGTTCGGCGATGCTGCGACTGATCCTTCCGCCCTGCTGATCAAGGAGAGCAGGTGGCTTCGTGAAATGGACGGGGTTCACTACTATCTTCCTAACATGCCGATGGGGTTCTCTATCGTCGAGCTGTGTTCCCTCGCGGTCCCGAGGACGATGAATTGGGATTTGACCCCTACTCAAGATAGGGTGACTTGCGACGTCTTCACGGGCTCCATAGCTGGGTACGGGGTGGAGAGCTCTTGTAAACGGGTAACTGGCCTGCGTCCGGGTTTACCTTCCAATGAGGCGCCCACTGGGGAGACGACGGCGGTCGCGGAGACTTTCCGTCATCGCTTCTTCCAAGCCGGCGGGAAATTTCCCCCAAAGGATTTCAGAGCTCCGGGGTGGATCTACTCT
>NC_033794.1:73776593-73777122 GCF_001876935.1 Asparagus officinalis | reverse complement strand
TCCCAAACAAGGTGAATGGAGGTGAATGGTTCCCCTAACTTCCCTTCACCCTCATTCCCCTCAATCCAACCAAGCCCTTAGAGGGAAGGGAAGGAAAGGTAAACAACGGGAAGAGAAGGGAAGGGATGTGAAGAGAATTGTAATATATTGTTTGGGAGTTGAGTAAGGTGAATGAAGGTGAAAGGAAATAAATATATGTAAATTTACATAAATGACTTTATACTAATAACACATCAGCCATTTTATTTGTTTTGATGGGGGTAAGAATGTCATTACACCCCTTTACCCTCCTTTACCCTCTTCTACTGCCCAAATCGGGGGGGAAAGAAAACCAAGCAATTTTACCCTCCGTTCCCCTTCCTTCCTCCTCTTTACCCTCCTTTAAAAAACTCCCAAACAAGGTGAAAGCCGCATTTCTCTTCCCCTCCCCCTCTCTACCCTCCATCCAAACAGGGAATTAGTTACACCCCAATTTGGGGGTAACAATTTTTATACTATTAGGGGGTGAACCAAGGTGAATGGAGGTGAA
>NC_033794.1:73775062-73775593 GCF_001876935.1 Asparagus officinalis | reverse complement strand
TACTTTCAAGGAGGGATTCGAAGATGGCTGGAACGTCTTCATCCTTGAAAGAGTACTCTTTTTGGAGTCCCAGACCCGAAGTCTTTTTCTGCCTTCGGGATTGCTGTTGTGACGTTTGATTAGCACCATCAGCAGCTGCATGTGCCTTGCCCTTACCACGAGAGGCGAAGTTTGAGTTCAGCGGATTAACCGTCGGTCGGTTCCTCTCGGCCTTCTTCCTTCGGAGGAAGCGTTTGGCTTGTTCATCGCGCACCTTCAAGTGTTTCCAAGTGTCAGACGGTGCTGTTCCCATTGCTTCCAACACGTCCAGTGCAAGGTTGTTGTGGCAAGTCTGGAGAATGAACTCCTCAGTGATCGGGTCCCGACAATTCATCGCCTTGTTCCGGAACCTTTTGACGAAGGTGTCGACCAACTCCCCCTCTTTTTGTTTCTCATCAAGCAACGACCCGATGGATATCTCTGTGTCTGTTCGCGGGAAAAATTGTAGCTTTCTTCATTGTTGATATCATTGCTATCTCAGTTAACAACTTT
>NC_033794.1:73773066-73774062 GCF_001876935.1 Asparagus officinalis | reverse complement strand
TATTTTTAAAATATATGAGTTATATTAATGAATTGGTTAATTGTCTATTCTTTATTGATTTGATATCCCGTAATTACTGATTTTTATAAAGAGGACATATTCATTCACCAATGTCTCTCTTTAAAATATTAATAGATTACAAGACACTATAAAAAATATATAACATGTAAACATCTATAAAATTATGAATTTTTGTGTTATAAAATATTCTCTACCATACGAAAAATATAAGTAAATTATTTACACAAATTATCTGAAATGTTATTTGGAGCCCTCGCTACTTTAGCCAATTTCTTATAGTAATTAAATTAAAATTATAATGATTTTTTAAGATTATTCTAGGAATAAATATTTAGATTCTTAAGATTATTTTATGGATATTTCAGGAATATATAGTTTTTTAGTTAAATTAAAATTCTAATGCAAGCATCACAAGATTGTGATTTAGGCATAATATTGTTTTAAATCATATCAATATGTGAGGGCTTTATGTCTGAAGTAATTGTGACATTTACTCTATTTCTTCATGTGGAAATGTTTATTATATATATATATAGCAGCAGAGAGAGAGAGATGGCAGAACCTTGGCCACCAAGTTCTTCATTGAACTTGAAGTGAGGTGGACAAATATGACTCCCTACATCAACTCCTCAAAATAGAGCCTCTATTTTGGGCAGTAGAGTGAAAATTGATATAAGGCTCTTATTTTCGAGCGCGCTGATGTAAGGGCCAGATCATGTCCACGTTTACTACTAAGTTCAATGCCGAGCAAACTTAGTACCAAGGTTCTCCAATATTTCTTATAATATATATATATATTAATATTATATTATATATATATAGATATATAATATATATATATATATATATATATATATATATAATATATATATATATATAATATATATATATATATATATATATATATATAATTTATATT
Organism: Asparagus officinalis; assembly: GCF_001876935.1. NCBI lineage: Eukaryota > Viridiplantae > Streptophyta > Magnoliopsida > Asparagales > Asparagaceae > Asparagus > Asparagus officinalis. The sequence continues at coordinate 73,773,122 of NC_033794.1, read as the reverse complement.
AATATTATACATATATATATAATGTTTGGTATAAAACTAAGAGATACATTGAGCTT
>NC_033794.1:73771510-73772066 GCF_001876935.1 Asparagus officinalis | reverse complement strand
CGACAAGAGAATGGCCCACTTTGCGAGCCTGCAATTCAGAGATGATGGTTTCGTCATCAGAACTCTCAAAGGATTTACTTTGGAGATGACGTGAATTGTTTGTCCAACTAGGTAATGTCGCATCTTTTGAATTGCGAATACCAAAGCGAGACATCCTTTTTCGACCGGATTGTACCGATGTTCGGCTCCCATCATAGTCCTGCTCAGGTAGTAAATAGCTTGTTCTTGACCTTGATCGTTGTTTCCAAGGGAATGGTCCATGGCTCTCACATATAACAGGAATGGTTTTCCTGATATCGGGGCCACGAGAACTGGCGGTTGAGTAAGATATTTCTTAATCTCCTCGAATGCTCTTTGACATTCCGCATCCCAAACAAAGGATATTCCTTTCTTCATAAGCTTAGAGAAAGGTTGGCAGCGTCCTGACAGATTTGATATAAATCTTCGGATGTAGGCCAGTCTGCCTTGCAAACCTCTAAGCTCTTTAAGATTCTTCGGAGGTGGCATGTCTTGGATGGCACGCACTTTTTCCGGGTCAAGAGAGATTCCTTTGGAT
>NC_033794.1:73769952-73770510 GCF_001876935.1 Asparagus officinalis | reverse complement strand
GAATGATCTTCTCCACTTGTAAAACAATCTTCAAACCAAACAGACTTTGAACCCAACTAAAACCCTTTTAAAAAACTCTTTAAAACCATTTGATTTTATCTCATTGTTACACACACCCACTTGAGCTTATTGTATTTGCATACATAGTATATTAGGGTTGTGAGAGATTATAACATTAAGTTGTGCTTAATTGTGTTCTCATCTATTGTAGAGAACAAATTTATATTTGTTACATTGTGAGTGTTATAAGGTTGAAAACCGATTGTGAGGAGTGACGTTGTTCGGTGAGCGTTGAAAACCGACATAGTGTGGTTGTAAACGTTATTCGGGTGAGCGTAGAAAACCCGGTTGTGATAGTGGATTTCTCCCCGGGAGTGGGGAGCGGAGACATAGGACGGAAGGTCCGAACTCCGTGATCATATTGCTTGTTTGAGTTTGTCTTTGGCGTAATTGTTTTTGCTTTTATCTTATATCGCCAATTGTGCATTGCTCATCATTTTTATGATCCATTATCTAGTTCATATTGTTTACCCCTTGTGATTGTTTCATATCCTTGCA
>NC_033794.1:73768388-73768952 GCF_001876935.1 Asparagus officinalis | reverse complement strand
CTTAGGAGTCGACTCATGTACTTGTATGAGTCGACTCATGTACTTGTATGAGTCGACTCACAGGCTGAAATCTGGATACTTTTACTCTTCGATTCTCTACCTCGTTCCTCGCTCCAACCTGCGTTCCCTTGTACTGTTTGAAACATCTATTCTCATGTTATCATGAAAATCATCTATCCTCAAGCTTCCATGAGGATCGCTAAGTTCCAAAGGGAAGATACACCCGTATCACTTTCATTCTCGAATGAAACATGTTGCTCTGGACTATCACTTCATTCGGAAACAGGTTCAAGGAGGTTCTCTTCGAGTTGCCCATGTTTCTTCTGCTGATCAACTAGCTGATGCACTCACCAAACCTCTATCCTGCTCTCACTTCCAACAATTGGCAAACAATATTGGAATCACCTCAGGGTGCTCCATCTTGCGGGGGCATGATAAAATATATGTGTACATAAATGATTTATTCTAGTATTTTATTCTTTTCTAATTATAGGAGATTAGTTACCTATTCCAGATGCCTAATTATAGGAGATTAGATACCTATTATGGGTTCCTTAATTCTCT